>NC_143538.1:914106-1214106 GCF_031878675.1 Megascapheus bottae | reverse complement strand
AGATGACTGGAACAGCCTACTGGCAGAGGGATTCGAGTAGAGGATCTTTGAAGATCCAAGTACAAGACGTTGTGTGCCTACAGGGCCAGTAGAAACAGAGAGAGGCAATTGCACAATGCAGAGTTGTAATAAATAAAGGGACATAGCACAGGCTTGATGGTATGGGGGGACTAGAGTGTCTCCACATTTCTGGCTTGATTGCTGTTCTTTTGTTGGGGGTGTTTGTTTTGTGTGCTGCTACTGGGGCTTGAACTCAGGGCCTTCCACTCTGGGTTGGCTCTTTTGTTCAGTACTGGCACTCCACTCCTTGAGCCACAGCTCCACTTTCGTCTTTTTGCTGGTTAATTGGACATAAGATTCTCATAGACTTTACTATCCTGACTGGCTTTGAACTGTGATCTCAGCCTCCTGAGGAGCTAGGATCACAGGCATGAGCCACCAGTGCCACGCCTCTGCCTTGAATGTTGTTGTAGTAAATGGTATAGACTCTCAGTGAGGGAAGATAGGCAGTTTTTTCACAGAAGAAAAACGAGTTTGTCTCTGATTCCTAAGGATCCAAGTATACCATACTCTACCTGTAGATGTGTGAATGTGTGTGTTCCCTTATGTGTTTCTCACATGTCCCACATATATTTGCAAGCATATGTATAGGAATTTATATACACATAGATGTATTTGTAGATCTGCAACTGCATTTTAAATGATTTGAGTGATTTACTGTTGGTGGTTTATAAGACCTCTTCCCCAGGCTAATTTCCTCCTCCAGCCTCAATGGCTTAGCAGGTTTCTTTTGGTAGGACTTATGAAAAAAGCAGACTATTTGAAGGAGGAAAAGCATCCGGGTGGCTTCCTAGGCATCATTTACCTGGAAATTCTAGCAGTATCCATGTAAGCTGCTACTCTGTAAGGAGTGAGGAAAACAACCTCTAATTGTCCTTCCCCATCTCTCTATCCCCCAACCTTTCCTGAACTTGACACGCAAGTACAAGGAGTTTGCTCGTTTTGTTTCCCCTACCTCTTCAGATTTGGTGATTTCAAATATTTATAGTTTGTTGGGGTTTTTTGTTTTTTTGTTTTTTTGTTTTTTTCAGGGAAATTACATTTCTCCACCTGTACCATGGCCCCATTCAAACATTTTGTTAGACACACCTCAGTTTCTGCGCTAGGTCCTGTTATATCTAAGATTAAAGGCTCTGTGGCTTTCACTTTATTAGAATAAGTCACATAATTCCTGTTTGGACTACCAGAGCCTTGGCAGAGGCAAAGAGTAGAAGAAGACCCTTCCTCAAAGCCCTTTTGTGACTAACAGAAATAAAAGACAAAGGAGAGTCTGAGAGACCTTCTGAAATTGCCTCTTGAACCAGCCAAGGCTTGGGATAATTAAGAAGCCTAATTGATAGCTCAGGCTTTGAGTAAACACGGGGTAGTCTGCTGGTGGCCAGCCTTTGTTACAGAGATTACAGCAGGTCCGCCTTCGCTCTGCTTTTCTATTGTGCCCTTAATCTTCTAATTTCTACCTAGGTGTTTGGAAAGACAATTTGGGTGTAAGAATTTGTTCTTGCAATCTTCCCTGCCATGTCTGGGAAAGAAGCACTAGCTCTGACTTATGGACCAGGCTTGGTTGAGGAACAATGAACTTGCATTTCTTTCCGTAAAAAAATAAAATTATGGTCCTCTGGTGAAATGATTGCCTTTACTTCAGGATTACTACCAATGGATTTTTTTGTTTGTTTTTTAAATAGGAATTGCTCACAAACTATAATTCTTAATCACTTCAGCAAAATGGAGCAGTTGTAGTAGGACTTTTTAAAGTACTCTATTTATTTAGACTTTGCTCTTGCCAGATTTTCATTCCTGGTCCTTCAAGAAAAGGAGATTTTTCAAATCTCAGGGAAGTACCCTAACTCCATGCTTAACTGAGGCTTAGAGAAATCCTGAAGGTGCTGGATTTTTAGCAAAACTAATAGGATTAAAAAAAGAAAAGTAATGACTGATTACAAACTATAATCCATGCAGGGTTTTCACCAGCCAGCCATCAGTTAATATATTTGAACCAAGATAGGTATGAGGCAGTGGCCCCAGAGTAAAAGAATTTAGAAGCCGGTCATTGGTGGCTAGTTTGTAATCCTAGTTACCCAGATTGTGGTTCAAAGCCATCCTGAGCAACACACACACACACACACACACACACACACACACACACGAATTAGATTTTACAATAAGTAGTCTATACTGGAACAACCAATTGGTTGAAGACTATCCTAAATTCTAGAATATTTTATATAAAAGGGAAGTGTGCTATTGTGTGTATCTGTGGGGTTTTTTTTCACTTTTATAACCATAAACGACACTAATAAAAATTTGACTTAACCAAAATCTGGCAACCTGTATTGTAAAAAGAAAGCTAAGGGTGATTTATAATTTAGTCCATTAATTATGTGGATATAAATGAGTGCTTCTCAAGTGTTTGAGGATGCTTCTAAACCATTTGTTGAAGCAAATGTAAACTTTTAATTCTGCCCGCCTGCCTATTCATTCCATCGTTGAGCAAATATTTATGTAGCGCTTGCTCTATACCAGGCCCTGTGCTAGGCTTGGCTGAAAGGACTCAGGCATCCATTGTGTCCTCCAGGGAAGTTACTAGAAGAAAGCCAGTGCGTATGAATACATCCAATGTACAAGAGAGTGATCAAATAAAGGAGGGAAAGATCACTCTCAGTGCAAGTGTAGAAGAAGAAAAACAGGAGTCATGAAGAGAGAACTGTAGCTGAACTTGAGATGTCAATGGTGGTGATTTTAATATAATTCAAGGTTGAAATAAGTAATAAATGGAAACATACTCTGCAGGATAATTTCCTGAGACATGGTGAGCAGACATGAGGTACTGGGATAGCCCATTTGGGGACTTGAATCAGGCAGCATGGGAAGAAAGTATTGAAGGGAAGGTTGAGGTGAGAAAGATTGCCAGCTCTTACCTGGACAAGAGAAAAAAGAGGAATATTTGAAAAGCCCCTCAGGTCTCTTTTTCCACATAGGCTCACACCTATAATCCAAACTACTGAGGAGGCTCGAGTTCTGAGGATCCCAATTTAAGGTCAACTCAGGCAGAAAAGTCATGAGACATTTCAGTTGACTGCAAAAAGCCAGATGTGGGACCAGCAGCGTGGCCCAGTGGTAGAGTGCTTGCCTAGCACGCACAAAGACCAGGGTTTGATTCCTTGGTACCACATACACAGAAAAAAAGCCAGAAGTGGTGCTGTGACTTAAGTGTTAGAGCTCTAGCCTTGAGAAAGTCCAAGGACAGTGCTCAGGCCCTGAGTTCAAGCCCCCAGGACTGGCAAAAAAAAAAAAAGGAAAGAAAAGAAAAGGCAAATGTGGAGGTGTGGCTCAAGTGTTAGAGTACCAACCTTGAGCAAAAAAGCTCAGGGACAGCAGCCCAGGACCTGAATGCAAGCCTCACTACCAGCACAATAACTAAATTAGTTAATAATAAAATAATAAATAATAAAAAGCTTACTGTAAGCAATGGGATATGGGCAGTGGAGTGAACACAGCAGGACTGGGCAAGGCGAGTGTCATTTGCTGGCCACCTTGGATGAGACCTAAACAAAGTGCTCCACGTGACTTGTTTCCCCAGTCCTGGCCACGCCCCGCCAAGCTCTCCCAGGGGCCTTATCAGCCTTTAGTCTAAGGAGGAGGAATGGCTGTTCCTTCAGGTGTGAAGTGGCCAGACCACAGAAGCAGGAACTTCCCACTGTCTCAGTACTTGCACCAGCCTGTAATCCTAGCTACTCAGGAGGCTGAGATCTGCGGATGGAGGTTCAAAGCAAGTGAATCACTAAAAACTAGAAATGATGCTGTGGCTCAATGGTAGAACACAAAGACAATGCTCAGGCTCTGAGCATTTAAGCCCCAGGACTCACATTAGAAAACAAAACCAAATAATAGCCAAGTGCCGGTAGCACACACCTGTAATCCTTGATACTTAGAAGGCTAAGATCTGACGATCAAAGTTCAAGAAAGTCCATGAGACTCTTACCTCCAATGAACTACTCAGAAAAAGCTGGTAGTTGGCCGGGAGTTTGGCCTAGTGGTTAAAGTGCTTGCCTAGCATGCACGAAGACCCGGGTTCGATTCCTCGGTACCACATACATAGAAAAAAGCCGGAAGTGGTGCTGAGGCTCAAGTGGTAGAGTTCTAGCCTTGAGAAAGTCCAAGGACAGTGCTCAGGCCCTGAGCTCAAGCCCAGGACTGGCAAAAAAAAAAAAAAAAAAAAAAAAAAGCTGGTAGTGGTGCTATGGCTCAAGTGGTGGGAGCACTAGCTTTGAGTACAAAAAGAGAGTCAGAGACAGCACCCAGGCCCAGAATTCAAGGCTAGGACCATTAATAAATGAATAAATAAACAAATATAAAATTAAAAAACTCAACTAGAGAGCCAGGTGCTGGTGGCTCACACCTGTAATCCTAGCTACTCAGGAGTCTGGGATCTGAGAATTGCAGTTCGAAGCTGTCCTGGATAGGAAAGTTCATGAGACTCCTATCTCTAATAAACCACCAAAAAGCCAGAAGTGAAGCTGTAGTTCAAGTGTAGAGCACTAGCAAAGAAGCCCAGCAACAGCGCCCTGGCCCTGAGTTCAGGCCCCAAGGACTGGGGCAGTGGGGAGAAACAGTACCCTGTGAAGAATTCAGAGGATAGTGGATGTAGGAATAAGATTTTATGGTGTAACCCCTTTGAACAGTTACCAGGCAGTTCAACAACATGAATATCAGGAGACTGAAATATGTCTTTCCTGTTGGTCTGTCTGTTTTTGTGCCAGTCTGGGGAAATGAGAACAAATGAGGACGCAACGGTGAAGAGCAGATCACAGACTAGAGCTGCCCCAAATTGGGTTTGTGTGCCAGCCAAGTAGCCAAAGCTGGGGTGGATGTTTCTGGGTTCACGTACCCCCCAACCATTGCCCTCCCTCACCTTTTCTGCCCTACTGTACCTCCTTTAAGGCAAAATTGTTTTCAGGTGCAACTCATGAGTATTGATTGCCTCATTCTAGCTGTTTCCTAATTGACTCTAGCTTTACTTAATAGAAACGTATATCTCACTAAGATCTCTAGTCCCGGAATCCAAACAAAAACCCCTTAAAATCCAGCAGAATTAAGAGGATCTCAGAGCATAGTGGACAGAATTTCAGATCTGATTTTTTTCCTATCTCCCCTGTATTTCTTAGAGAGCACTTTATAACTCATTCCTGATATGAATAAGGCCTTTTACTTTTTTTATTATAAACATTTAGCTTTAAAATGATTATAAGTGACAGTTAAGATTAACAGGAGCCAGAGCCTGTTCACGGACAAATTATCTGTATTTCAGACTAAATCAAAAGTAAACATTGTCTACAGTCCCTTCAGTTCTGCATTAGTCCTGTGGGAGCCAAAAGCCCACACAGGCCTTCCAGCCCCTTCTATGCTGTGGGCTTACTTTTAGATTAATATTCTCTCCTGAAGCAAGCTGCATTGTGTGTGTGTGTGTGTGTGTGTGTGTGTGTGTGTGTGTGTGTGTGTGTGTGTGTGTGTGTGTACGTACGTATGTACGCTCATGCATCCACACACACACACTCTCGCATGCATCCTGGTATTAGAGCTTAAACTCAGAACCTTCCTGAGCATTTTTGTTCTACTACTTAATCCAAAACTCTGCTTCCAGCTTTTTGCTGGTTAATTGGAGATAAGAATTTCACCAGCTTTCCTGCTCAGATTGGCTTCAAGCTGTGATCCTCAGATCACAGCCTCCTACGTAGCTAAGATTATCGATATAAGCCACCCGCCAGCGGCTCTATATTTTTGAACCATTTCCACATCTGGGTTCTTGATTGTTCTTTTTTTTTCCTCTCCCTCAATGTTTCTATTCCATTAGGGAAGTCTTTTCAAAAGACTGTAAATTTTTTTTTATTTGTCAGATTTGTGTTTTCCCAAATAACCATGTAAGAAAGGAACTGGTGTTATAACTTGCTTTCTTTACTCATTTGGAATTTTTTTTTTAGGAAATACTAAACTAAACAATGAATTCATGTCACTGAATGCTCACAGTGGTTATATATATTACAAAGTATTTCTAATGATTGAGCCCTATTACAGAATTTGTACATTAGGATGCATTCATGATCTGTTTAAATGAGCATACGCAGTTAGGAGTCACAGCAATAAAGCTGTTGTCACCGGCAGCACTGTCACTCATCCTTGAGGTCTGAAAGCCTATTAGAGATTAGCTTTGGGGAGAGATGTCTCCTGACTTGTCAGAGGTTCTGAAAGGCAGTCAGTTTTAAACAAACACAGGCCCCTTTTGGAACCTCTCTAATAAACTCAGACACATTAATCTCCACGTATGTCTCTAGTTAGGGTCTGACCCCTCACTCCTTCCACTCTAATGGAAGGAAGAAAGGCCCAACTGACACTAGCTAACAGGAGTTTGTGTAAAGGTTCAAAAGTGCCTGTAATCAAATAAATACCCTTCCTTAAACTTGGGTTTTGGTTTCATCCCATAAGACAGAAAAAAAAAAAAAGTCTCCTTATGGTGATAGAAGGTTGTGGTATAATCTGTGTGCACTTTAGCAGCACTCAGTTGATTGCAGAATGTGACTAAGAGAAAACAGGAAAGAAAAGAATTCCCTTCTGTTTGTCCGGGGTGGTTTAGTCCTTAGACCAAACCCTGTCTTCGCTACTCAGGAGTTTGTGGTGTGAGTGCCAGCAACATCTCCGGGGTCTGTCTCCACCTCAGTGTAGGAATGAAAGAAATCAGACCGCAACTGTGAGAACCAGGATAGGAAAGTGGTGAGAATGCTGGCGGGTCTTCCCAGTGGATGAACTAGCAATATATCCCCCAAGAGCTTTTATTCCTAAGAAGCAAACAATGTATCCAAGGATGTCCTATCTGTAACATTTGTGATATTTCTTGGCATTATTGAAATAGAAAGCATCCAGGAGATAATTTTATTTTGTTCCTTTTTGGGGGGGAGGCTACTAGTCCTGGGACTTGAACTCAGGGGCTGGATGTTGTTCCTGTGCTTTATTGCTCAATGCAGGTGCTCTACCACTTGAGCCACTACTCCACTGCTGCCTCTTTGTTTTATAATTGTATTTTTTTTTTTTTTTGCCAGTCCTGGGCTTAAGCTCCGGGGCTGAGCACTGTCCTTGGACTTTCTCAAGGCTAGAGCTCTACCACTTGAGCCTCAGCACTATTTCCGGCTTTTTTCTATGTATGTGGTACCGAGGAATGGAACCCGGGTCTTTATGCATGCTAGGCAAGCACTCTACCACTAGGCCAAACTCCCGGCCCCTGTTTTATAATTGTAGATAAGAGTCTCAAGAGATTTTCCAGCCTAGGCTGGCTTCAAACCATAGTTCTCAGATCTCAGACTCCTGAATAGCTGGGATTACAGGTGTGAGCCTGTATGAGTGTGCTAAGAATTCACCACTCAGCCACACCTAGAAATGAATATTTTATTAATGGTGTATCTTGAGGCCACTGGACAAGATGGTGAGGGGAATGTAGGTGTATCTCTCCATCCCTGGCTCTGGGTAGAGGGAAAGATGTGTGACAGAGAAGAACAGGTGTGAGTGTGAGACACAAGAGGCAAGCTCCATCCCATAATAATGGTACATCACAATTCCTCTGAGTATAATCTAGATCATACCAGATTAAAGGGGGACATTTAGTGGGACTGGACAACTTCCCTTCCTGAGAAAAGGTTTTAGGCATCAAAAACTCACACCTGTAATCTAGTTACTCAGAAGGCTGAGATCTGAAGATCATGATTCAAAGTCAGCCCCGTGGTTCAAAGCCAACCCTGAGGATCAAGGTTCAAAGCCAGCCCTGGCACAAAAGGATCTGAGTCTCTTATCTCCAGTTAACCTCTAGAAAACGGGAAGTGGGGCTTAGCTCAAGGGTAGGGAGGTAGCCTTGAGCTGAAGAGCTCAGGGACAGCGTCCAGGCTGAGACTTTCCTGTGTGAGCTGGCTTTGAACCTTGATCTCAGATCTCAGCCTCCTGAGTAACTAGGTTTACAGGCCTGAGCCACTAGTGCCCGGCCAGGGGTGTGTGTGTGTGTGTGTGTGTGTGTGTGTGTGTGTGTGTGTGTGTGTGTGTGTGTGTGTGTGTGTGTGTGTGTTCATATGTGTGCATGTGTCAGTACTAGGGTTGAACTCAAGACCTGAGTATTCTTCCTTGGCTTTTTTTTTTTTGCCAGTTGTGGGGCTTGAACTCAGGGCCTGAGCACTGTCCTTGGACTTTCCCAAGTCTAGAGCTCTACCCTTGAGCCACAACACCACTTCTAGCTTTTTTCTATGTATGTGGTGCTGAGGAATCGAACCCGGATCTTCGTTCATGCTAGGCAAGCACTCTACCACTAGGCCAAAGTTCCGGCCCCCTTCCTTGGCTTTTTTGCTTAAGGCTAGTGCTCTACCACTTGAGCCACATGGTTCATTGGAGATAAGAGATTTTCCTGCCCAAGACTGGCTCTCTGAACCTTGATCCTCAGATCTCAGCCTGCTGAGTAGCTAGGATGACAGGGCTGGGGCTCACTGCAGGTTTCGGATGCCTCTGCTTTCCTGGTGAAGATAACTGTGTATATATCCAGAAAAGGAGACTGCAGTGATTGTCCCCAAAGCTCTCACAGACTCTGCAGGTTTGCCAGACCTAGGCACTAAACAGATTCGACCTCCCAGAGCCACCAAGTGAGAGGGAGGTAGTGGCCTTGCCACTGGCTTCAGAGAGTCACTTGCTCCTCCTCCAGCACCCTGGTCTCCCAGGGGGAGAGAAGGGAAGCCACAGGCCACTTGGTGGGGAAGACTGCATTTGTTCCCTGCGGTCTCTTGTTACCTCATTACACAACTGTCTGCTTGTCTCATTCCATTCCACCTATAAAAATGCTAACATCATGTAACTAGATTGTGCTCAGAGTAGAATGTTTCTTTGGCAGATCCTACAGCATATTTGACAATAATCGCCAAGATCCCACGGGGCTCACAGCTGCTCTGCAGGCCACAGACCTGGCTGGTGTACTACACATGCTGTACTGCGTCCTCTTCCACGGTGCCTCCGCCGACCCCAGCGCTGCCAGCCTGAAGGACAGTTACACCCAGAACACCATCCAGGTTGCCATTCAGAGTCTACGATTCTTCAATAGCTTTGCGGCTCTTGATCTGTCTGCTTTTCAGGTACCAAGATGATGTTAACGAACAAGAAGTTCACTTTTTGTTTGTTTGTTTGGTTGGTTGGTTCTTGTTACTGTTTTTATGCCATTCCTGGAGCTTGAACGTAAGGCCTGTGTGCTGTCCCTGAGGTTTTTATGCTCAAGGCTGGTGTTCTGCTACTTGAGCCACAGTTCTTCTGGCTTTTTTTTTTTTTTTTTTGGTAATTCAGAGGAGATAAGAGTCTCATGGACTTTCCTGCCTGGGCTGGCTTTGAACTGTGATTCTCAGCCTCCCAAGTAGCTGAGATGACAGGCGTGAGCCACTAGTACCCTACACCATCAACTTTTAAACATTAAGCAGACTAATGATTTCTTATATAAGCAGAATCAAAAGTAGATAAATTATTTTGATATAACTTTCTATGAGTGATTTAACTGATTTGTGTCCAATGTGAAGTATATGTATACTTAAATGTACAAACCCCCATAAATTCAGTTTTTATAGCCAAAGAAAGAAAAGATTGCTTTATACTGCAACCCCAGTCTGTAGGCCTCATAACAGACTTTTTTTTCATGTAAGCAATTTAATTTTTAAAGACACTGAGCCATTAGAACAGAGCCACACCAAGGAGTAGACTTTCTCTCTCCATTTATTAACTGTCAAGTGATTTCATTAAAACAGGAAAAAACTTGACAGATGATGAACCTATCATTTAGATGAATTATTGTGCTAAGAGAGAAAATGGTTATATAGAGATGGAAGTATATGAAAATACTGGTATTTGCCATTGTGAGATGGAAGGAACCCTTCTGTTTTGTAGCTCGTGACAAATGTGGGGGTTTTTTTTGTTTGTTTGTTTTTGTTTTTGTCAGAGATTAAGACTCAAACTCGGTTTCTTATGCTTCTCCTCACTAACTGGGTGCTCTCTTATCTGAACCATTCCTCTAAATCCTGGTTGGCAGGTTGGGGGTGTTGAGCCAGTACTGAGCCTGACCACTGTTCCTTAGCTTTGTCATTCAAGGATGGTGCTTACCACTTGAGGCACAGCTCTAACTTCTGGCGTTTTGGTGGTTCACTGGAAATGGGAGTCTCAAGGATTCTTTTGCTCAGGCAGGCTTTGAATTGTGATCTTCAGATCTCAGCCTCCTGAGTAGTTAGTTTACAGATATGAGCCACACAACAAATATGTGATCATTTCATGAATGTCTTCCCTGTCATTCTTTTTTTTTTTTTTTTTTTTTGCCAGTCCTGGGCTTGAGCTCAGGGCGTAAACACTGTCCTTGGACTTTCTCAAGGCTAGAGCTCTACTACTTGAGCTGAGGAATCGAACCCGGTCTTTGTGCATGCTAGGCAAGCACTCTACCACTAGGCCAAACTCCTGGCCCTTCCCTGTCATTCTTTCAAAGAAAGGACTTAGTGAGTTGTAGTACTGATGCTAGGATCTTGTCATTCGTACACTTAGGTTTTTCATCCATTATATTAAATATAGCATTCATGTTTTATAAAGACTTACGCCTGTGTGACCTGTTTAAAAACAACTTTAAAATAGGAGATCCTGACCGGGCACAGTGGCTCACGCCTATAATCCTAGCTAGTCAGGAGGCTTAGATCTGAGGATCATAGTTCAAAACCAGCCCATCCACGAAAGTCTGTCAGACTCTTATCTCCAATGATCCACCAGAAAACTGGAAATGCTGCTAATGGCTCAAGGCGTAGAGTGCTAGCCCTGAGCTGAAGAGCTCAGGGACAGTGCCCAGGCCCAGAGTTCAAGCCCCACAACTGACCAAAAAAAAAAAAATAGACCCTGACAGTGTGATTATCTTTGTAGCCAGAGAATATGAAAAAGCAAGTATTTAGGCTTACCACCAGTGGCTCACGCCTGTAATCCTGGCTACTCAGGAGGCTGAAATCTGAGGATCTCAGTTCAAAGCCAGCCCAAACAGGAAAGTCCGTAAGAAAATTATCTTGTTAGGAAGAAGAAGAAAAAAAAATAAAAAAGCTGGACGTGGCATTGTGGCTTAAGTGGGAGAGCACCCAGAACCTGAGTTCAGGCCCCCAGTATGGGCTCAAAAGTGGGATGTCAGGAACCTCAAAAGGAAGAAGAAACTGGAAAGGGGGGAGGGGGCTTGGCTTGCTGAAGAGCGAGTCACACAGGTAAACACCTTGGTGGCCAGGTCTGAGATGCTGCAGAGCTGCTTGGGAAGGCATGCTCAGCGCTCTACACACCCCTGATTCTGAAGTCAGAACGACCTCCCAGAGCAATCTCACTGTCACTGTTAATTGTGTCGTTTTGGACATGTCATCTACACTTCAGATTCATTATTCCATGCCAGTGGCCCATGCTTAGAATCCTAGCTACTCAGGAGGTTGAGATCTGAGGACCACTGAGAGCCTGTGAGACTGTCCATTAAACTACCAAAAAAAGAAAGAAAAAGAAAATAGAGCTGTGTGGTTCAAGTGGTAGAGCACTTGCCTTGAGCCCAGAAGCTCAGAGACAACATCCAGACTCTGAGTTCAAGCCCTACAACCAGTAAAAAGAGAGCGAGAAGGAGATTGCCTGCTTGAGACTGGCAGATATCCAACCAGAAAGCCCGGGACAGAACACTGTTCCATGGCTGTCTCCACTCCTTGGACCCCCACAAACCTATGTTTCTGTGGGAGCCCCCTTGTGCTAGGGCCCCTCACCACAGAATTTGCTAACTACTTCTATGTCATGTACTGGTCAGACTGTGAAGACGCCACTTCAGTGAGCGCTGTCTCCAGTGCTGGCGGCACAGATGGCCTGAGATCAGGGCCCTTGTATATTGTCTTCACTTTGACACTTCATGCAATTGAAGGTGGTCTCGAGAAACAAATCAACATACTGACTTGGCAATTAATTCTGGTTAAAGAGGAAATATCATTTCCTTGAAAAATTGGTTTAATTTTTATATTCAAACTTCCATGACCCTTGACCTGCTCTTATCGGTGAAGGTCAAACAGGGGTCACTGGGTCACTGCTCACTGGACTTGACTAATTAAATAAGGGCTGAGCTGAAAAGGTGTCACTACTTGATTTAGAGGAGCAGAGCCCTCCTGAAGTCTCTTTGGGGATCAGAAAACATTGTGTATGTGTTGGAGCAATGAAACTGAGTCCCAGGCACTCTTAAAATTCAGGAGTCATTTGCTTCCACAGTTAGGGTGACAAGTTCACTGCAACTTCCAAACTGCAGCTGGTGTGGCCTGCTTCCATGTCACATCCAGCTAAGAAGTCACATGAAGAGATGCATTTGAAACATTGCCGTTCCCACAGGCTTCAGGGGCAGCCACAGCCATGCAAGCCTCATTCTGGCATGGGCTAGGAGCACACGCTTTGGGCTCTGGGCTCCCCTTTGCCCTCCTGTCGCTCTGTCTGTTTGACATGTTTATTAAATAGAAGCTTCAGGCTGCAAAGCAAACCCAGACTCCTGAGTCGCCCACCGCCCACAGTCCTTGGCCTGTCTTGAGAAAGAATCCCAGAAGCCCCGAAACAGAGAGGCTCCCTGGTTCAGGGCAGGGGGAATTTCTGTTGTTTTGGTTTGATTTTATATGTTATTTGGGGAGACCTCGGTTTATGGAGCTATTTTGTTTGAATAATAATTCGTAGTTATATTCCTTTGCTGTTTGACCATAGTAACTGATTAGGAATATAGATATATCTCCATGTACAGAAAGTATTTTCCCCCAAGGGAACAAAAAGTGTTGGAAGTCTGCAAAGGGTGCATTTTTTAGAGGTAGAATTGAACATGTTATACTTTCTATACTTTCCACAATGATAACATGTATATGTGTACATAAGAAAATAGGCTATTAAAAATGAAAGTACTGCACGCTGGTGCATCCTGCCTGTAATCCTAACTATTCAGGAAGCTGAGATCTGAGGGTCAAGATTTCAGTCCAGACAGTGCAGCAAAGTCCATGAGACTCTTATCTCCAATTAACCAGCGAAAAGCTGGAAGTAGAGCTGTGGCTCAAGTAGGAAAGCAACATCCTTGAGTGAAAACCTAAGGGAAAGCTCTCTGAGTTCAGGCCCTAGTACTGGCACAAGGGAAGGGGGAGGTGGGAAGGGAGAACATTGATTAAGATGCATTGTACTGATAATGTGTAAAATTGAAATCCCTTTGAAAAACTACTTAAAGATAATTTCTAACAGTGGAGTACGTAACCATGCATTCGGTAGATAATGTCTCCACTGGTGTGGTAGAAGCATCTAGTCTGCTCTGTTTTATTATCTGTCCCTCTTTTTCATAAACATTGTGTTTATTGGGTTCATTCCTTGGCACCAGAACCACTGAACTAACTGATGTGCACACATGCCCTGCTCTTCGGCCCATGGCATAAAGTGCCTGGACCACAGTCTGGCATGGGGTTCCCAGCTGGGACTCTCTGGGCGAGGAGTTATAACGGCCATTTGTCTTTGTCAGTCTATTGTAGGGGCGGAGGGCTTGTCCCTTGCCTTCAGGCACATGGCCAGCTCGCTGCTAGGCCACTGCAGCCAGGTCTCCTGCGAGAGCCTCCTTCATGAAGTCATCGTGTGTGTGGGCTACTTCACCGTCAACCACCCAGACAACCAGGTAAGAGGCCCTGAAGCTCCTCAGGGCTGACTCCAGGCAGGCTCACCCACTGAAACCCATCTCACCCTGCAAAGCCTTGAACCCGGCTCCAAAGACCTGTCTCTCCAACAAGTTTAATCAAACAGAGGGCCATACTAGGCCCGTGAAATCATTCAGTATATGACAAGACAGGCACCTTGGTTCCTGGTATATTTCTCATGGGCTGCCCCCAGCCGTCTGCCTGTATTGGTAATTTCACATGGCTTTGGAATGCCGTTATAAATACTCCTTTGGCAGGAATGGTTCCCTACCCCTATACTTAAAACTATAAAAATAACATTTTTAATATTCTTAGCCACATAAAAGCATGTAATCCTTACAGTATCCATCCTTTAACATCTCCCTCATCACAGAGTCTGATGCTGTCTTGGTTTGCTTTAGTTTTTGTTCCAGTAATGGGGTTTGAACTGGGGCCCTAGGTACTAGCCAACAACTTTTTTTGTGTGTGTGGGTCATGGGGCTTGAACTCTGGGCCTGGACACTATCCCTAAGCTCTTCAGCTCAAGGCTACCACCCTACCTCTGGGCCTAAGCATTGTCTTCGAGCTCTTCAGCTCAAAGCTACCACTCTACCCCTTGAGCCACAGCCCCACTTCCCTTTTTCTTGTTATTAATTGGAGAGAACCACAGATCCTCAGATCTCAGTAGCTAGGATTATAGCCATAAGCCACCCCACCCAGCTTTTTTTTTTTTTTGCCAGTCCTGCGGTTTGAACTCTGCGGTTTGAACTCAGGGCCTGAGGACTGTCCTTGGACTTTACTCAAGGCTAGCACTCTGCCACTTGAACAAAGCACCACTTCTGGCTTTTCTATATATGTGCTACTAAGGAATAGAACCCTGGTCTTCGTGCATGCCAGGCAAACATTCTATGGCTAGGCCAAATGCCTGACTCCTATAGCTTTTTTTGCTACAAGCTGGGCACTCTACCACTTGAGCAACTTCTCTACTTCTGAGTTTTGGGTGATTAAGAGTCCATGAGATAAAAGTCTCATGGACTTTTCCAACCTGGATGGCTTCAAATGGAGATCCTCAGAGCTCAGCCTCCTGAGTAGCTAGGATTACAGGCATGAGCCACCAGCACCCAAACTCTCTTACTTTGATAAAAATAGGATCTGGGGGCCGAGAGTTTAACCTAATAGTAGAGTGCTTGCCTAGCATGCACAAAGACCCAGGTTCGATTCCTTGGTACAACATACATAGAAGAGCTGGAAGTGGTGGTGTGGCTCAAGTGGTAGAGCTCTATCCTTGAGAAAGCCCACAAACAGTGCTCAGGCCCTGAGTTCAAGCCCCAGGACTGGCAAAAAAAAAAAAAAAATGAAGAAAAGCTAAGGGAAATCTCCTGTCTAGATCTTCTTCATATGCATCCATTCAATCTACTAAATGTTTTTTGTTTTTTAATTTTCCTATAATGCTTATTTTTCTTTTTTCTGATTACAAAAGCCTTCTCTATAGATCCGTGAGAAGGACGGGGCAGTTCCAAGGAATAAAGTGGGTTGATAGTTATTCTTCATCTCCCAATTTTCAAGAGTCACTGCTCCCCCCTCACTGCTGTGTGTTTCGTGGAAAGTTTTGCATATTTGAAGTTGTTGAAGGTGCTCTCTGCCCCGATTTCTGCCCATCTCCTTATGTCAGAATCACATCCTGGGAATTGTGTTTGTCATGGCTGCCTGGCTTTATCTCCTGTGGACATTCATGGTTTACCTTAACAATTTCCTGTTTGATACTTAAGTGGTTTTCTCTATATATCATGATGCTGTTATCCTGAGAAAGTGCTGAGTAATTTGTGTATTGTGTGATAATAATTGGCTATGTGTTAGTTCTACAGTGAGAAATACTATTACTTCAGCACATTTCGGTCAGGGATGGTTTGAAACTTTCTGCATAAACCATGGTTTGGCATGGTGGTGATGAGCAGCTGGAACTCCTGTGGGGATTTCAGAGATGTTTCTGCTGAGATTGGACCACAGCTGAATTCTCTCCATTCCATAAAATAAACACTTCTCATGAATCTTTACTCACCAGAGCGAAAGGCACTGTGGGAAGGACTTGTATGGTGTTTGGTGAGTTAGACCTGAGGTGGCCTGGAAGAGTGGTAGCTGGGCATATTGGAATAAGAAAAGAAAGGGGAGAGGGAGAAAGAGAGAGAGATGGAAGGGAGGAAGGAGGATGGGAAGGGAGGGAAGGAGGGAGGGAGAAAGGAGAAGGGGCAGAGAGGTAAGTGAGGGAAGATAGAATGAAGGAAGGAACCAAGCAAGAAAGGAAGATGGAGAAGACAGACCCCAGAGCCTGCTGTTCGGGGAACAAGAGGGTTCCGAGATCTGGAATCATTGCTAAGAGCTGGGCTCACCTGGAGGGAGAAATTAGAACAGTGAAAAAACAAGTGAGACCCTGTGTTTCCTCCCCTTGCCACCCATAAGGTTTGAATGTTCTCTGCGTTGGCTTCTTCTGCTTCCCAGGGACAAGGGTTAGGGGAGGGGGATGGTGCAAAAGGAAGTCAGTTCAGCTCTGGGGCAAAGGAGAAGAAAATGTAATCCTCGCTACTCAGGAGGCTGAGTATTGAGGATCAAGGTCAGAAGTCAGCCTGGGTAGGAAAGTCCTTGCAACTCTTGTGTCCAGTGAACCAGCAAAAAGCCAGAAGTGAAACTATAGTTCAAATAGAGTGCCAACTTTGAGTGAAAAAGCAAATGAATAGTCCTAGTGCAGGCACAAAAATCAGTCAGTCAGTCAAAGGACAGATGGGGAAAGGAGGGGAAAAAAAGGGGGCAAGGATCCCTGCAAGCCCTATGAGACTGGAGCTACAGACACACCAGCGTGCTCCCGTGTAGAGACCACACGCCCCTCTGTGGCTTTTCACACCCTCCTAACTCTACTCCAGATCCTTGAGCACCAAACAGCTTAACCAGTAGCCTGGCCACTTTGTGGCAGCTTGTCACTAAACACTGTTCCTTGGCTACCCTGAAAGAGGAAAAGCTCCCTGGAACAGAAGCAGACTCCCCAGGCCAGGCACTCACAGGGATTTTTGACCTGCAGGTTGTGAGACGCCTGTGCTCCCAGCCCAGCCTGGGCCCTGTCAGGGCTCAGCCTTGTTGGTAAGGGCAGGCAAGAGAACCAGCATCAACTGACTTGAGGTGGTCCTTGCTGTCTCCGGTAGTTGGGACAGTTTGTATGATTGAAAAGCCAGTCAGGGGCCAGTGGCTCACGCCTATCATCCTAGCTACTCAGGAGGCTGAGATCTGAGGATCAGGGTTCAAAGCCAGCCTGAGGATGAAAGTCTGTGAGACTCTCCAGTTAACAACTGAAAAACTGGAAGTAGTTCTGTGGCTCCATATTATAGAGCAGTAGCCTTGAGCTGAGGAGCGATCAGAAGAAAAAGAAGAAAAAGCCAATATTTTTATTTTGATTTTATAACCCTCCCCCATTCTACCACCACCACCACCACCTCCAAAAAAATTAGTGGTTTGCTAAGCATTGACTTGGTGTGGGAAATATAGTTTTTTGTTGGTGGAAATGTGGGTTTGGTTTTGGTTTTTAATTTAGGGGGATTTTTTTGTTCAAGGCCTGAGCACTGTCCCTGAATTTGTGTACCCAAAGCTCTATTACTTAAGCCACAGCTCCACTTCTGCCCTGTTTGTTTGTTTGTTTGTTTTTGTTTTTGTTTGGTAGTTAATTGGAGATAAGAGTCTCACAGCCTTTCCTGCCTGGGATAGGCTTCTAACCTCCATTCTTTGAGCAGGTAGGATTACAGGTTGCGAGATACTGTCACCCAGCTGGAGGTACAGTTGTAAGCTCTAGCTCCAGCTCCTGCACTAGAGGAGCTCTGCCTTGCTGAGGGCCCCTCCCCCACTTCTGTTCCTGTGGAAGGGAATTTATTTCACCCCATGGCACCTCTTGCAGTCAGAGGGAGAAATTATGATGCCCAGTTGGTTTAATATTTCTGTGTCATTAGTCAGAAGTCATATTCACTCTAGGACCTGTTTGTCCTCCGGGGATTCTTTACTCCTACCAGGGAAACAGCTCGTCTTTAGGGGCCCAGGATCCTGAAGTCTTGCCACTGCCCAAGCCTGTTTAATTAGGTAACTGTTTTGCATAAAGGATTGCCAATTTGCATTTACCAGTACTTAGTCTATTAAGTGGAAGGACTGAGCCCCTTGGCACAAGGAAGAGAAACCAAGATAATAAAAGTAATGCCCAGACTTGATGGAACTAATCTTCTGTTACCTAGGGAGCTGTAGTTTCTAATTAAAACGTTCGTTTTCATCAAAAGCCTCCTCAGTGTTAGGGCTTTGTCATGACTCTTTGGAAATTCCCTCCCATTTCATTATTCCAATGAACCTAGTGAGTATGTGCTGTCAGCCCTTCCCTTCATTTACATTCTGCATTGGATAATTAAATGTGGTCTGATAATTGAATTAACTCAAATGACAGATCATTTGACTGCCTGCATATGACTGTATGGGGAATAAGCACCTTTGCATATTCACTTTAATTAGTGGTTGCTCTTTTTTTTTTTTTTTTAAGACCTCCATAGCTTACAGCTAGGCCAGTTGCATTGTTGTTTGATGTTGTGGTTGGAAGGCAAGGTTTCTTTGGCCCATTGTGCCCAGCCAGCTTCTGTGTGGTAAAGCTCTCGCAGATCGTATATCTGCTGTGTCCCGTGCCAGTGTCTCCTAAGGCTTCCGGGAATGTCTGATCAGGCTGGCTGGCTGGACTTGAGGCTGTGCGCCATGCAATCTCCAAGTCTTCCCAGGTGACTTGATGACAGCGTTTGGGGGCATGGGGGAGGGGGAGTGTTCTTTTGAATTTGTGGGCAGGCATTTCCCTGCATGCAGAAGCAGGACCAAGCCTGGCACTGTCCCTAAGCTTCTTTTGCTCAAGGCTAGCACTATGCCACTTGAGCCATAGCTCCACTTCTGGCTCTCTTGGAAGTTTAGTGGGCATAAGCATCTCAAAGTCTTCCCTGCCCAGGCTGGCTCTGAATTGTGATTCTCAGATCTCAGCCTCCTGAGTAGTGAGGATGACAGGCGTGAGCCACCAGTACCCAGCTAGTTTCCTAGTTCTTTCCCATCTCTGGGTGAGGGAGACACAGGTATAGCTTTTTCTAGTGCTAGGATTTGAACCCGGGAACTCATACATGCCAGCCAAGTGCTCTGCCTTGCTACCTTCCAGTCCTTGAGTTGTGTGCCCACAGTGGCAGTTTCGGGGGGGGGGGGGGGAGGACTTAAAAGCTCAGTGATGGAGAGTTTGCCTGGCATGTCCAGAGGCCCTGAAAGACAAACAACCAAAAAAAGAAGAAGCAATTTTCTAGAATCCCATTCCAGCTAAGAACTGTTCAAAGGAGGCTAAATCCTGTGCAAACATTCTTGCTGTGCTCTTTGTCTTTCTTAAAGGCAGATGATCAGCCTTAGGCCACACCCACTGGGTATCCAGCTCAGCCCCTTCCAGCCCATGGACCAATGGCTGCCAGGGGGTGTTCCTTCATTCTTCAGCTGCCACGCAAACATTCAGGTTTCTGTGCTTTTTTTTCTTGTGTCACAGATACAATTCCACTCCTTTTTTTTTTTTTTGTCCTTGGGTTTTCTCAAGGTTAGAATCCCCTGAGCCACAGCACCATTTCTGGCTTTTTCTATGTATGTGATACCAACACACTGAACCCAGGTCTTCGTGCATTGTAGACAAGCACTTTTCCACTAGACCACACTCCCAGCCTCTACTCTTTAAAAAGCTAGTTTTTGTTGTTGTTGTTGTTGTCTTTTTTTTAATTTGGTTTTTTTAGTGGAGGGCATGGCCCACACCTGTCATCCTAGCTACTCAGGAAGCTAAAATCTGAGGATCATGGTTCAAAAAGTCCATGAGACTCTTATCTCCAAATAACCACCAAAAAACCAGAAGTGGGGCTGTGGCTCAAGGGGTAGGGCAGTAGCCTTGAGCTGAAGAGCTCAGGGACAGCGCCCAGGCCCAGAGTTCAAGCCCCACGACTGACCCCCCCCCCCCAAAA
Organism: Megascapheus bottae; assembly: GCF_031878675.1. NCBI lineage: Eukaryota > Metazoa > Chordata > Mammalia > Rodentia > Geomyidae > Megascapheus > Megascapheus bottae. Next base: position 1,194,299 of record NC_143538.1, on the reverse strand, counting down.
AAAAATGTGGTTTCTTTGAGATAAGGCCTCACCATATAAGCTAGACTGGCCTCCAACACACGGTCCTTAGTCCTTAGCTACCACTGTTGAGATTATAAGCACGCCCCACCACACCTGGCCTGCAGAGTTTCTCCCAGGAGATAGACATCATTTCTAAGGAAGAACCTGAGAATTTCTACAACATAACCATGTAGGACCAGGTTTCAAAGAAAAATGTGGGACTTGGAGTGGGGGTAGTTCCCAAAGTTGAACAGAGAGTTCTTCCTTAAAAATAACTCTGCCTGAACATTTATTTTAGGCCTTAGTGTGAGTGACATGGCTAGTGGAAGAATGGAGATATTTGCCAGTTAGCAATGCTCACCAATTAGAATAAAGCCACCGCCCTCCCCAAATCCAAATGGAAAGTTGCTTCTACTTAATCTCGCTTTGTGAATTTTCCTCCACAAGGTTGAGATCCAATGTGGCAGCACTAACCCCTCAACCGGAGTGGGCAAGGGCCAACCCAGGAGCCTGAGCGCCAAGGGCCAGGCCCACAAGAGCCCAGGCCTCCGGTGGGAGGCAGGGTGGCAGCCTGCTGTGTGACAGTGCCGTATGCCCAGGGTCCACAGCCCACACAGCTGGATGGGACATGCAGTGGGCTCTTGGACTCTACAGCTGGGGCTGTGAATGTGAACTCTACACCATAGGCCTGAAGTCCTTGAGCTTCTCTTTCCAAGCACCCCAGCCTCAGTTTTCCTGTCCTGTGGAGTGGAGATCAGAGTTCCTCAATTTTCCCAGGTGGTCGTGTGACTTAGCTGACATAGGTCCTGACACATGAGAACCTTTTGGGGATTTTGTTGCTGTTTTGTTTATTGTGCTGGCCCTGAGACTTGAACTCAGTGTCTAGGCACTCTCCCTTTATTTTTTTTTTTTTTTTCACTTAAGGCTAGCACTCCACTACTTGAGCCACAGCTCCATTTCTGGCTTTTTGGTGGTTCATTGGAAATAAGAGCCTCCCAAGCTTTCCTGCCTGGACCAGCCTCCAACTGCGATCCTCAGATATCAGCCTCCAGAGTAGCTAGGTGACAGGTGGGAAAGGCTGATGGTTGGCCAGTAGGAGATTGGGGGCGGGGAAAGAGAAATGGGCCAGGGATGATAGTCTGGAGCAGTTGGGCTGACGAGATGGATACAGTTGAAATAGATTGTTTGCAACTATAAAAAACAATGAAGCCTGGAGGGAAGGATGCATCTTCCCCCACCCCCACCCCCCAACTCTGGGAGTGCCATCTTCATGGCACTGATTGCCCGGTTGTGAAGACCAAAGCCCCAGCTCATGACACTGCACAGAGGTATGAAAAGAAATGAGATGGTACAGATCAACCATCTTTCTCTCACTTTTCAGGCAGCCTGGGTTCAGAACTGTCCCATAAAACAATGATCCATAAAACAGTTCTCTATTGTCTGTCATCACAGCTCGGAAGAGCTTCGTCTTGGATAAACTATTTTCACATATGTGCCAATACTGAGTCCTTTACTCAGAGCCTAGGTGCTGTCCCTGAGCTTTTTCCACTCAAGGCTAGCACTCTACCACTTGTACCACACCTAGCTTTTTGGTGGTTCACTGGAGGTAAGAGTCTCACAAACTTTCCTGGCAGTAAAGCCTACAAGACTCTTACGTCCAATGAAACACACAACGCCAGAAAGGGAGCTGTGGCTTGAATGGTAGAGTGTTAGCTTTGAGTAAAAAAAAGCAAGTAATGTCAGACCCCTGGGGTTCAAGCCCCAGTGCCAACACAAATTCATTTGTTAGTTAATGCTCCTAGCGATCACACTTATTAGGGCTTGTGTTGATAAGACTTCCTGGTCTTCTTGATCAAGGGAAATGACACCATTTATCTAGTGGTCAGCGTCTTCCCTGGTCCAGACCAAGTGGTAACTTAGGAGGTTGTTCAAATTCTCGTCCACTCCCAGATCCCCTGCCCCTGGAGCCTTTCATCCCTGACACCGGACACCGCCTCTCACGTGCTGTCCCTGCTGTCAGGGCGTCTTTCCCCATCTGTTAGGAAACCAGAGAAGCTCTGGGTGTCTCCTGCCGGAGGTGGGGGGTGGGGTTTCCTTCGTAGACCCAAACCGTGTAGGGAGAGCCCCCACTCCTCAGGGAGCTTTGGTGTCCTGGACTTGGCTGGCAGGAGATGGATAGGCAGAGGCTGGTCTGAAGGCAGTGGAGAGGGGCGGGGAGCATCCACGGAGCATGTTGGGTGAGAAGTGAAAGGGAGCGGACCTCACACCCAAGTACATCTGTCCTGCGTGGACAGTGGGTAAACTGAGATCACCTTGCCCAGCAGCTCGGAGATACCACCAGCGCATCAGGAGGGGCGGCGGGGCTGGAAAGGAGCTCGCATGAATCAACGTGAGCATTTAATGGGCCCTAATTGGAACCTGATCCTGCCATACTTAGAGCCCAGAGATGAAAGCAGAAGAAAGCCGAGAGACCATTTATTTCACTTGAGAAAGCAGTAAACTGAAACTACAAAAAGATGGACTACTATTATATTTTTATGATTAAATACAAATCGTCATAGACTAAGTGCCAATAAGCCCAGAAAGGCTGTGTGGAATGCACGCCCAGACTCTGGCAGCTGTTAGGTTATGAGCCAGAGAAACCCATGCACCGATGCTGTGGGCAAACCTGCTCTTCTCGCTACCCCCAGCTCTGCAGGCAAAAATGGCCAAAAGCCACTTGAAATATTTGCGTTTTAAGGCATCATTTAATACTGTCCATCCAATACTTCCTTTCCCTTACATCCCATCCTGTTCTTCTGTAATGAACAGTCTTTTCAGTACTGTGGAGGGGGAAGGGAGGAAGGAAAGAGGAGGAAGAGAGAGACTAGATTAAAAATCAGAATATACGCCAGCTCTGGTGACTCATCCTGTCATCCTAGCTACTCAGGAAGCTGAGATCTGAGGATCCCAGTTCAGAGCCAGCCCAGACAGGAGAGTCCCCTGAGACTCCTCTCCAGTGAACCCCTGGAAGACTGGATGTGATGCTGTGGCTCAGAGTGGTAGAGCAAAACAGCTTGAGCAAAAAAAGCTCAGAGACAGCACACCAGGCCCTGAGTTCAAGCCCCACAACTGACAAAAAAATAGTAATAATAAAATCAGAATGTACTAGTTAGAAGTCTGAATTCGCATTTCTAATGCAATCACTTTTTTTCCTACTTTTTTTTCCTTAAGAAAAAAATCTATTGTAAGCTCTTCCCTTTCATATTAAAATGCAACATCTTGAGTAGGTATGAGCAAAATGCATTGAGGATGACTGCGCATAATGTAGGATTTTGTGATGTCTGAAAACCCACTGGTCCTCTAGTGTCCCTGTCCCCTCCTGTCCTCGTCCCCCGTCCCAGGGGGAAGGGTTGCTCCACACCCCTGGAACTAGATTATGTGACCTAGAAAACCCCACGTAAAGCAGTGGTTCATGTCTATAATTCTGGCTATTAGGCAGGTGGAAATTGGAAGGGTCACATTTGAGATCCAACCCAAAGCAAAAATGTTGTCAAGACCCCATCTCAACAATAAACTGGACTTAGTAGTAACCGGCTGTAATCTTACATTGCTACCCAAGACCAACCAGACAAAAAGGAGGAAACCTTTATATGAAAAAGAACCAAAGCAGACAAGGGCTGTCAGTGTGGCCCAGTAATAGAATATTTGCCTAGTGAGCAGAAGGTCCTGAATGCAAACCCTAGTATCACCAGAAAGAAAAACTGAAAGAAAAATGAGAATCCAAAGTAGAGCAGTTCCTTAAACTTATAATAGCGTCACAAGTCTGTATCATTTCCAAGATAGTTTTCTCTGCCAGTGAAAATGAAAGCAGATCTTTGGTGCCGTCTCCATGCTCCTGGGTCTTAGATTTGGACTGATACTTGGGATCATCTAGCCCAGGTACATTTCAAGACAATTTAGAACATGCCTCCCCTCACCCTCTCTCTCCCATACCTGGGCCTTAGAACTGTCCTTGGGCTTTCTCAAGGCTAGAGCTCTATCACTTGAGCCACAGCACTTCTGGCTTTTTTCTGTGTATGTGGTACCGAGGAATTGAACCCCGGTCTTTGTAAATGCTAGGCAGGCACTCTACCACTAGGCCAAACTACTGACCCCATTTTTTTGCTGGTCCTGGGGCCTGAATTCAGGGCCTGAGCACTGTCCCTGAGCTTTTGTGCTCTAGGCTAGCACTTTACCACTTGAGCCACAGCTCCACTTCTGCCTTTTTTGGTGCATAATTGGGCATAAGAATCTCACAGTCAGAGGGATAGGGGGAGGGAAATGGGGACAAAAACCATGAGAAGAGGTATCAATGTGTGAAAAGTAATGCACCTACTACCTAGTGAATGTAACTGTAGCCTCTCTGTGTATATTACCCTGACAATAAAAAACTAAAAAGAAAAAAAATCTCACAGTCAGCCGGGAGCATGGCCTAGTGGTAGAGTGCTTGCCTAGCATGCACGAAAGCCCTGGGTTCAATTCCTCAATACCACATATACAGAAAAGACCAGAAGTGGTGCTGGGGCTCAAGTGGTAGAGCCCTAGCCTTGAGAAAGCCCAATGACAGTGCTTAGGCCCTGAGTTCAAGCCCCAGGACTGGCCAAAAAAAAAAAAGATCTCCTAGTCTTTCCTGCCCTGCTTGGCTCTGACCCATGATCCTTAGATCTCAGCCTCCTGAATAGCTAAGGTGACGGGCATGAGCCACTTTAGGTCTTTCCCCTAGGCCGCTACCTTCCTCACCCTCCGCCAAGAGCCCTGAGTTCAGTCTCAGCTTAGAACTCACCTTAAGGAAGAAGCAAATTTGGAAGGAATGGAAAGGAGTTTGTTTGTAGGGCTAACCAAGAAAATATTTGTGCTTCTGTGCTCTGAGTTGGTCTGAGTATGTGGACAGACTTCCAGTTTTTCTCCCAAGTCATCAGATTAAAGAAACAAATATGGAGGTAGAGGGCCGTGTGTTCTGGGCCCAGCTCTAGGTGTGACCCCTGTAGCCCAAGCCATAAAGAAAGGCTTGGGGTCACTTAGCCCTCTGTCTTGATCTAGCCCCTGTGACAGGGGCAGTTTTGTGCAGAGGAATGCAACAACTGCTTTTGTTTCTGCCCTGCAAGAAAAAAAAATCTTCTTTGTTCCAATGATTTACAGACTCACTTAGCTGTCTGTTTTAATGAATTTAGATGTCTAGACACCTATTTTTGCCCCTCTATTGAGGACATCGTGTCTCCTGACAAGAAAAGGGGGAGGAAAAAACAAATCAAGAATTCTGAGGCATAAAGAATTCCTGTCTGGCTCCACACTCCACTCACCCTACCACACTGACTGACCCACCGAACTGGTTTGCCTGAGGTTTAACATGCTGAAAGAAACTGCCTCGCCCCACCCCCACCCCAGCCCCTGGACCATTGGGCCCCTGCTGAAATGGAGGGGGGGGGCAGCCAGAGTGCCAGGCAGATGTTCTTATAAATTCCCACTATATTGTCTAGCCTCAAAGGCTTGAGACGAGTAGGCTATCTGTTCTAGAGTCAGGTTTGGGTACCACAGGCTCATTCATTCATTTCCCATAGTTAATGAATGCTTTTATATGTGTATACATGTGCATAAATATGTGTCTAAATATTACAGATGCACATATAATGTGAATGTGTATGCATAGATAGTATGTATATTATGTTTGCATATGCATATGTGCCTGTGGATATATACATATATATGAAGTACATGAGGATTATTATGTCTATGGAAGACATATATAGAGTACTAAGAACGCAAGTTCATTATAGTGAAATAAGATATTTTAATACAATACCAACTTGCTCCAAGACCAAGCAAAAATGGCAGAGATACTTGCTTTTACATCAGCTGGTTCCAGGTGACTCTTAGATTCCTAGTCCTGCTTGAAATAATATTCATTCCTCTCCTTGTACTTAGCGGTGGCAGCTGCCAGCCATCTTCCTGTTCATTTGCTGGTATGTCTCCAGCAGTCTGCTTTCTAATTTGCTGATTCTAGTCTACTGGAGGCCAGCACACCCCTTCCCTCTGGACTTGCTTCTGAAAACTGAGTTACTAACCAGAGTTCCAGAATTGCCCTGACTGTGCGGTGAACCGGGGCATGTGAGGCAGGGATGTCTCTGACGTGTTGGGTGCCTTGCCCTTGCTTAGGCAGAGTTTAGGAGGCAGTTGTCCTTTTACAGATGTAAAGGCCTTGAACTTTCTGTGGGCTATTGTGATTCTCAGGACCATTCAGGAACTCTTCTCTCTGTTTCTCCTGATCTGTAACTTTTATACTTACTTAATATTAGAGTTGTGTTTGTGTTTGTGTTTGTGTTTTTGTTTGTCAGTCGTGGGCCTTGAACTCTGAGCTCTTCAGCTCCAGGCTAGTGCTCTACCACATTGAGCCACAGCACAGCACCACTTGCGGTTTTCTGGTGGCTTATTGGAGGTAAGAGTCTCACAGACTTCCATGCCTAGGCTGATTTTAAACCATGATCCTCAGATCTCAGCCTCGTGAGTAGCTAAAATGACAGATGTGAGCTACTGGCATCTGGCTGTGAATCTATTTTGAATGACATTTTGTTTCAAAAAATTAAGACCAGAGGGCTGGGAGTTTGGCCTAGTGGTTCAAGTGCTTGCCTAGCATGCATGAAGACCCGGGTTCGATTCCTCGGTGCCACATACATAGAAAAAAGCCGGAAGTGGTGCTGAGGCTCAAGTGGTAGAGCTCTAGCCTTGAGAAAGTCCAAGAACAGTGCTCAGGCCCTGAGCTCAAGCCCAGGACTGGCAAAAAAAAAAAATTAAGACCAGAGCCCAGCACTGGTGGCTTATCTGTGTAATCCCAACCCTGGAGGGGCTGAGGCGGGAAGATCTGAAGTTGAGACCAGCCCAAACGACTACTACTGCTGATTCTGCTTTGAGAGCCTCTCTCAAAGAAAGAAAACCCATGGTCACCCAGTGACGGGTTCCTGTGGTGGTAGATGTTGTGGAGTTTCTGCAGCATGGGGCCTAGAGTTCTTTCTCACCAGGAAACACAGCATTGCCCACACTCACAAAAGAGGGAAAACTTTTCCAGACCTTTCCTCCTCACCAGGCCCGGCCCTCCCTGGAGTTTCCAGTCCCAGCTTCCTTTTAGAAAAGGAGATAACTTATCCGAAAATCCATTCCTTTGGGGTGGGGGAGGAGGGGCAGGAGGATTTCTGGGTGCACCCAGCTGGTGTCAACCTTGTGGCCCTTCTGTCTCAGCCTCCTGAGTGCTGGATGTGGTGGTGGCATTGGTGATAAGGCTTAAACTCCAGGCCTTGTGCCTGCTAGGTTAGCACTTTATCACCATCACAGAATCAGTTCGTGTGTGTGTGTGTGTGTGTGTGTGTGTGTGTGTGTGTGTGTGTGTGTGTATGCATGCTTGAACTCCACGCCTGGGCACTGTCTCTGAGCTTTTGTGGTCAAAGCTAGCACTTTACTACTTGAGCCATGACTCCACTTCTTGGCTTGTTGGTGGTTCACTGGGAGATAAGAGCCTCATGGATTTTCCTACCTTGATTGCCAGATCTCAGCCTCCTGAGTAACGGGGCTGACAGGCCCGAGCGCACAGCCAGCATCTGCTCTTTGGGGATGAGCACACAGGCCTTGGGCAACAGGCTGTAGCTCCACTAGGACTGTCGAAGCAGAGCCTGTGCTTCAGGAGAAAGACAGAGCAGAATTCTCCCACAGGCACTAATTAATTGATTAACAAGAGGCCTCTGTCACTTTGCTTTGTTTGTCCTAATAAGTCAGAGGGCCTCCTCTGAGCCTTGCCCTCCTGCAGAGAAATAGAGGATACAGAGTCTGCCTCTGAACTGGGATGGGAGAGGGCTGCCAGGGTGTCAAGCTGGAAAGAGAGGGAGCACCCAGGGCATTCTGGGAGGGCTTGTGTGGTTACGGAGGGATGCTCGAACTGCATCTCACTCCAGTCCAGCTGCCCTTGAGCCTGGGCCGCCCTATCCCGCTCCTGTGTGGATAAATGGGGCACTCAGGCCGCTGTGCCCCCCAGCCACTGACCTGGGCTTCCTGATCATGCTTGCACTGGGATTTCTCTTCATAACCGTCAGAACACATTTCCTACTTTGCCACCGTAAGGTCCTGGCTGGCATCCCCGTTCTGTGGGCACTGCTGGCATAGCTCTGTCCTGCAAGGCAGGGCCAGGGACAGACCTGAGCCATGGCTTCTCAGATAGTGGAAGTTGACTGATGACACCTGGTTTGAGAGCAAGGCCTGCCTCTGCCAGCCTGCCTGCTATGAAGAGGTAAAGATGGAGTAGGAGGATGGAAACACTCGCTAGTCCCACACTTTGTGGCCACAGACACTGCCTCCTTGAATCTTGAAGGCAGCCATCACCCTTGCTGCTCAGGGGGCTGAGATCTGAGGATCACGGTTTAAAGCCAGCCTAGGCAGGAAAGTCCATGCGCTAAGAGTCTCATCTCCAATGAACCATAGCAAAGGCAGAAGTGGAGCTGTGGAGCTGTGGCTCAAGTGGCAGGGTACTAGCCTTGAGCAAAAAATGTCCAAGGACAGTGCCCAGGCCCTGAGTTCAAGCCTTAGGACTGGCAAAAAAAAAAAAAAAAAGACTCAGTGACCACAGCATGTCCTGTGCCAAGCCAGATCAAGAACCCGTAACTACTTAAGACCAGCACTCCAGTACTTGGGGCTTTGGCCTCATGGCCACTGAGAGACCCAGGTCCAAAAAAAGGCCAGGAGCCTCTGCAGTAAACCTGCTTAGTGTCATGGATCCTTTTTAATGAAGCATGGCTGGGAGAGTGGAAGAGTGAACCAGAGCTGTGCTTTGTCCTGAATCAACAGCCAGCCCAAAAGGTACTGCATATAAGTCAGGATTTAATTCAGAGTATAAGGTTTGGCCTCACCCACTCCCGCAAAAGTGCTGGGTTCACAGTATATTGCAGAAAAAGATGTAGCTCTTGGGGCTGTGGGATTGTGCCTCTAGCCTCTGCTTGGAAGACCCAAAGAGGAGGCTGTGTCACTCACAGCAGAAACGAAAACATCCTGGGAGAGCTGTGTTGGTACTGGGGCTTGAACTCAGGGCCTTGTCCTCTAACTTGTTTTTCACTCAAGGCTGGCACTCTACTACTGGAGCCACAGGTCCACTTGCAGATTTTTGCTGGTATGTTGCAGATTAGAGTCTCATGGACTCCCTGCCCTGGCTGGCGTTGAATTGAGATCCTCAGACCTCAGCCTCCTGAGTAGCTAGGCCGGCAGGTGTGAGCCACAGGCGCCTGGCCAGAACCAACATTTTTGGTTATGTTCTTCCTTGTCCTCAGGTTGCCGAGCTCTTTGATTAGCTCCTGGTTTGAAACAACTCAGGCCTGGGGCACATGCAGCTTCTTGGAATCTGGAGATGGCTTTAAATTTCCTTCATCTTCCTGTGCCCTACTGGACATTGGCAGGAGAACAGTTTCTTCTCCTTACTGAGGCCAAAGCACTCCCTGCCTGCTGGCTATGACTGATGCCAGTGACCAGAAAAGTTGATGGCCACTTGGTGTCACTGGTGGCCTGGCCAGGCACTGGGGATGAGCAGGGGCGACCTCCCTCGAGGCCCATGAGGAAAACAGATGGTTACTGTGTGTTCAGTTTGCCATGATCTGCTACACATGTTTCATTTCTCCAGCCAGGCTTTCCTGCTCCACGATTTTATTACTCTGGTGACTTCCTACTGATTGTATGGGCTTAAAAGCAGCCCCAGAGGTGGTGGGCCCTCTGTGGCCTCCGTAGGAATAGACAGACTAAGTCAACTAAGCCCCACCCTGGCCCTGGCAGCTCCACCCAGGTGTGTGCAGCCTTGGGCATCAGAGTCCAGCCTGTGGCAGCTCATCTCCCCACACACCTGGTGGGCTCTCTAAAGTCACCCGCTTACCAGGGGCTCACACCTATCAGCCCAGCTTCTCAGGAGGCTGAGATCAGCCAGCCAGGGCAGCAAAATCTGTGAGACTCTTATCACCAATTAACTACCCAGAAAAGTCCAGAGGTGGAGCTGTAGCTCAAGTGGTAGAATGCTAGCCTTGAGTGAAAAAGCTAAGGGACAGTGCCCAGGCCCTAAGTTCAAGGCCCCAGTACTGGCGTGCACACACACACACCTCATCTGATCCAGGCAGTAGATCACTAACGAAGTTTTTGGGTGCCTGGAGCCCTGGGGAAGCTGTTCAACTTAGCATGTTTTTATTCGTTGGCAAGAAGGAATCGAAACTTTGAACAAAACATGGTACCAAGCCACTGGCCAGTTTAATATCTTCTCAGTAAGGTAAATCCCTCAGTATTAACAATTTATGTGTGTGAGTGCTGGTACTGGGGCTTGAACTCTGAGCCTTGCACTCTTATTTGGCTTTTTCGCCCAAGGCTGGCATTCTACCTTTTGAGCCACACTTCCATTGCCAGCTTTCTGCTGGTTAAGAGGAGACAAGAGTCTCACAGACATTTCTACCCCGGCTGGCTTTATATCACGATCCTCAGATCTCAGCCTCTTGAGGAGCTAGAGTTATAGGTGGGAACAGTTGGCAGGTGGCCGATAATAGCATTTTAACAACGAAGGGGGTTCAAAGAAAAACTTATTCTTAATGTTTGTGGAAAGTGCACAGGCTAAGGAGGAAGCTCTAATAAGGGCATAGTTATAAATTCTAAAGTGAGCATTTGGCGGTGTTACAGAATATTCAGCTAATATTTAAAACTCAGATTTAAGTAAATGGTTTATCAATACAATCAACCCTAAGGGGGTATTTTTCTCAGCCACTAGCAATGTACCCTTTTACGGAATGGTCAACCAATGCCAGTCTTTAAAATTCCATGTGGATTTGGAGGTATTAACAAGACCCTCGCACCCATCTCGGAAGGTTTTTTGATGTCATTTTAGCTATGGAACGAAAATATGTGAACTATTACCTTGTTGGTTTTGTCCTTAAACCCAACTGCATTATCATCTGAGAATGTGTTCTTAAAGTATTGTTAAAAGTACTTTGAACACTTGTAAATCCCTATAATTTATGTTTCTTCTGCCTCTACCCGTTCCTTCCATCCTCTGGTTTTAATTTGAAAGCAGTCGTGTCTGGCTGTGTACCTGTAAAATTGGGTTTCTCAGAGTACAATTTACAGTGGTGACCCAGGGTTTTACAGTGTTGCTAAGCTTCTCCAGAGCTTCTTCCTGTCTCAGGAATCAGGCCTTGAGTCACCCAGCTCTTTCCTATTAGAACTGTCTAATCAAACGTTACTTGAAACAGATCTGACTGTGGCATTTCTTAGTTTCTCAGGGAGGCCAGCCCATTCACTGCATTGCTCGATTTCGGAAAATGTACACAGTTGTAAACCTAGACTGCTTCGAGACCACGGGTCTCGTTTATCTAAACAGTTCCCCTTTCAGAGTCAAGGGCACTGATGGAAGCCCAGATAAGCAGTGTGGGTTGGACAGAGAGGTTTCTGAGCCTGCTAGGCTGATTCCCCCCTCCAGGGGAGGGATCCCCAGCTCCTCCTGGGCCTGCCCCCACACGGAATCCATCTGGTGCACACAGGCAGGCTAGGTTAGACTGCAATGGGCGGGGCCAGCCCAGAGACAGTCCGACTTTCTCAGGCTGTGAGGAGCCGGGCCACCAAGCCCAGCTTGGAGAGGGCTTGGAGAAAGCAGACTGCATCCTGTTTTGCATCCTTCCTCCTTGGAAGCTGATCCTTCCACTCTGGACTCCCTCTCCCTCTGTCTCTCTGTCTCTGTCTCTGTCTCTGTCTCTCTCTCTCTCTCTCTCTCTCTCTCTCTCTGTCTCTCTCTGTCTCTCTCTCTGTCTCTCTCTCTCTCTCTGTCTCTCTCCCCCCCCCCCCATTCCTTTACTGGGACTTGAACTCTCAAGGCTCATTGCCCTGTCCTTTAACTTTTTCACTCAAGGCTGTTGCTCTACCATTTAAACCACATCTTCACTTCTGGCTTTAATTGGAAAGAAGACTCTCACACACTTTGCTATTCTGGCTGCCTTCAAACCGTGATCCTCCCGCTTCAGCCTCCTGAAGAGCTAGGATTATAGTTGTGAACTACGGTGCCTGGCTATAATCATCTTCCACGACTACAGAATGCCCGGTACATCTTTTCCTTAAGTTGGGAAATGAGATTTTTTTTTTCCTGCTCTTTTTCAAATATCACTTAAGCTCTAGCAGGTCGCCAGCAGACTTTCCTGTTTTTATTCCTCCAGTCTATTTTTGGTAGCTCTGCTGGGGCAAGCAGGAGCCTTTAGCAGCTGACTTTGCTCCTCCTCCTCCTCCTCCTCCTTCTCTTTCTCTCCCCCATCCCCTCACAGGTAATTGTACAGTCGGGCCGCCACCCCACGGTGCTACAGAAGCTGTGCCAGCTTCCTTTCCCGTATTTCAGCGACCCCCGGCTCATCAAAGTGCTCTTCCCCTCGCTTCTGGCTGCCTGTTACAACAACCATCAGAACAAGGTCGTTCTGGAGCAGGAGATGAGCTGTGTCTTACTGGCCACCTTCATTCAGGTACCAGCTCACCAAGAGCCACCCACCTCCCTCCCACGCCACCTCTTCTAGGTGCCTTCTGTGCCACATGCATTTCTGAGGTCGCAGGCTAATCTACAAATTCGTTCCTAGAACTGGGATCGGGGGCGGGGGCAGATGTTTCCTCAGTTGCCCTCGAGGAAGGAAGAGGGCTGCCATGATTGAAGCAGAAGTTACGAAGCTGCTTCCTGTTCAGTCTCTCATGGTTTTTGTCTAACTGCGGGAGATAGTGAACTCTTCAGTGTAGTTAGCCAAATTTTAATTTCCAGATAAGTCTGATTCTCAGATATCTATAACAAAAGTCTGTTGTTTTAAATACAGCCTCTTATTTACGTATGGAGGTAGGCCAGAATTCATGCATCTAAATGACTCTAAGCCGAACTGCCAGGAGAAACCAAGTGGATTGTTTCGAACTAGGTTTTTGTCACAGTGGAGCTGTGTTTTCTGAAAGGATTCCACGTTCTTTCCAATGGTGTGGCAGAAAACCAGTTCTGACATGCGACCTGGACAGTCAGAGTGAAAGAGAAAGCGAACCCTCGCAGAAGCCAAGTGCGTCCCCGCCCAGCTAAGGCCACGGCGCTGCCGCCGAATCACTGCCATCTGCCTTCTTAGTTGGCGGCCCCCAAAAGATGGCTTGAGCCCTGAGCCTTCTTTTCCTTCTACAAGGAGTGGCTTCTATTTTCTGAGCTGTCCTCTGGTAGATGATCGACGAACACACGCAGCCGGAAGATTCCTACATCTTTTCTTTTTTCAGCTTAGTTTTTACGTGTGAGTCTCTGTTTGTTCCATTTTTTAAAAAAATGAAGTTAGATCTTTAGATTTGATTGCAGATATGAATTTTCAATCTGTCTTATTGACTTACAAATCTTAATATTCCTCTCATGGCTAACCACCAGATCCACCCAGGAATCGTCCCGAGTTCTTAGAACCTTCCTGAGTAAACGAAATAGCACATACTGGATAGAGAATTGGGGCTGTGATCTTTTTATGCAGAATGTTTGTTCTTGAATCCAACCGGTACTGGTAGTTTTTTGTGTGTGTCTGTATGTGTGTGTACCATGCCTCTAGGCACTGGAAACTAGCAGTAACTAAAACATTAAAAAAAAAAACCAAAAGTCCTACCTCAGGCCCTTTGATTAAAACCAACAAAAAAGCAAAATAAATAGCACATCAGGTAGTGAAAGCATCTGAGGAAAAAGCCAAGCAGGCCCATGGCCTAGGGAAGCCATCTGTAACAAGCTTCTTTCTTCCTTTCTTTTTCTTCCTTTCTTTTTCTTTCTGGTTCTTGACCCTATAAGGGGCAGAGCCAGAGGATCTTGTGTTTGAGACCAACCTAGTCTATACAAAATGACCTAAACTCAAAGAACAAACAAATAAAAAATACAAATGACATTAGAATCTAACACAAAGGTTATCTGTATTTCCTATTTTAATCTGATGTTGATAACCAATTATGTCCCTTTGTCTGTTCTGAAAAAAATCATATTTATCACACAAGATAAACACTACAGAAATTTCCTCTATTGCTTATTTAGAATAGCACATTAGACTAGAAAAATCAACTTTTCTATAAATGGCTGTACTCTGAAATAAGTATACACTGAATTTTAATTTATACAGTGGTTTGAGATATTTAATAGTCACAGGAAAATGATACCAGCACAGGGGGTGATGGTTTATGATCATTTTCTGAAGATCTGCATATTGTATACTTCATTCTTTCCATCTAAAAGTAAAATTAAGAGTTGAAGCTTTGGTTGCAGGTATATAAAGAAAGTTGTTTATATATCATGAAAGCCATTTATCAATAGGGGGTAGGGGTGGGGAAAGAGAAAGAAACAGGATTGTTGGGGGGTGGGGAGGGGGCCCCAGACTGGGCTAACAAGGGGGTCAGAACAGATTGCTTACACACAAGAAAATAGAACAATGAGACCTATTGAAAATGTTTGAGTGATAGAGGAGTGAGATTAATTGGAATATATTGTGGAAATATCACATTGAAACTCTCGTACAGTTCATATACATTAACAAAATAATAATAATAATAAAACATTTAGTTGTGGAATGACCATATTTTTTTTAATGGTGGCACATACCCATCTATATTCCTGCCCTCAGGAGGGTGAGGCAGCAGGTTTGAAAGTTCAGTGCCAGCCTGGGCTACATAATCAGACCCTGTCTCAAAAAGGGAAAAAAAAAAAAGTAGAAATTTGCCAATAGGATAAGTACATTTGGCTTTTTAGAGTTTTCTTTAGGTATAAAATCAAGCTTTCCTTTCCAAGGAAGGGAGCAACATAATATTTATAACGTGAAGTGAAGTGGCCCCTGTTTGGTCCCTGGGCTCTGGGTGGGGGTGGTGGCAGCAGCCCACCGTGGTGCTCACAGCCTCCTGCCCACTCCTCTCCCCACACAGGACTCCGAGCAGACCCCCGGCCAGCCCGAGAACCAGACCTCCCAGCCCAAAGGTACGTCTCCATGGAAACTGAAACGCATGCGCTGCGTGGGTTTTCCAGGGCAGCACCAAAAAGACCCGAGGTTCGTGGGGCAGGTGAGCGCATGAGGAGGGAGTACAGGAGGGGGTTCTGCCATGAAGACCCGTCAGCACAAGAAAGGCTCATGTCACCTCTATGATGTCACTTCTCCTAAGATGCAGAAAATGCCCAGTAATGACACACGTGCCACCTGGTTCTTACAGGAGACAGGTCATTCATACTGGCCCATCCCACTCAGAGAAATGTGTTTGGTTCCCCATCCATATTGCAAATAAAGTTATTAATAATAGCCCATATTTCCCCCTTAATGTGAAGCACTTGAACTTTTCTTTGTGTGTGTGTGTGTGTGTGTGTGTGTGTGTGTGTGTGTGTGTCCTGGGGCTTGAACTCAGGGCCTAGGCACTGTCCCTCAGCTTTTGTGTTCAAGGCTGGTGTTCTACTAGCTAAGCCATAGCTTCATTTCTGTCTTTTTGCTGGCTAGTTGGAGATAGGTGTCTTACGGGCTTTCCTACCTGGACTGGCTTTGAACCATGATCCTCAGATCTCAGCCTCCAACTGAGCTATGACAGCCCCAGCAGCACTTCAACTTTTTGTTGAAAATAACTATTTTGGGGGGCGGGGAGTGGCTCCTTAACAGGCATAAGTCCTAGATTTGATCTCCAATACAGCAAAACGTTTTTAAAACCTAATTTTAATGAAACGGTTATTTTACATGGGGGGATCACGTCAGGTGAGTGTAGGGGATCTGACTAGCTGGCTGAGGCCTCTCCTGTGGCCCCGGCTGGAAATTCTTGAACTCCAAGCTGCACTTGTAGCTTTGATATGCTCAGCTACCCAGACTGTAAGTGAGTACAATTCGCCCTTTGTCTGGCCGCTGTGGCAGCAGTGATTAACGAGAGTCCCGTCCAGGTCTCCCCTTCTGCTGCCGTTAGTTGGGGTTCAGAGCAAGTCCCTCCGTACCACTTCCTGAAGGGCTCTCAAAGGTGCCATCAAGGACCCCTTTCTTGCGACATGTTGGCTATGCCACCCTCCCCCCGCCCCCCAAAAAAGGCATCCTCAGTGCATAGGTGTTGGAGAAGTTTGTGGAAGAAAATGGAAATTACAAAAACGTTCTGCTTTATTGTCTCAGATAACTCTGAAAAGTAAACAGATGGCTGGGTCCCTTTCCAGAAATTCAATCTAAGCCAGAATCAGAGTGCAGGTTCTGCTCTGCCCTGAGAAAAGAAACTAAAAGACACCAGAGAAATCAGCAGAGGTTGTTACTGTTTCTTACAAAACACTTGGAAATTTGAATCTGTGAGCATACTTAGAAAAATAGCTTACCGTAATTACTTTTCATTGAACTATTATCACCAGTAAGACATGTGTGTGTGTGTGTGCGTGTGCGTGTGCCCGTGCGTGTGCGTGCCCATACTGAGACTTGAGCTCTCTTGCCTTTGCTCTCTTGCGTAGCTTTTTCATTTAAGCCTGGTGCTCTGCCACTTGAGCCATACCTCTGGACTTTTTTTGTTTGTTTGGTTTTAGTTCATTGGAGATAAGAGTTTCATGGGCTTTTCCTGCTGAGGCTGGCTTTGAGCTGTGATCCTCAGATCTCAGCTTCCTGAATAACAAGAATGACATGCACCGGACATGTGTAAAGCTTCTTTCTTGCTTTTTCTCCCATGCACAAAGAGCCACCACTCGCTCCCTGTCTTCAGGGAAGATTCCAGAAACTGCCTCCTCCGCTTGATAGGCCGGAGCCTGTAGAATCACAACCTTTCATCTTCTCTGATTCCACATTCCCCAGCCACGGGCTTCACACAACAGCAAAGGGCAGTGGACCCCTGCTTTTGCAGGAAGGGGCGGGCCCACACCATGTTACTGCAGCTCCTGATAGGCCCACTGGATGGCCAGTGTGTGTGTTCCATGGACACACGCGTGTCCCTGGTGCTCAGGGGAGATTGCCATCAGGCTTGGAGCTCACGGCACACATGAACCTCTAGGAGTGAAAAATGCACTTCCCTAGTGAATGAACGGCACTCTTTGGGGAGGGAGCTCATCCGTAGCCTGTACAACACCCTAAGTTTGAATCCAGCACTATGAAAGAGTCACCAAGGCCAGGCACAAGTGGCTCATGCCTGCAATCCTGGCTACCACGGAGCCAGCCCAGGCAGACAAATCCAGAAGACGCTCATCTCCAGTTAACCACCAAAAACTGCAGATGGTAGAGGTATGGTTCAAGTGGTAAAGCACCAGCCTTGAGCAAAAAAGCTACAGAACAGCACCCAGGTCCTGAGTTCAAGTCCCAGTACTGGTGCATGCGCACGCACACACACAGAACAGAAAAACATACCATTTACACAGATTTATCTGTTCAGTAAGTCATATATGCTACACAGTTCACTATTTCTTTGCACTGTATATATTTTTCCCTGTGTACATTCTTCTTCCGGAGTTCAGAAACATTTTCTTTCACAATGTTTTCTGTATAGCTTAATGTCTGAAGATATTAGTTGCCCAGGTTGAATTGCGGTTCAAATGTGTAGTATAGTTGTTTACACTGTAGACAGATCACTAGAGATAAAGCCACTGCAGTATTTACATGAAACGTGTGGTGATTTATTTAAAGTGTATGACTCCATTTTGAGCTCAGACACCAAAATAAGTTTTCACTAATTAAACTTCCAAGAATTTAACTCGATTCTATTTGTTCTTTTCAGGAAAACCCCTTGTGTCCCACAACTACCTTGAACTGGCAAACAGGTTTCCTCAACAGGCCTGGGAAGAGGCGAGGCAGTTTTTCTTGAAAAAAGAGAGTAAATAAAAGCCTTAGCTGGTTCTGTATTTGCATCCCCTTTGCTGGAGGAACTTGGCTCTCAGCACTGTAGATATGGTATATATTTTTTGTTCTATTTATAATGATTGTAGATACTTCTTCTCTCTTCCTAATTTTGCGAGTTGATTTCACTTCTGCACAATTTTTTTTTGCAGTTTGTTAACTTCCTTTCTATGATTCTAATATACATAATTCACATTTTGTAATATGGGTGAAATGAGACATACACATACACTTAGCAAGTCTGTTTTGTTGTAATAAAGTAACTTATTCCGTTTTCAGTGTTGTGTCCTGTTAAGCCAATGCAATCTTGAAAGCAGGGTTGATGCTGACTCCTGAAGGATCTTTAAATTAAAGTTAATTAAAACTTCTCCGGCTCCAAATGTTCCTTTATAAGGTTTGGATCTTGACCCTGGGGCCGGGGCCGGCCTCCCTCCCCGCGGCCCCGCGCGGTGCGCGCCCTCCTGCGGCCCGGCTCCCCTCGTCCTCCACGGGGGGGGGGGCGCCCAGCCCAGGCCCGGGCTCCGGACGGCGGCGGTGGAGAGGCCCCGAGGCCCCGGCCGCGGCCCTGCCGGGGACCAGACCTCTTCCTACCTGGGGGCGGCGGTCTGAGCCGTGGATGAGGCCGCCACGACCTCCGCGAGGCCCCGGAATCCAGTGGAACCTGCGGCTGCGGGTTCCCTGCCGAGGCCCCGTCCCGGGGTCCCCTCCTCCCCGGGGTCCCCTCCCCCTGGCATGCCCAGGCCCTGCGGGGCCACGCGGCAGATCTGCGGGGGCCCCAGCTGCCGGCCGGAGCGGACGCCGTGACCTTGACCCCTGAACCCCGCCGTCCTTGGCCTCCTGGAAACCCCTGCCGGGCCGCCTGGGGAGCCACCTGGCTCGGGTTCTGGCGCCCTGCACGCCTCCGCCCCCGCTCAGGCCTCTGCCCACCTTCGCAGGTAGGGCCCAAAGGAACAGCCCCCGGGCCCCAGTCACCCCCAGACTGTCCCACAGCCCCCCCGGACCCAGTCACCCCCAGTCTGTCCCACAGCCCCCCCGGGGCCCAGTCACCCCCAGACTGTCCCACAGCCCCCCCGGACCCAGTCACCCCCAGTCTGTCCCACAGCCCCCCCCGGGGCCCAGTCACCCCCAGACTGTCCCACAGCCCCCCCCCGGGCCCCAGTCACCCCCAGACTGTCCCACAGCCCCCCCCGGGGCCCAGTCACCCCCAGACTGTCCCACAGCCCCCCCCCCGGGCCCCAGTCACCCCCAGACTGTCCCACAGCCCCCCCGGGCCCCAGTCACCCCCAGACTGTCCCACAGCCCTCCCCCTCGGGCCCAGTCACCCCCAGACTGTCCCACAGCCCCCCCCAGGCCCCAGTCACCCCCAGACTGTCCCACAGACCCCAGTCACCCCAAGACTGTCCCACAGCTCCCCCAGGCCCCAGTCACCCCCAGACTATCCCACAGCCCCCCTCTGGACCCGTCACCCCCAGACTGTCCCACAGCCCCCCCGAACTCCAGTCACCTCCAGACTGTCCCACAGACCCCCGAACCCCAGTCACCTCCAGACTGTCCCACAGACACCCCCGAACCCCAGTCACCTCCAGACTGTCCCACAGACACCCCCGAACCCCAGTCACCTCCAGACTGTCCTACAGACACCCCCAGGCCCCAGTCACCCCCAGACTGTCCCACAGCCCCCCCCTGGGCTCAGCGCACCCCAGACTGTCGCACAGCCCCCCCGGGCCCCAGTCACCCCCAGACTGTCCCACAGTCCCCCCCCCCGGGCCCCAGTCACCCCAGACTGTCCCACAGCCCCCTCGGGCCTCAGTCACCCCAGACTGTCCCACAGCCCCCGTCCCGGGCTCAGCGCACCCCAGACTGTCCCATAGTCCCCCCCCCCGGCCCCATTCACCCCCAGACTGTCCACAGCCCCCCTGGGCCCAGTCACCCCAGACTGTCCCACAGCCCCCCACCCCGGGCTCGGCGCACGCCAGACTGTCCCACAGTCCCCCCGGGACCCCATTCACCCCCAGACTGTCCCACAGCCCCCCCCCTGGGCTCAGCGCACCCCAGACTGTCGCACAGCCCCCCCGGGCCCCAGTCACCCCCAGACTGTCCCACAGTTCCCCCCCCACCGGGCCCCAGTCACCCCAGACTGTCCCACAGCCCCCTCGGGCCTCAGTCACCCCAGACTCTCCCACAGCCCCCGTCCCGGGCTCAGCGCACCCCAGACTGTCCCATAGTCCCCCCCCCGGCCCCATTCACCCCCAGACTGTCCACAGCCCCCCTGGGCCCAGTCACCCCAGACTGTCCCACAGCCCCCCACCCCGGGCTCGGCGCACGCCAGACTGTCCCACAGTCCCCCCGGGACCCCATTCACCCCCAGACTGTCCACAGCCCCTCCAGGCCCAGTTCACCCCCAGACTGTCCCACAGCCCCCACACCGCCCCCCGGCTCATCACACCCCCAGACTGTCCCACAGCCCCCCCCCCCGGGCCCCAGTCACCCCACACTGTCCCACAGCCCCTCCAGGCCCAGTTCACCCCCAAACTGTCCCACAGCCCCCCCGGGCCCCAGTCACCCCACACTGTCCCACAGCCCCTCCAGGCCCAGTTCACCCCTAGACTGTCCCACAGCACCCCCCCGGGCTCAGCGCACCCCAGACTGTCCCACAGCCCCCCTCCGGACCCCAGTCACCCCACACTGTCCACAGCCCCCCTCCCCCGTCGACCCCGGCCGGGCACCCCCTCCGGCGGGATTTCCGGGTGGGGGCAGCGGCGCTGTGCGCGCGGAGCGGCCCGTCGGGTCCCGCGCTCGGCTCCCCGGGCCCCCCGGCCTCCCGCCGGCCGGGCTCGGGGCTCTCCGCGCTTCCCCAGAGTTGCCTTTCCCGTCCACCGGGCCCGGTTGAAAAGCCTCCCCGCGCCCTGCCTGGGCCCCGGGGAACGCGGGATTCCCCGCTCCTCCCAGCCCCGGGCCGGGCTCCGCTCCCCGCGCCGCGAGCGCGCACGTCGGCTCGCCCAGCCCAGCCTTTCCCGTCTTCTTTTCCTTTTTCGCAGCCCTGACACAGTGAGAGCTTTAAGCCATTGCACATTGAAAAGGGAAAGGCTCGTTTCTCTCTCCACCCATCGAACATTCAAGTCCATTAGAAACACCGCCACTGGGACTCCGGATTTCCCAGAAACCTGCGACTTCACGATAGGAATTAAGAGCCAGAAACTTCATCTCTGGGGACTCTGCTTTCTGCCCCCACCTTCACAAAGCTACATAAATAAATTCGATAACTCTTCAAAGGGGTGGCGAGGAATCCTTATTCCAAAGCGAAGCTAGCTAGACATAATCATTATTCAACAACCCTGGCTTCTTGAATCAAGTTGTTGTGTTTTTTTTTTTAGTTTTTGGGTTTGTTTTGTTTTACTACACGACGAGATGTCTCATATTAAAAGTTCAGCGAACTTTTAAAAAAATCCAACACTTGTCATTGTCAGAAGGTAATTTAATTTGCAGGCAAATCCTTACTGAATTACAGGAGATGGTTTAAGGAGCACCTGGGAACCTGTTAAAACTGATATGTATTAAAATACAGCCAACCACAGGCCTGTCACCTCTCCAGGGTCCCAGAGTTAAACCTTTCTCCTTGAAACTTACAGAGAAAACAGCGCACTAGATTGGGTGGCTAGCAACAGCCACGAGAGAAGGAAGAAAAAAAGAAAAAGAAAACAGCTTGGCTCAGCCGTACAGTATACAGAGAGATCCAGACACAACTACTTTTATCCAGATAATTTCCCAATATTACAAAATGACACACACTCATAAATATTGAAAAGAGGAGTCAGGATCTTGATCTGTGCAGGAGGAGGAGGAGGAGGAGAAAGATCATTTTAGTTAGGTAGAAGATGTTTCCATTTGTGAACTATGTCCGTCTAAAGCAAAAGTTCAGAGCGACTGAACGCTTTGTGAACGTCTTTATTCAAAAACTCGTTAGTACCTTTTAAATAATTGATCTTTTAATGTTTAAATCATTTCTACAAAGATGCTTTACACTTTTAAAAATATTTTTTTAAAATTAAATGTAGCCAGGCACTGGTGGCTCTCATCTGTCATCCCAGCTACTCACGAGGCTGAGTTCTGAGGATCTCAGTCCGAAGCCATTCTCAGGCAGGAAAAAAAAAAAAATCCTTAAGACTTTTATCTCCAATTTACCACCAAAAAAAAAAAGCCTGACGTGGAGCTGTGGCTGAAACTGATAGCCTTGAGAGAAAAAGCTAAGAGACAGTGTCCAGGCCCTGAGTTCAAGCCCCATTGAAAAAAAATAAATACAGTAAAATAGGTGAAAACCAATTAACCTAAATAAAACGAAAATGTTCCCAACTCCCAGGTCGTGGAAGTTTCCCCGCCTGGCCCTGCTCGGGGTCCGGGTCGGGGTCTGGGAGCGGCTGCCGGAGCGGGTTCTCGGCTGGTCCTCATTAGCCCGCCTATCTCGGCTCGCATCTCCCGACCCCGGGGACCCGGCGGCCGCGGGGCCCGGGGCGCGAGCGGCACCTGGCCTCTCCGGAGGCAGAGGGGGAAACCTGGCTCCGTCCTCCCACCTCCTGCCAGCGGGTCCAGACCCTGGGTGAGGCTGGGGCGGGGGGGAGGGGGTGGCGAAGAGGCTGCTTTAAAATAAACAAACAAACAGCCACGAAGCCCCGGCCCGGGCCTCTCCACACCCGGCGGTGTTTCCCCGCGGCGCCGCCCCGGGAGGAGTCGGCGGTGCCGGGGTTTTCCGTCCCCCGCCTGGGGAGTGGGGAGGCCCGGGCAGCGTCCGCGTCCGGGGTCAACCCGAGCCTGGAGGCTGAGTGCGCGCGTGTGCGTGGAGATTCAGTATCCCTCGGTTATTTCCTGCCATCACTAAAAACCAGTTTTCAGGAAAACAAGTCGCCGGGGTTGAAATGTCACACCAAGTGACCTGGGCGCGGTATCCAGGGTCCCTGCAGGGCCTCCAACCCGGTCCCTCCGACCCCCAGTCCGCCATCCCTCCTTCCCACCGCCATCCCGTCCCCTCTCCCCCCCGCCATCCCCTTCCTTCTCCGGTCTGGAAAGAAAATAAACCGAGGACACGGCCGACTGGCTCTGGTGGCCTGGCTCTCCGGGCCGCGGCGGCGGGGCCGCGGGGCGGCGGGGCCGGCCGGGGCGCGCTCGCTCGCGGTATCGCTTGCAGGTGATGCCAGAGGCAGATAAGGGCGCCCCGCCAGCCGCGGCCTCCGTCTAGACGGCGGAATTGATACCTGCGGCGGGGACCATCGCGCCGCGCGCGCGCGCCCACGACGGGCCCGGGGACCCGGACGGGGCCGGGACGCGGCTCGGCGGGGCTGGGCGCTGGGCTGCCTGCGGGGGAACCGTCGCGATCGCTACCCGGTCGAGAGAGAAATTGGAAGGAAGGTGGGGAGCGGGTTAAGATGCAAAGAAGTCGAGATCCCCCCCCAAAAAAAACCCTCGAGGACCCTCAAGCTCGCCCCCCACCCCGAGCCCCCACCGCTGCGCACGCCGGGGGGGGAGGGGGAGGAGGGATCCCTGCGGGAGCGCGCGCCGCTCCCGGAAACGCCCGAGTGCGCGGGCTCGCGCGTGCACACCCAAGCCACGCCCCCGGCCGCGCGTCGTCCAATCCCCGCTCGGCCACGCCCCGGCCACGCCCCCGGCCGCGCGGGGCCCCAGCACCGACCCCGGACTCCGCGCGACGACAGCGACGGCGACGACGTTGATTTTTTTGGTTTTCTTTTATTAAGATCAAAATATTCGTCCCACTACGAACTGGCTGTTCGCGACAATAAATAACAATAACTTACGGCGGTGGGTTTGTTCGGCAAAGGCTCGCGCGCTCGATCCTCCGTCGACTGATAACTTAAAACACCTCTCCGGAAAGTCTCTCCTCTCTCTTTCCCCCTCCAACCATCACCAGCTTTCGGGGCTGAGTGTCCCTTCGGATTTTTCTCCGTGTTCGGCCGAGCTGCCCTTGCGGGGCGGGCGGGCGGGCGCCCCTGGCAGATCCCAGCGTGGATCCAGGCACGCATGTGCATACAGACATAAGATCTCTTCCTCTCCCTCTCCCTCTCTCTCTCTCCCTCTCTCCCTCCTTCCCTCCCTCTCTCTCGTGCGGTTGTGGGACTGGAAGCCAGGACCTGGGCACCACCCCTTGGCTTTCCCGCTCACAGCTCCACTTCCAGCTTGTTTTAACATCATCATCATCATCATGATCCTCCTTCTCCTTCTCCTCCTCCTCCTCCTCCTCCTCCTCATCATCATCATCATCATGATCCTCCTCATCATCTTGCCGGGTCTCTGGAGATCAGAGTCTCACAGACCGTCTGGCCCGGCCCGCGCTCCTTCTCTCTCCACCCTGCTGAGTATCGAGGACGAGCGCGCGCCTGGCCCGCCTTCTGATTCTTTTGGAAAGAAAATAATAAAATAATCATCGAAATCCTCAGCACCCAGGCTTGGTGGACGCAGGCCGCGTGCTGGCGCTTCAGCGCGCGCTCGCTCGCTCTCTCTCTCTCTCTCTCTCTCTCTCTCTCCCCCTCTCTCTTTCTTCCTCCCTCCCTCCCTCTCGCTCCCTCTCCCTCTCTCAGTCTTCCCTTTAAATAACAATTAATTAATTACAAAGGCGAGGAGAGAGTGGTCGGGGCCGCCAGGGCCTGAGCGTGGGAGAGTCTCATGCGGGGAGCATGCGAGGTCGGCGGGCTGGCACGGGCTCGGGGCCCCGCCTCACGTCTCCACCGGGCTGGGCACCATACTGTTGGGGGTGTCCGGGAGCTGCGAGGACAGGGAGGTCACGTCGCTGCCGGAGGAGTTGCCCAGGGAGCCGGACTCGGAGAAGGAGACCTGGGGCGGACGGGGGGGGGGGGGGGAGGGGTGAGGCCTGCCCGTCCCGGGACCTCCAGACCAAGGGACTTAGGGTGAGGCCCGGGAGGCGGGGTCCGGGGCTCCTGGCCGGGGGCCGCGGTGGCTGCGGTTCGGGGATCGCGCCTGGCCGGGGAGCCCCCTCCCCCTCCCCCCGGCCCGGCCTCCCCCGCCCCCCACCGCCCGGGCCCCGGGCCTCACCAGCTGCTGGAAAGCCGGCTGGTCCAGGTCGCTCTGCAGCGCGAACTCGCTGAGCGCCTTCCAGGGCGGCTGGTAGGTCTGCACCTCCACGGCGCTGCCCTGCACCGCGCTGTCGTGGCGGATGGGGCTGCCGGCCACCAGCGGGGTCCCGGTCAGGCCCTGGAGACTCTGCGGGGGGGGACAAGCCCCGAGGCCAGGGGGCGAGCTCAGGGCGCGACCCCCACCTCGGCACCCACGAGCCTGCTTCAGGGCTGAGAGCCTGGGGCAGAGCGGGCGGTGAAGCTGCGCCCCGGGCCCCATCCGTGGACAGGGAAACGTGTGCAAACCCAACCCGAGCCCCTCACCGCGCCCGGGGTCCCCAACTCCAGGGGCTGCTGCTGGGACCAGAAGGACCCCACGACCCCCACACCTGCACACACACACACACACACACACACTCCTCAAACAGCTGGCATCAAAGCCTTAGCCAGAAAATCGGGGGTCGAAGCCAGCTCGGGCAGGAGAGGCCGTGAGACTCTGCGCTCCAAGGAACCACCAGAGAACGGGAAGTGGGGCTGGGGACCGCGGCGGCAGCGCGCCAGCCTGGAGCTGAAGAGCGCGGGGACAGCGCCCAGGCCCGGAGTTCAAGCCCCAGGACCGCCATAATAATAATAATAATAATAATAATAATAATAATAATAATAATAAATAATGCCTTCTCACTCTTCAAAGCAAGCCTTCCTCTGGGCCAACCTCGACAGGCTGGATTCAAACACGCACGGCACGTGAAAACTCAGGTCCCCCCCCCGAACCCACCCACCACCTCCCCCCCCCCAAAAAAAGAGCGGGGGATTCCCGGGCCCTCACCGTCTTGTCGCCGTGCTGCTGCTGCTGCTGGAGCTGCTTCATGAGGATGGACTTCTTCTTGTCTTTGCAGCGCTTGTTCTGGAACCAGACGCGGATGACGCGCGGGCTCAGGCCGGTCATCTCCACCAGCTGCTCCTTCATGAGCGCGTCGGGCCGCGGGTTGGCGGCGTAGCAGGTCCGCAGCGTGTGCAGCTGCTTCTCGTTGAGCACGGTGCGCACGCGCGTCGTCTTCTCCGCCGGCTTGTGCACGTGCGCGCGCAGCGCGGGCGGCCGGCCGGACCCGGGCTCTGCGGGCGGGCGGGGTCGGGGCTGGGCCGGGGCTCGGCGGGGCTCCGCGCCCCCCGCTCCCCCGGCCGGCCCGCCCTCCCGCGGGGCCCGTTTCGTTTCCCCCCGCCGTGGATCTGCGGTCGCCCAGCCGCTCGTGTTGCCCTTCTCGCCTCGGCTGCTAGGCCGGGCGGCCCCGGAGCTGAGATCCGGGCAGCTCCGGGCTCGGCCTCCCCCGCGCGCCCCTCGTCCCGGGGCGCCGCAGGAGCTCCGGGAGGAGCTGCAGGTCCGGCTCTGCCGTGGGGCTGAGCCCGGAGCGGGAAGACGCGGGCCCCCGAGGCCCGGAACCCGTCCCGCCCGGGCAGACTCGGCCGGCGTCCCCCCCACCGCCCCCCTCCTCAGCGATCACCGACGCCCCCACTCCCGGCCCCCACGCCCCTAGCTCGGCCTCGCCTCCCAGGGACACAAGCAGGATCCCCGGGGCCTGCAGTCCCACACACCGACGGGGAACCCGGCCCGAGCTGGGGGTGCCTCGGCCCCCGCCGACACGCGTGGGTCTGGGCGGGGTGTCACCAGTGGCCCCCCGCGGCCCCGCCGCTCTCACTCCCAGCCCCGGTGCGGCTGCCGGAGCGCCCGGTCCTCCGGGCCCTCACGTCCCCTCCCCGCGCCATCAGTGCTTGGCTAAGTTCTTTCTCTAGCGGGATCTCAAAATACAGGACCCCGGGTCTTTGGCGGACGGCTGGGCCTGCCGGGATTCACGTTGGGGGCTGCACTTCACGCTTACACACTTACACACACACAGAGGCAAGCCTGGGTTTCCTCTCTGACGATTATATACACAATATTCCTGGGGCGAAAAAAAAAATCCCAAACACCAGGCTCCCTGGACCGGAGCCGCTCAGGATCCCCGCTGCCCCGCTCTTCTGCTCCTGGCCTCGCCCTCCACCCGGCGCCATTCTCCGGGTAGGAAGAACACACAGTTCTCCACCGAACCCGCTGCCACCCAGCTGTGGCCCCCCGACACCGGCAAAAATCACCCAGCCCGGCTCCCAGCCCGGGGTTCAGAACGGAAAGCGACGACCCTGGCGGATGGAATCAAACACAAACCACAATCTCAGCACCATCGCAGCCCTGTGGGCACGGCCAGGCCCGGGGGACGCACAGCCAGGCCCCGGGGGACGCACGGCCAGGCCCCGGGGAGGCAAGGCCACGTCCGGGGGGATGCACGACCAAGCCCGGGGGCGCACGACTAGGCCCCAGGGTATGCACGGCCAGGTCCGGGGACGCAAGGCCTGACCGGGAACGCAAAGCCAGGCCTGGGGGAAGCACGGCAAAGTCCTGGGGACGCAAGACCAGGCCCGGGGGCGCAAAGCCAGGTGTGGAGGACGCAAGGCCAGGCCCGGGGGAAGCACGGCAAGGTCCTGGGGGCGCACGGCCAGGCCCGGGGACGCAAGGCCAGGCCGGGGAGGCGCGTAGCTTACCTGGCAGATGCAGGCCGCGGGCGCCGGGGAGTGGGCCGGGGCTTCGCGGGCTGCCGGGCGCCGTGCGCTCCAGCAGGAGGCCGTGGTCGGCGCGGCACAGCAGCTCGTGTTCCCGCAGTGAGAACTCGTCTCCGGGCAGCAGCTGGCGGCTGCACACCGAGCAGCGGAAGCACTCGATGTGGTACACGCTGTCCCGCGCCCGCATCACCAGGTCGCTGCTGCTGAAGCCCACCTGGCACTTGGCACACTTGATACCGAACAGCCTGCAGCGGGGGAGGAGGGGAGGACGATGAGGAGACCCGCGGCAGCGCCAGGGCCCCCGCCACCGCCTGCCCGAGCTGCTCCCACGGACCCCGGTCCTGCGGGCGGCCAGGCCTGGGCGTCCCCTTGGCCCGGCAGGAGCGCGCGGGCGGGCGGTCGTCCAGGATCTCCGGCCGTGGCCCCGGCCCGGCCCCGGCGGCCTCACCTGGCGTAGTCCCGCTTGCAGTAGGTCTTTCCGTCTCTCACGAAGCACGTGCAGGTCTCGTCCAGGTACTCGCTGCACTCGGCGCACTTGAGGCAGGCGGCGTGCCACTCGAGGTCGGGCGACACGCGGAGGATGAACTGGTCGTGGATCTGACTCCCGCAGCCCACGCACATGGCCGTCCCGGGCTTCTCTGCCGGGGAAGGGACGCGGGGAGCCGCGTCAGGCCTGGAGGCCGAGCACCGCAACCGCCCCGGCCGGCCTGCACCACCCCGACCCGACCGGACCCGCTGGCTTCGGGCAAGCAGTGCGATGACGACGGGAAAAGGAAGCCTCCCCATCTTGTGCAAGCCTTGTGTTCCCCCTTCCAAATATCTGTCGCTATCATGGAACCACTATGGCTGGGAATCGTCGTGTAACGACGGCGGTGGGAAGGTGACACGGATTTGTTGGTTTGGGTTTTTTTTTTAATTTTATTTTCCTTTCTTTTTTTAAAAAAAGGAAATATGGAGGTTGGACGTCCCGGCACCGAGGCAGATCGGTGAAGTCCCGGAATCTCCGTCCCCCGGGGCGACTGCTTCCTCTCCATCCCCGGCGCCTCCGGGGTCGGAGCGCAGCCGCCGCGCCCCAGCCCGAATTCAATAGCTGAGATGTGGGTGGGGGGGACGAGAGTCGAGCAGACCTCCACTCCCCCCGCCACCTTCGACACCACCGGCCACAAAACCCACATGCTCCAGTCAAGCCTGATTGTCTCCGCGCAAAAACAAAACCGGCAGCGGAATCCACAGCCCGAGGGCAGCGGCGCCCAGCCCCGGGCGCGGGGCGCCCGGAGGGGCGCGCGCGCGCGGGGCGCTGTGGTTTTGTTTTTGGTTCGTTCGTTTTTAATTCTCTCCAGCATCCTGTCAACCCAGCAGCCACTTGTGGGATCCGCTAAGCGTTAGGAAGACCGCAGCTCGGAGGGCTCAAGCATGCACGCGCGCCCGCACGAACGACTTACTCTTGGAATGATCCCCCATAGCACCCAGAAAAGGATAATGAAAAAGAATATCCACCATGCAGACGCGCGATGTGCGCAAAAGCGCGGCGACCCCGGCTGCGGGAGGACGAGGCTCGCGCGCCCGGCCTCGGCTCTCGGCTAACTAACTCCACGGCCCCGCCGAGTTGCAGAAGCGATTCCGCACCGGGCCCGCACGCCGCATGACGTCAGCACGCACCGCCCTCCCCCCCCAGCCCGAGCTAGGGGCGGGGCCTGCGGCGTCACCGCGAGCCGCCCCTGGACTGCTGGGCGGGGACGCGGGGGGGGGGGGGGGGGGAAACCCTGGAGCTAGTGGGCGGGGCGGGCACCCGAGGGGAAGAGGGCGGGGCGAAAAGAGATTGGCTGGGAGGTGGTGGGCGCTCTCTAATTGGCTGGGAGTAAACAATGGGGAGAAGCCACGCCCCCTGACATTTACGAGCCGGTGAGCTCTCCCCGGCCGGGTCCAGCAATCCGGCCCCGGGACCCCGCGCCCCGCCAAGCCGGCCCCGCCGCCGCAGCCCCGCGCTTCCCCCGCACTTACGGGGGCGACGGATACCCAGGGCAGGGTGGGAGGAGGCTGTTCTTAAAAAGCTCTTTTTTATGGATAAATAATATTAAATCCCCACGCGAAGGGAGCTGGAGAGCAGGGGGGCGGCGGGCCTGGTGGACCCGGCCGGAGGAGCCCTCCCCCTCCTCCCAGCCTCCGTCCCCGGGGCCCCGGCCGAAGACCGCGGTGAGGAGGGGCCCTGGAGTGCGGTGAACTCGGCGTAGGTCTCCGCAGAAAACTTCAGGGTGCGAGGTGGGGCGGGAGCTCGGGAGACCCGACTCCCCGAGGCGGGGTCCGTGCTGGCGCCTCCCCCTGCTCTCCCTCCCCCTGCTCTCCCCCCTCCTCCTCCTCTCCTCCTTCCCCGCTCTCTGGCCCCCTCCTCTTCCTCCTCCTCTTCCCCTCCTCTCCTTCCTCCGCTTCACCTCCTTCCCCCTCTCCTCTCCTTCCCCTCCTTTTCGTCCTGCGCTCCTTCCTCCTCCTCCTCCCCTCCTATTTCCCCTTCTCTTTCCCCTCCTCCTCCCCGTTCTCCTTCCTCCTCACCTCCCCCTCTTCTTCCTCCTTTCCTCTTTTCCTTCTTTTTCCCCTCCTTTCGTTTGTCCTCTCCATCCTTCCTCCTCCCCTCCCCCTCCCCCATGTCTCTACTCTTCTAACTTGACAGTGACCCCCCCCCCCCCCCGCTCAGTTGCATAACAGCTCCTTCTCCTTCTAGGAAAGACCACCGGGCGGACTCTGCGCCGCCGCTGGGGTGGGCGAAGCTTTCCTTCCACCCTGCCGTTCCGCGGCTCCACCAATTGAGGCACAAAAACCCGAGTCCCGACGTTGGGGTGTGTGTGGGGGGGGGTGCGCATCGTCGAGGCGGAGGCTTCCGAGCCTCGGAAGCCAAGGCTCCGGGCATTCGTGTTTCCGAGGCGGGAGCTTTCGTTAGAGATGATAAATGTCACTTGTCCGCCCGGGAATCGCCCGCGGCTGTGCCCGGGGGCCGCGCGCGGGACGGGGTGGAGCGCGGCTGGCGTGCGGGGTCTCTGCGCCTTCCCGGGACCCGAGCGCAGGACCGGGGCGCAGGGCCGGGGTGCAGGGCTAGGGCGCTGGGCGAGGGCGCAGGACCGGGGTGCAGGGCGAGGGCGCAGGACCGGGGCGCAGGGCCGGGACGCAGGGCGAGGGTGCAGAGGACCGGGGCGCAGGGCTGAGGGTGCAGGGCCGGGGCGCAGGGCCGGGACGCAGGGCGAGGGCGCAGGGCCGGGTCGAGGAGGACCGGGACGCAGGGCCGGGGCGCAGGGCGAGGCCTGCGAGGACCCAGGCCTGCGGGGACCCAGCCCGCCGGCCACCACCTGGCTGCGAGATGCGTCCTCTGGTCTGGTTCTGTAACACAACCCACCAGCCTGTCAATGGACTGTTTTCCTTCGTCTTGATTACTCTTCCTCTCAGCTTGAGCCAGATCCGGGGTGGGGAGGATGTCTGTGGGGTTTCTTGTTTGTTTGTTTTTAATTTTTATTTTTTTTTTTTAGTGCAGGTCCTGGGGGCTTGAACTCAGGGCCTGGGCACTGTTCCTTACCTTTTTCACCAAGGCTGGTGCTCTGCCACTTGAGCTACACCTTCACTTCCTTTTTTTTTTTTTTTTTGGTTAATTGGAGATAAGATTCTCCAGGACTTTGCTGCCTGGATTAGCTTTGAACCTCCGTCCTTGGATCACAGTCTCCTTAGTAGCTAGGATGGCCGGTGTGGGTGTGATTCATTCAGTGATACTGAGATTAAATGTGTCTTTGCAAATAAAAGCCAGGAGGAGGGGACCTTGATGCTGTGGTCCTGGGCAGGCCACGGGTGTTAACTTTGAAATCTTTTTTTTTTTTCCTTTCGTTGGACTTGGCGCTTGAACTCCCGGCCTGGCTACTATCTGAACTCTTTTGCTCAAGATCAGTGCTGTACTATTTTGAGTCACATTGACACTTCTGGCTTTCTGGTGGTTCATTGGAGATAAGAGTCTCCCGGACTTTCTTGCCTGCGCTGGCCTGGAACCGTGATCCTCAGATCTCAGCCCCCTAAGTAGCTGGGATGACAGGCGTGAGCCACCTGTACTGGGTGGAATCTCCTTTTAAAGTTTCTTCATCTGTACCATGGGATATAATTCTAATAGCTTTCTCGATCTCATAAAAATTAAATCAGCTTCTCTGGAAAAGCTTTAGGATAATATCTTCATAGTAAGTTCCCAGAACCTATTAACTGGCACACTTAGCTGTATCCCAGTGGTGTTGGGTGTGTCTACTGTACAATCCTTTCCTGTGCTTGGTGGAGCGATCTAAGCACACACACACCTTCAGGTCATAATTTGTGTGTCTGGGCTGTGTCAGCTCTGAGGGTGGGACTGTGTGTACAGGGAATGCCTGTGAGTATGGATGCCATAATTCAGGGGGTGTGGAGGT
Organism: Megascapheus bottae; assembly: GCF_031878675.1. NCBI lineage: Eukaryota > Metazoa > Chordata > Mammalia > Rodentia > Geomyidae > Megascapheus > Megascapheus bottae. Next base: position 1,162,364 of record NC_143538.1, on the reverse strand, counting down.
GAATGCAGATTTTCCTTCTCTCCCTTCTCCTCCTCCTCCTCCTCCTCCTCCTCTTCCTCCTCCTCCTCCTCCTCTTCCTCCTCTTCCTTCCCCTCTCTCTCTCTCTCTCTCTCTCTCTCTCTCTCTCTCTCTCTCTCTCTCTCTCTCTCTCTCTCTCTGTCTTTCTGTCTTTCTTCCCTCCCTCCATCCCCCTCTCCTTTCAGTTCTGGAGCTTGAACTCAGGGCCTAGGCACTATCCCTGAAGTTTCTTTTGCTCAAGGCCAGTGCTCTACCACTAGAGTCTCAGCTTCACTTCCTGCCTTTTGCTGGCTCATTGGAGATAAGAACCTCACAAGCTGAGTGAACACTGAGAGACTTTTATCTCTAATTAATGGCAGAAAAATCTTCAAGTGACACTCTGGCTCAAATGGTAGAGAGCTAGCTTTGAGCAAAAAGAAGCCCAAGGACAGCAGCCAGGCCCAAGTTCAAGCACCAGAACCGGCAAAAAAAAAAAAAAAAGAAGTAATAATAATCTTATGAACTTTCCTGTCTGGGTTGGTATTGAATCACCATTCTTAGATCTTAGCCCCCTGAATATCTAGGATTACAGGCAGGAGCCAAGGTGCCCGGCTTGAGTGCAGACAGGAAGAGATGGGTGCCCTCGGGTATAGTCTGGTGATTCTGAGCCAGCCCTGGATCGCTGGTACCCCCTCAGTTCCTGCACACCCTGAGTCAGTAATTCAGGGGTGGCTGGCTGCATTCTTCCTTCCCACACCCTTTGTTGTCCTCTGGCTGCCCACAGTTCCTGTCCTTTCCCCCCCCCAAAAAAAAGACAGGTAAACCAAAGATCAGGTGGGTCTCATACTGTAGGGACAGCTGCTCCCAGCTAAGGACTGGGCAGGAGTCACCAAACCAAAATGATCCTGGCTCACACCTGTCATCCCCGCTCCTCAGGAGACTGAGATCTGAGGATCCCAGTTTGAAGCCAGCCTGGGCTAGAAAGTCTCTGAGGCTCTTATCTCCAAATACTTTAAAAGCTGGAAGTGGCGCTGTGGCTCAACTGGTAGAGTATGAGCCTTCAGCAAAAAGTATGCTCCGTGACAGTGCCCAGGCCATGAGTTCAAACTCTAGGACTGGCAAAGAAGGAAAAAGGAGGAGGAAGAAGAAGCTGCCATCTTAGCCAATAGTTGGGCACACCCATCATCTAGGAAAAAAAAAATTGCAATGGTAGAGCATTAATTCAAGGGTAAGTTCCCTTTAAAGCCAGGGCCCTGCCTTGCAGGCATAGAGTCAGGTCCTGCGCTCATCTTTCAGCTGCTCTGAAATCAATAAACCAATGTGTGGCCTTCATAAAGTCAATGCAGTCAGTAAGCAGCAGGACTGGCCGTTGAACCCACTCGCTGACCGTTGAACCCACTCCCACATCTGTTTAGGAAATGAGCCCCACACCTGTGCTACACAAGTCTAGATGGAAACCAACTTTGTGTGGTTTGTGACATTGTTTCTAGTGGACCCACTCAGGCCAAAACTTGTCTTTTTTTCCTTTGGAGACCATCTCTGGTGGCTGGCATCTGTAATCCCAGCTACATAAGAGGTTGAGATCTGAAGATTGAGATTCAAAGCCAGCCTGGGCAGTAAATTTCCTGAGAGTTTCCAATTAACCACCAAAATGTAAGAGGTGAAGTAAGCTGGTACTAGGACTTGAACTCAGGACCTTCTGCTCCCATTTAGTCTTCTTTGCTCAAGGCTGACACTCTAATATTTGATCCAAAGCGCCACTTCTGGTTTCAAGGAAAACACACACACACACTTTTTTTTTTCTTGGTGGTAAATTGAAGGTAAGAGTCTCATGGACTTATTTTTTATGCTTGGGCCGAGTTTTGAACTGTGATCCTCAGATCTCAGCCTCATTAGTAGCTGGATGACAGTCGTGAGCCACTAAGCCTGGCTTAGCACACTTGGTTTTGGAGACAGCAGAGAGAGGTGGAGAAAGCCACGGAGGTGGGGAGAGCACGGATGGAGATAAGAAAGTTGCATTTCTCGCATCTTTCCGGAGGGGGGAGCCCTGCTGTCTCCCCGGTACCTGGGAATGGTTCTGAGCTGTTTGGTGGTCAAGGGTGTTGGCATTCTAGGCTGGTTTCTGAGGGCCTGCAACCTCCTGGGTTTGCCCAAATCTTCCCAAGATCCAAGGACTGGACAAAAATGAGAGAGAAAAGGAGGAAAGAAAGGAGAAACTGAGTTTCAAAAAGAGTCAAGTCAGGAGCCCAGGATTTGCTGTCCAGAGACTACTGGCCAAATGGCTAGGTTTGGGGCTAGGCCCTGGCAGGTAGCAGTTTGTTCAAGTTCAGATTAGAGAACTGTCATCTGCCAGGGCCTGCTTGGGCTAGGGCACGAACTGATGCTTGTCTTGATTTTTTCCAGCAGGAAAACAGCCACATTGTACTGTTCCCCCTTTGTTACTATGCCTGAGCAGAAAACAAGCTATCATTGTCTCTCTCTTCACAAACCAATTGTTATCAGCAGAATGGAGGGATGCAGTCATTGGATTTGTCAATAATCCTAGCCACTCAGGAGGCTGAGCTTTGAGGATCGAGATTTGAAGCCAGGAAGGGCAAGAAAGTCCACAAGACTCTTATCTCCAGTGAATTCCCCTGCCCCTAAAAGGGCAAGAAATGGAGCTGTGTGGCACAAGTGTTAGAGAGAGAGCACTCAGGCCCTGAGTTCAAGACCCAGGACTGGCAACAACATCTCAGCTATGTAATTTCTGAGAGAGGAGTGGGGAAAAAGCTAGAAGTGGTGCTGTGGCTTAAGTGGTAAGCTCTAGTCTTGAAAAAGCCCAAGGACTGTCAAAAAAAATTTATTGTAAAGGTAATGTGCAGAAGGCTTATAGTTCCATAAATCAGGTGATGAGTACATTTCCTTCTGAACAGTGTCACCTCCTCCCTAATTCTCTGGGCTTGTGTTCTTGCTTAGCTTTTTCTTTTCAAGGAAGTGCTCTACCACTTGAGCCACATTTTTACTTCCCTTTCCAGTATTTTATTTTTGCCAGTCCTGAGGCTTGAACTCAGGAGCTAAGCATGGTCCCTGAGCTTCTTTTGCTCAATGCTAGCACTGTACTACTTGAGCCACCTCCAGCTTTTTCTGTGGTACCTGTGAATCGAACCCAGGGCCTCATGCATGCTAGATGAGCACTATAACCACTAAGCCACGTTCCCAGCCCCCTTTTCAGAATTCTTAAGGTTGTTTCCATTCTTTCCAATACATAATAGTGAGAAGCTAAAAACATGTGGCTTTTGTTTGTGTGTTTGTTTACTTGTTTGCATGTCAGGGACCCCAGGTTCTCATCCCATTTTTGTCAACACATCATCTCGTGATAGAGCAGGGAATAGAAGATGACTCTCTATGTCTGGTTCTAGCCAGGCACCGTCAGGCCAAAACTTCCTCTTTTTTAATTTCCCCCTGGGGGGAAAAAAATCTCTGCTGCCAGTTTGAGTTACTAGTAGATTCCAAAAATAGATGAGATGTGAGATAATAGAATCTAGGCTGTCACCCTTTGACCAATAGGATTATCTGATTTGTAATTGTGAGCAGATTGCGATTAAAGTGATTGGGGATGGGGCATTAGTCCCCTGGAAGAGAGAATCTAGCCAGATTGTCATCTGTTCCCAATGTGTAATTGGTTTGCAGAGGGCAAAGCAGTTTGTGCTAGATTTGGCTGCATCATTGAGTTGAGACCTATTTTGATCAGCTTTGAGTTATGGACAATATAAATTATTTATCACTGCTGTGACATGCCTTGTTCTTGTACAGACCTCTGGAACAAAATAATAATGTTCCTCTAGTGGTGGTAGGAATTTCATTCGGCGATGTGCCACGCCCCTGGCTTACAGAGGACAGTGGGGAGAAAGGATTAATGGCTGGAGTTTTGTCACTCAAGGGGCAGCATTGGTAAAGGAGGTGGGGGTGTGGGAGGGCTGGACAGAGATCCTGGACCTCCTGGGGTTTTATTCAAGACCAGAGGATCAAATCTAGACTCAGGCTGCCACAGGACAGCTATGAGAAGTGGGGGCACTCCCTGTGGGGCAGGGTAAGCCTATGTATTTATTTGGTTACCAGTCCTGGGATTCGAACTCAGGGCCTTGAACTCTCACGTTTTATTTTTGTTTTGGTTTGCTGGTTAAATGGAGACAAGCATCTCAACATTTGAAATGTATCCTTCCATTGGAAATCAACATTTCCCAGGCTGGGGGTAGAGCTCTAGCCTTGAGCAAAAACAAACAAATTAAAAAAAAAACAAAAACCAAGAAACAGTAGCCCAGGCCTGAGTTCAAGTCTCAGGACTGGTGCACACACACACACACACACACACAAATCTGAGCCAGCCAACTCAATCAGCCGTCAACATTAGCCACACAGTGCCGGCACAGCGGTTGAATGCAGATAGGCAGTAGAGCCAAACAGCGTGGCTGGCACCTGCGAGGGCTGGTGGAGGTCGGCAGATGCTGAGTGAGCTCTGGCCTGGCGCCATTCTACCAGGAAAGCCCAGGTCCTCAGCAACCCTGACAGCCCATTGAGCTTCCGCTGTAAGCATCGTGATTCTTCCCTGGCTGGGATCAGCATATCTTCCGGTACTGTTTACCTTTCCCGCCTGCAGGTACTTAGTCAGCACCTCTGTCCACTCTGATTCACTAGCCCTCAGTGGCACAGAGCACTGAACCAAACCACAAGGCTCCACTGCCTTCAGTGGCTGCAGAGAAACGAGGTGGGGGGGGCAATCACAGGACCCCCAGATCAGACACTGGTGGCTGGCGCCACCCCCACGAGGCCCCCCCTGAAGTAGGACTTTGCAAGGTTGGGGTTCACCTCCCAAACACATCACAAATGTACATTCAAATCAAAGACTTTGAGGGCTGGGTGCTGGTGGCTCACTGCTGTAATCCTAGCTGCTCAGGAGGCTGAGATCTGAGCTGGAGGTTTGAAGCCAGCCCAGGAAGTCCATGAGACACTAATCTCCATGGAACCACCCAAAATTGGAAGTGGAGCTGTGGCTCAAATGGTAGAGTATTTGCCTAGAGCATAAAAGCTCAGCTCCCAGGCCCTGACTTTAAGCCCCAGGATTGGCCCCACCCCATCAAGAAAAAAAAAGGACTTCTGTTTGGTGCAGTGACTCTGGGCCCTGTGGAGTCAGAGGCTCTCCAAGGAGAAAATCCTTCACTAGATGAGTCCTTAGAGCAGTACTGAGTTACTCAGACTAGACCAGCAGGGAAGGCACTGGTGGCTCACACCAGTCATCCCAGCTACTCAGGAGGCTGAGATCTAAGGGTCAGAGTTCAAAACTAGCCTTATTTCCAATGAAACACCAAAAAAAACCCCTGGAAGTTGGAGGTGTGGCTCAACTGGTTAAGATTCAATCTGGAGGAGGAAAAAAAAAAGCCAAGTAAGAGTATTGGGTCCTGAGTTCAACGCCGTGTGGCAACCCCAGTTTGAGAAAGACCAGGGTCTCAGGTTATCCTGTAAGTCTCCGTTTATTCTCAGACTCATGCCTTTAGGACATGAGCACCAGGAGAGGAGTCAGGGACCAGCACAGATGGTGGGGAGGATTGAGAAGGGATGACAACACTAGTGGCAACCAACCTTCCTCTTCACATCTTCTTCCTCATCCTTCTCTTCCTCTTCCTTCTTTTTGTAGGTCCGGGGGGACTTGAACTCAGGGCATTGGCTCTTGTCCCCGAGCTTTAGGGCTCAAGGCAGCCACAGCACCATTTCTGGCTTTTTCAGAGTACTTTACTGGAGATAAGATTCTCATCTTTTCCTGTTTGGGCTGGCTTCAAACTGCCAGCCTCAGATCTCAGCCTCTGCTGGGATGCCACTGGCTTCCTTTCTTCTTTGCACAAGTATTTCTACATGGCTCACAAGAACTGTCACAGATGGAGGCCAGCGAATGGCACCTGTCTTGTGGCCAAGCCAACTCATCACTGAGTGGCTTAGCAGCCATTCTAACACCTACGGGAAAGTCTTCTCATCTCAGTGTTCTCAGGCCACACTTTTCCCTGGGGGTCTGGCCAGAGCTCCCCAGGGTGTGTGACACTCACTGGTCACATAATCTGGCCCTGCCCTACATCTTCCTCCTCCCTGGCTCTGCTCTGCCAGGAATCGTCAGGTCCCTGCCAGGTCCCAGGGGGCACTGTGCCTCTGGCAGGCATTGAGGTTGCTGATTCACCAGGGTCTGGGAAGTGCCAATGCCATACTATGTATGGGGGTGGGGAGGTGGCCACCCCTTTTGTCATTTGCTTTGTCATGGACCAGGTAGCAAGAAAGAGATAGTTCCTATCCTAGGTTTTAAATATGCTTTTAGAAAAATATTCCTTGTAAAGGCTTTTATTTTAGGAACTCGTCTCTCTTCCACCCATTGCCTTATGATTCAGATTTGAATCCAGTGGAGGAGCAGGGGACTGGGCTGGAAGGTAAACTCAGTAGAAATAAATGGGGGCCAGACTGATCTTCTCGGGTGAGGTGGAGCCAGCCCCCTGGGGAAAGACATGGGTACAGATCAGGTAACCACTGGTTCTCAACTGTCAGGCAGAAGAGAGAAAGATGACTTCATCCTGGGGTAGAAGGCCTTACAGAGGTAATGCTACTTAAGCTGGCTTTTTTTTCCCCTGCCAGTCCTGGGGCTTGAACTCAGGGCCTGGGCACTGTTCTTCAGCTTTCTCAAGGCTAGAGCTCTACCCTTTGAGCCATAACACCTCATCTGGCCTTTTTCTGTGTATGTGGTACTGAGGAATCGAACCCAGGCTTCCTGCATGCTAGGCAGGCACTCTACCACTAAGCCATGCTCTTGGCTCCCTGGTACACATGCCTTCTTCCCCCCTTCTCTTTTTCTCTCTCTCTTCCTCCCTCCCCCCACCCTCTGTTTTGGTTCTGGGGTTTGAACTCAGCACCTGGGCCCTATCCCTGAACTTTTGTGCTCTACCAATTGACCCACACAGTTCTATTTCCAACTTTTTTGGGTGCTTAATTGGAGATAAGTTTCACACACTTTACTGCCCTGGATGGCTTTGAACACGATCTTCAGATCTCAGTCTCCTGAGTAGCCAGGATTAGAGGTGTGAGCCACATGCTTGCTTTAAAAGCTAAAAACATTGTTATTATAAAGGTGAAGGACAGAGGGGTTTCAGTTACATAAGTCAGGCAATGAGTACATTTCTTTTTGGACAATGTTGCCCCTTCCCCCACTCTCTCCCAGTTAGGCTTGCTTTATTTTATTTTATATTTTTTGGTTGGTTGGTTGTGGGGCTCCAACTCTGGGCCTGGCCCAGGCACTGCCCGTAAGCTTTTTGGCTCAAGACTAGTATTCTACTGCTTTGAGCCACAGCATCTCTTCCTGTTTTCTGGGGGTTAACTGGAGATAAGTGTCTTACAGGCTTTCCTGCCCAGGCTGGCTTTGCACTGTGATCCTCAGATCACAGTCTTCTGAGCAACAAGGATGACAGAGGTGAGCCACCAGTGAACTGGCCTTGCTTTTAAAGGTGGCTTTTCTACTCCTGCGAGGTGGAGAAAGGTGTGAAGTTTTGGGGGACAATTGAGGAGAGGGTGGACGCCACAGACACCAATGTCAGGAACAGTCAGGTGGTGGACAGGGTGAAGCCAGGTCGTGTGTGCTTGTAACTACCAAAGGACAGGTAGTGTGTGTGGGGGGAGGGAGAGGAGGCTCAATGACACCGTCACTGTCCCTCTGCTCCCTTGCAGCTCGGTGCCAGCCATTCTGCCTCCCGCAGGCAGCCCCCCAATCCTGCCCTTGTACTTACTGGGGTGGTCCTGTCCCTCCCGAGTTCTGATCCACACGTCTCCTCCGCTCAGAATCACCCATTCTGCGAACCACTGACCAAGAACGAGCGGTTTACCTGCGCATTCCTGTCATTCTACTCCTCTCACCTGGCCAGGTGTGTGAGTGTGAGTGTGGCACACTGAGACAACGAACGGGCGAACGGAGTGGACGGCCCGGCCCGCGCACCCGGGGCCCCGGCTCCGCACCCCTGGGGCCCCCGGCCCGCGCCCCTGGGGCCCTGGCCCGCGCCCCTGGGGGCCCCGGCTCCGCCGCCGCGCGCTCCTCGGGAACCTCCTCACCTTGGCCCGCCTTCCAAAGCCCAGCCCCTCGCTTCCCGCCGTTCCCATTGGCCGAGCGTCCGTCCAATGGGCGAGCGAGCACTGCGGGCTCCCACGGGCCCGGGACGCCGTGTTCACGTTCCGGGTCTCGCGAGCGTTAGCGTGAGTGGCGGGAGGCGGTGCTGCTCCGGCGCGCTGTGGGTCGCTCAGGCGGACGTCCAGCCGGGCTCACGAGAAGCGAGACGATGCTCCGAGCGGCGGCTCCCGGGCGGCTCCGGCGGGCGGTGAGTCCCGGCGGGGAGGCCTGGGCCGTCGCCCACCGGGGTCTCAAGCCGGAGGTCACTCGCTCCCCACGGCTTCCACCTGCTATGCCCTCGACGGGCCCCGCCTGACCTGGCGCTCGGGGCCCGAAGGTCCGGTGCCAGCCCTTGACTCTTTCCGGTTTACCAGTCAAGGGCAAAGGTCAGGGGTCAGGGCGACCCTGCAGGGCAAGCCGCGTCTTGGCGGCCCGCCGGCCGCCCACCTCTCGCCCTCCGCGCCCCCCCCCCCCGGCCCGCCCCTTGGGGACCCTTTCGGGGGCGGGGTCTCCCCGCGGTGGGTGAGAATTTGGACCCCGGGGAGCCGAGCGTCGCGGCGGAGGTGACCTCTGGGCCCCCGGGGCTCGCGGCCCGCCCGGGGTCACCTGCGCGGCCCGGTGGTGCCCAGGCTCCCGGGCCGGGCTCCGCGTGCGCCGGCCCTGGGCCTCCACTCCGGGCCTGGACGGCCCCGGAGCTTTCTGTGCTCCAGACGGGCCGCCCTGCCACTGGAGCCCCAGCACCGCGACTGGCTTTTTTTTTTTTTTAATTTATTTTTCGGTGGTTCATTGGAGAAGAGACTCTTTCCTGCCCTGCCTGGCATCGAGCTGTGATCCTCAGGTCTCAGCCTCCCGAGTACCTGGGACGACAGGTGGGGGCCACCTGCTGCTTTGTAACTTGTCTACAACGCTTTTTTATTATTTTTTTTTTTTCCAGTCCTGGGGCTCAGGGCCTAGGCACTGCCCTTGGACACTTTTTGCTCAAGGCTAGTACTCTTGTCACTTGAGCCACAGCGCCACTTCAGGCTTTTTCTGTGTGTGGGGTACCAAGGAATCGAACCCAGGGCTTCGTGCATGCTAGGCCAGCACTCTACCACTAGCCACTCTTCCTCCCTTTTTATTTATTTATTTTTTCTTCAGTTGGTGGGTATCTGTTTTCCCCTTCACTCGTGGGACTTTTCTCCCTAGGACAAAGCTGCTGCTCTTTGTGCCAATTTGTAGGTGCGTGTGTGTGCGCGTGTGCTTATTTCTATGAAAAAAAAACACATCCTTCAATTTAGTGTCTAGGAGATTCTTTCTTTGTTCCTTAGAATATGTAGACATAAACAAGTTAAAAGTCCTGTGGGGGGAGGGGAGAAAGGCCAAAGAATCATTCCTAGACTCGTAGAACACATATTACACAATGACTAGAAGACAGTTTTGTGAGGTTACATGTCTTATACAGTTGTGAGGGGGTTTAGCACTAAGTAATTTTTTTTTTTTGTCTTTTCTTTTTTGGCACTGGGGATCGAACCCAGGACGTTGCACTTCCTAGGCAAGCGCTTTGCCACTGAGCTACATCCCAGCCCACCACTAAGTAATTTTGTAGAGCTAACAGGAAAAAAAAAATGGAATGATCCTTTTAAGTAGTTCTTAATAGCCACAGAGTTAGCCAGTATACAAGAACAGTATTTCCAAACCATGGTTTGCCAAGGACTTTGACCTTGACTTATTTTTGAAGTTTGAATCAAGCTTATTGGCCTATCTGCTCTAAAGCCATTAAGAATGTTTTAGATGTTTGTACTTCAAGCATTAAAAAAAAAAATGGTGAGAATGGACCTGTAATATACCTAAGTATGTGGTACCGAGAAATTGAACCAGGGCTTCGTGCATGCTAGGTGAGCATTATGTAATTTTAGTGTCTCTTTAGTCCTTGTTAGAAAAGTTCTTCTTCTACCTTTGACTGTGTGTGTGTGAGAGAGAGAGAGTGAGTGAGTTCTGCAGCTTGAACTCAGTGCGTATGCAATGTCCCTGAACTTTGTTGTTCAAAGCTTGCACTGTGCCACTTGAAGCAGCTCCGCCTCTGGCTTTTTAGTGGTTAATTGGAGATAAAAATTTCACAGACTTTTCTGAATAGACTGGCTTTGAACTATGATCCTCATAATCTTAGCCTCCTGAGAAGCTGGTATTATAGGCATGGGCTACCATCACCTGGTTGGACCTTGTGTGTGTGTGAGAGAGAGAGAGAGTCATGGGGCTTGAAGTAAGGTCTAGGCAGTGTCCTTGACCTTTTCTGCTCAAAGCAAGCACTTTTTTTTATTTTGCCAGTCCTGGAGCTTGAATTCAGGGCCTAAGCACTGTCCTTGAGCTTTCCTCAAGGCTAGCGCTCTACTACTTGAGCCACAGTACCACTTCCTGCTTTTGTATGTATGTGATACCAAGGTCTTCTTGCACACTAGGCAAGCACTGTACCCCTGGGCCAAACTCCTGGCCTGCACTCTACCACTTTGATCCACAGTGCTGCTTCCCATTTTCTAGTGGTTAGTTGGAGATAAGTGTCTCATGCCAGGGTTGGCTTTGAACCACGATCCTCCCACGATCCTCCGTTCTCAGCTTCCTGAGTAGTTAAGATTATAGACTTGAGCCACCAATTCCCAGCTGACCTTGGCATATTTGGTAGTGTGTTACCCAATTTAAATTTCTCTGATATTTCCCTTATGATTTGATTCCTTGGCATGAATATCACAGAAGCAACATTGTTTTGTATTGGTTCATTGCATTGCTGGTGATATTATTTATGTAATGAGCTCTTTGCCAAGTTCCTTCACTTTGAAGCAAGTACTCTAGTTACTCTCCCTTTGTAGTTTTTTGTTTTTTGTTTTTTGCCAATCCTGGGGCTTGAACTCAGGGCCTGGGTACTGCCCGTGGGCTTTTTCAAGGCTAAGCTCTACCTTTGAGCCACAGCACCAATTTCTGCTTTTTCTGTGTGTGTGGTAACAAGGAATCAAACCTAGGCTTCATGCATGTGAGGCGAGCACTTTACCACTAGGCCACATTCCTGGCCCCTACCTTTGAATTTTTTAACTAATTGAGATAGCATTACTCCTGTTTCTTACATCTGTTGATGATTCTTTTTTTTTTTGGTCACTCCTGGGGCTAGAACTCAGGACCTGGGCACTGTCCTTGGATATTTTTTGCTCAAGGCTAGCACCCTGCCACTTTAGTCACAACACTACTTCTGGCTTTTTCTGAGTATGTGTTACTGAAGAATTGAAGCCAGGGCTTCATGCATCCTTGGTGAGCACTCTACAACTAGGCTATGCTCCTGCCCCCTGGTTTTTGTTTTTGTTTTTATAGTCCTGTGCTCAAACTCTGGGCTTGGGTGCTGTCCCTTATCTCCTTTTGTCCAAGGCTACTGATGTACCTCTTAAGCCACAGTGTCACCTCCAACTTTTTCTGTTATTACTTGGAGATAGGAATCTTTCCTGCCCAGGCCGACTTCAATCCGATCCTCCAGTTTCAGTTTTCTGAGTAGCTAGGATTATAGACATGTGCCACCAGTGAGTGCCTGGTTTATTAATTTTTTTTTGGCCAGTCCTGGGGCTTGAACTCAGGGCCTGAGCACTGTCCTTGGGTTTTCTCAAGACTAGAGCTCTACCACTTGAGCCACATCACCACTTCCGGCTTTTTCTATGTCTGTGGTACTGAAGAATTGAGCCTGGGTCTTCATGCATGCTAGGCAAGCAGTCTACCCCTAGGCCAAACTCTCAGTCCTATCAATTTATTTTTAAATTGATTTGTTGACTAATAAGATGCTTGACACTGTCTTACGGGTAGTGTAAAGCAATACTTTGAGAGTCACTGAGCTCACCGAACGCTTTGTTCCAGGCTCTGTGGCAGGCAGATAGGCAGACAGGCAGGAGGCTGGAGTGCCTGTAATGGCAGAGCAGGAAAAACCAGAATGAGGAAACAGGACCCTTTCTAGGGTCTACTGTCCAGTCCTGATGAATGAACTTTAATTCACATGCAAATTTCAATTTCTTTTGCCAGAAGTCTTTTTGTGCAGTTCTAAAAGAAAATTTATTGTGTGAGGTGAATTCTATAAAATTATTCTGCCTGCCAGTGTGTCCACTAAGAGTCTGTCTGTTTTTAAAGGGAAGTAAATTGGCTCTGTTTTTAATATTATAATCAATGTCATATGACGTTTCTCGTCATGATGAAAAGCTGCTCTATTACTCAAGAGGTTAAAATAGTTTAAGTACAAGAATGTAATATGCACTTCATTATTACAAAATGTATTTAAAAATAGGGATTGGTGACTTGAATTATAGATTTCCCTTTTCAGTAGGTTCAGGATAATTTGACAGTAATCCTAGTCTTTAATTTTTTTTTTTTGAGTAAGAAGCAGACCTCTCCCTCTCCCCTCTCCCCACACCATACCACACACCTGTCACCTGTCTCTTCACCACCCTGCCCAGTTCTTAAGGATGACTGAGAAGCAGGTTTAATGTATTCTTACTACCAGATGTTATGGATGGGATTGTTCAATTATAGCAGGAAGGGATCCAGCTGTTGTTTCATTTTCTAAGGTCTGTGGAATTTATGACCAGAAAATGCATTATAAGCCACAGGAGTACTCTGAGAAACTAGAAGACAGAATCCTTGTCAGGAACTGAGCCAGGTACTGATGGCTCATACCTGTCATCTTGTTTATTTATTTATTTCGCAATCCTGGAGCTTGAACTCAGGACCTGGGCTCTGTCCTGAGTTTCTTTTGCTCAAGGCTGATGCTTTAACACTTGAATCATAGCCCCACTTGCAAGTTTTTCTGTGTATGTGGTACTAAGGAATCGAACCCAGGGCTTCATGCATGCTAGGCAAGCACTTTACCACTAAACCACATTCCTAGCCTTCATCCTAGCTATTTAGGAGGTTGAGATCTGAGGATCGCACTTCAAAGCCAGCAGGGGCAGAAAAGTCCCCATGAGACTCATAGTTGCAATTAACTATTCACAAACAAGTAATGAAGCTGTATTCATAAACCACTTTGCTAAGTGGCACCTCCTTTGAACAACTACCTAACAATAACAAAGTCAAACACTTATGTACATGTTTGGTTGATCTAGTTAAAGCAGTGTCACGGGGTACACATAGCCCTCTTGTCCTGTCCCCCGTTATGGAATGTGAAGTTAGCCCCCACATTTGCCTTTCTGGAATGCTTCTATTAAGAACAATTTAAAAACTTAGGCTCTAGCTCGTGCTTTCCTCATGCATATGAGGAGAGTAAGCGCCTGAGTAGGGAATGGTATATTAAAGATGACCAGACACAGATAAAAGTGAAGTATACAACTGGTGGGTGGAGAACGGAAGGGAGGGACTGGGAGAAACTGAGGAACAGAAGACAATGTGGGAAAGGAAATGTACTTCATTACCTGACCCATGTAATTATAATCCCTCTTATATCACCTCTGTAATAACAATAAATAAGTTAACTTAAAAGAAGTTAACTAGGCTATGCAACCATTATTGCTGAAGGAAGCCACTTATCTGTGCCTAACTTCACTCTGTGTAAGGTCTGAGAAATGGAGATCATGATTGCAGTTCAAGGCTGGCTGGGTATTAGCTCAAGACCCTGTCCCCAAAAACTAAAATGAAAAGGGCTGGGAGCAGGGCTGAAATGGCAGATATCTGTTTAGCAAGTACAGGGCCCTGAGTTCAAACCCTAGTACCACCAGAATGAATGACTAATGAAATAATAAGTGAAGATTACTGCTGCTATTGTTTTTTGTTTTTTTTTTGTGGGTGGTGGGACTTGAACTCTGGGCCTGGACACTGTCCCTGAGCTCTTCAGCTCAAGTCTACCTACCACCCTACCCCTAGGCCTGGGTGTTGTCTCTAAGCTCTTCAGCTCAAGGCTACTGCCATACCCATTGAGCCAAGCCCCACTTCCCATTTTCTAGAGGATAATTGGAGATAAGAGTCTCAAGTCCTTTTGTGCCTGGCCTGGCTTTGAACCTTGATCCTTAGATCTCAGCCTCCTGAGTAGCTGGGATTACAGGCTTGAGCCTGGCAAGTTTTCTTTAAAGGATATGTGCTTAACAATTTTAATACAAATACCCTATGACAATAGTCTTTTCTTCTTACTCTTTTAATTTTCACTCTTTCCAGGCCTCCTTCTTCCGGTTTCAGAGTACTCTGGTAATAGCTGAACATGCAAATGACTCCTTAGCACCGATTACTTTAAATGCCATCACCGCGGCCACACGTATTGGAAGCGAAGTGTCTTGCTTGGTGGCTGGAACCAAATGTGACAAGGTGAGAGATTTTTTTAAGGTCAGCCATAGCAAATGTAATTTCCATCAGGAGACAGGGAAAGATGGCACCAGAGAATTATGCTGAGGACCGTCACCCAAAGTGGGCTATAATCCTCATTAAATGGCCCATGTCATAACCATTATGGTGTGTGAAAAAGGATCTGAAAGGTTTGTTCACCAAGCATTTTGAAATGAGGCAGAATACTTGATTTAGTTCCCCTGGCACCTTTCCGTGCCACTTGGTACCAAGGAAAATGGTAATATTCCAGGCACACTGAGAGGTTAATAGCTGATCATTTTTTGTATTGATGGATATACCTACTGATTGCTCTTCTAATTCCTGAAAGTGATCCATCTGAATGAAGTGTTGTAGCATCTTTCCAAATGATAGCTACTGCTAAAAGATGGTTTGGTCCATGTTAAAAAGACAGTGATGGACAGGGGAGTTTGGCCTATTGGTAGAGTGCTTACCTAGCATGCACGAAGACCTAGGTTCGATTCCTTGATACCACATACATAGAAAAAAGCTGAAAGTGGTGCTGAGGCTCGAGTGGTAGAGCTCTGGCCTTGAGAAAGTCCAAGGACAGTGCTCAGGCCCTGAGCTCAAGCCCAGGACTGGACAAAACAAAACAACAACAAAAAAAGTGACAGGTTTGAAAACCAGCTCTGGGGGAGAGGTCACCTTGGAGTTTCAGGGGACCCTGGGGCGGTAGAGTGGTTTGTAGAGCCCTTGCCAAGGCTATTGACTGCCCAGTAGATCGGCATTTCCACTGCACTCATGAGGCTTGTACTACCCTTCCATCTCATGGTGGAGATATCAGAGGCATAAATCTAGAGAGAGTGTGTTTCTTTTGAGAGCATTTTATTTCTTTCTAAATTGTTGATAAAGCACCTGATAATGAAGATTTAGAATGCTTGTGTAATTTCTAATTCCTTACATGAAATTGATCTTAAAAAAAAAGGTACATAACTATATCCTATATAGTCTAGTAGGCTTAAAATAATTCCTAGAGGTTAATAATACTGTATAGGTATGTGTTGTTGTTGTTTTAATTACTATTAACAAACTTGTTTTGGATGCTGGTACTAAGTCTTGAACTCAGGACCTGGGCACTTTTCCTGAGCTCTACTGTTTGAGCCACAGCTCCATTTCCATGTTTTTTTCTGGAGACTCTTTTTTTTTTTTAATATATTTTTTTATTGTAATTAATAAAAGGGTTACATGATATTTGCCAGATAGAAGGTGCATTAATTCACATACATTGATACCCTTTCACATGTCTTGGTACCCATTACCCTCCCCCCCCCATGGAGACTCTTATCTCCAACTAATAATCATCTTTTCTGCCAGGGCTGGCTTCAAATGCTTTTAATCTTCAGATCTGAACCGTCTTGAGTAGCTAGGATTATAGGTGTGAGCTACTGCTACCTGGCTTCCTGTTAGTGACCCTTGAATCTTATGTAGTTGATATTCATGGTGTCTGATGACTGTATTTTTCTTTTTTCTTTTTTTTTTTTTTTGCCAGTCCTGGGCTTGGGCTCAGGGTCTGAGCACTGTCCTCGAGCTTTCTCAAGGCTAGAGCTCTACTACTTGAGTCACAGCACCACTTCCAGCTTTTTGCTATGTATGTAGTACCGAGGAATCAAATCCAGGTCTTCGTGCATGCTAGGCAAGCACTCTACCACTAGGCCAAATTCCCCGCCTTTATTTTTTATTTTTTAGTCATAGGGCTTACACTTGAAGCCTGAGCACTGTCCCTAAGCTTTTTTTGCTCAAGACTAGCATTTTGCCACTTTGAACCACAGCTCCACTTACTAAACTGTGTTTTTGATTGATGACTTTTCATATATGTATATATGAGAATTATGTATATTGCATTCATATGTACATAGAAATTTTGGATTTGTCTTTCTGTAATTTAAAATAATGATTCCTGCGAGGTGCCACTGGCTCGCACCTATAAACTTAACCTATTCAAGGAGGCTGAGAGTTGAGGGCTGCAGTTGGAAACCAGCTTGGGCAGGAATGTCTGTGGAGGTGTGCCAACCTTGAGTGAAAAAGCTAAGGGACAGTGTCCAGGCCCTGCGTTCAAGTCCCAGAATTGGCACTCCGGCAAGAGGAAAAATTATTTCTAGCAAACCCGAAACCCTAAATGAAGTATATTGGCTGTGTTATTAATGAGAAAGGGAAAGACATAGTTCATTCATTCATTTGTTCCTTCCTTCCTTCCTTCCTTCCTTCCTTCCTTTCTTCCTTTTCTCTCCTCCTTCCCTTCCTCTCTCCTTCCTTCTCTCCCTCCCTTTCTCCTTCCCTTTTTTTCTCTCTCCTCTCCTTCCCTCTTTTCCTTCTTTCCTTCCTCCTTTCCTCCCTTAACTGTCTTGCTGTGTAGTTCAGGCTAGCCTTCTGCTTCATCTTCCCAAGTTGTGAAATTACACACATGTACCATCATGCCTGTTTTTCACTTTTACTATGTATACAAGGATGAATTTAAATTTGCATTAACCCCAAAGGTCAGTGTAAAGAGCACAATTCACACTCAAGTATTGGTGTAAAGCATCATTTTGGTTTTGTTTGATCAGTTGGTGCTTTTGTTTTTTAAGGCAGAATTTTTGTTGAAATTATTTGTAGTAAGACTATTCTAAGTCAGTGCATAATAGTAAGATCAATTGCCATATGTTTCTCTTTTTTTTGGTGGGGGGTGGGCAGTCCTGGTGCTTGGACTCAGGGCCTGGACACAGGCTTTCTCAAGGCTAATGCTCTACCACTTGAGCCACAGCACCACAGCAAAGTTCTGAGACCTCATCTGAAAAACAAACTAAAAATAAAAGGCCTGGGGCATGAATCAGGCAGTCCTTGCCTAGCAAGGGAAGCCCCGAATTCAAACCACACCATTGCCAAAAACAAAAAAGAATGATTTTATGCTGACTTGGTATTTGTCATGGTGGCCATGTCTGCATATTTCTCATCGATGGATAACCGGGCACTTCTGTTTTAATCAAAGGTGGCAGAAGATCTGTCTAAGGTGGCAGGCGTAGCCAAAGTTCTGGTGGCTCAGCACGATGCGTACAAAGGCCTTCTTCCAGGTGGGTCTCCAGTGCGGAGGGGAGTAGTTCCTACAAGTGTTGGGATGAGTACGCAAGGAAATACTACTGGATGTGCTTACCCAGTGCTTTCCCTTCCCAGAGGAGCTGACGCCACTGGTTTTGGAGACTCAGAAGCAGTTCAATTACACGCACATCTGTGCCGGAGCATCTGCCTTTGGGAAGGTGAGAAGGGTGGGAATGTGCAATCTGACCCTGCTGCTCGGAAGTATTGGACTCCATTGGCTGCAACTGTACAGTAGATTTCATTTAGGGAGCCAGTCTCGATTTATCCATGCTACCCAGGATAAAAATGTTCATCGGTTTCCCTGTTAAAATATCTCTTTCAGGTTTTCAAATTTTGCCTTGAAGCAAATTCTGTTGTTAGGTAGAGCTCTGGGCTTGCCTGTATGTGTGCAGTTCCTACTTAGTAATCCACTCTATGCGATGGTTTGCGTAGGGGGCCGGTGGAGATGTAGAAAGGGGTTTACTAGGGGGAGAGGGGAGGTGGAGCCTTTCGATAAAGAAAGCTGTAATCGGATCAACCCCGTGTAATGTGTGCTGTCAAATGGGTGCAGTCCATGTGAAGCTAGCACTGAAGGACGGGTCGGGGAAGGGCTAGGGGTGTAGATCAGTATGAGAGTATTTGCCTGGCATGCATGAGGACCCAGGTTCAAACCCACTGCCACCAAGCACACAGACGAAGAACAATGAGAAGAAAAAGTGTGAAGGAAAGAGGAAAATGAAATTCGCAATGAATCTCTCTGTGTTCTTGAATTAAGTTTCCTGTTCTTTTTTTAAAATTGTATTTTATTGTTAGAGTGATATATAGAGGGGTTACAGTTCCATTTGTCAGGTAGTGGGTACATTACTTCATGAACATAGATACCCCTTTCTATGTTTTTCTCCCACTTTCCCTCCCCTCCCCCTTCCCCCAGTCATCTTGTTTTTCCTCTTCCCTATTTCAAATAAATAAATATATATACAGTGTACCAGGTACCAAAGTCAGATACAAGTTTCTTGTTCTTTTATGACAATATTTAAATAGGATATAGCTTTTAAGCCTGTGCTAGTCGCTCACACCTATAATCCTAGCTACTCAGAAGGCTGAGATCTGAGGATCATAGTTAGAAGCCATCCAGCAGCAGAAAAGTCTGTGAGACCCTTATCTCCAGTAACCTACTCTGAAAGAGCTGGGAGTGGCACTGTGGTTCAAGTGGTAGAGCACTAGCCTTGAGCACAAAGAGCCTCAGGGACAATGCCCAGGTCCTAAGTTCAAGCCCCAGGACCAGCAAAAAAAGGAGGAAGAGGAAAAGGACATATAGCTTTTAGTTTTCACTTGTAGTAAAAAAAAAAAAAAAAAAAAAGGGAGGCTAGCTTAACATGTATAAAGGCCCGGGTTCGATTCCTTGGTACCACATACATAGAAAAAGCCGGAACTGGTGGTGTGGCTCAAGTGGTAGAGCTCTAGCCTTGAGCAAAAGTAGCTCAGGGTCAGAATATCAAGCCTTAGAACTGGCAAAAAATAAGTAGTAGTAGTTGAGGCCAAGTTCTAGTGGCTCATTAGGGAGGAAAGGAGGAAGGGAAGAAACCAATTTACTATTTTTTTTTTCAGGATTTTACTACTCTTCTAAATGATCTCTTTCTTACGTAAATTCAATGATGTGTAATTGTCGCACTTTATAATGGATTATCTGTCAAAGCAGATATATCTTATACTTCAACATAGTGAATTAAGGTGGGTTCTAACTGCCATAACACTCTGTTGTACTCTGCATTAATCTCAGGTTGTTTTGTGTCTAGTTTGCATGGGGGCACGGTGACTGCAGAATAGGCAATGAGAAGATGCCTTTGTGGGTTCCTGGCCTTCCTCAGCGTGCATGTCTTCACTCACTGCTCATTTTACTTTCAGAACCTTTTACCCAGAGTCGCAGCCAAGCTTGGTGTCGCCCCGATTTCTGATATCATTGCCATCAAATCACCTGACACATTTGTAAGAACTGTTTATGCAGGTAAGTACCCAGGGAAGACAAGCAGTTCAATCTTAGTTAAGAATGTAAGTAAGGGCCAGGAGTTTGGCTTAGTGGTAGAGTGCTTGCCTAGCATGCACGAAGACCGGGGTTTGATTCCTTGGTACCACATACATAGAAAAAGCTGGAAGTGGTACCATGGCTCAACTAGTAGAGCTCTAGTTTTGAGAAAGCCCAAGGACAGTGCTCAGGTCCTGAGTTCAAGCCCCAGGACTGGCAAAAAAAAAAAAAAAAAAGAACATAAGTAAAACTTGAAGATAGGAGTGTGTGTGTGTGTTTGTGTGTGTGTGTGTGCGTGTGTCTGTCTGTGTCTGTGTCTATGCACCTACCATGGGCTTGAACCCAGGGCCTGAGTGCTGTCCTTGAGCTTTTCTGCCCAAGTCAGGTGCTCTACCACTTAGAGCTACAGCTCCACTTTCGGTTTTGTGATAGTTAATTGGAGAGAAATGTATCACGGACTTTCTTGTCTGGGCTGGCTTTGGACAATGAATCTCAGATCTCAGCCTCCTGGGTGGCTGAGCCACTGGTGCTTGGCTTGATCATAGAATTTTACTCAAGCTGTATAGTTGCTGTAAGTGGCCACATAAAGGTTTCCGGGAAAGCCCGGTGTAGATTGCTGAGGGCACGGCGTTCTCTCTGAGGCTTCCTGGGTGCATCATTCTTGAACCTGGTTCTCCATTGGTGAAATTTGTTCAGTAGTTAATGAGAAGTAGAGTCACTGTTCTGTATGGTTTGTAAATCGTACCTGGAAATGTAAAACTTCTTTTTTCAATAGTATTCTCAGTTTTCTTTGCTTCTCCATTTCTTTTTTTTTTTTTTTTGCCAGTCCTGGGCTTGAGTTCAGGGCCTGAGCACTGTCCTTGGACTTTCTCAAGGCTAGAGCTCTACCACTTGAGCCTCAGCACCACTTCCGGCTTTTTTGTATGTATGTGATACCAAGGAATTGAACCCAGGTCTTCGTGCATGCTAGGCAAGCACTTTAACCACTAGGCCAAACTCCCAGCCCCTGCTTCTTCATTTCTATATGCACCAAGGAATTCACATCAGGGGCTCTGGCCGATTGATCTTTTCTAAGCACATGAGTCTCCAGTGAGGTTGGAGCAAGGCAATAAACCCTTTGTTCTTCCTGATTGAAGTTGCATTTCAATGTAAGAATGTCAGAATTTTTATCCTCAATAAGGTGTGAGGAAAAATACATAGTTATAATGCAGGTCAGCCCTCAAGTGATTGCGAATCTGAAGAGATGTCTCAAATTCTTAAAAAGTCCTGGCATGTCTTATCTTGTTTGTGGAGGGTGTTGCAGGTCATATTTCTCAGTTATTGGTTGTGTTGTTTGGAGAAAGCCCGGGGCGTGTCCCTCTTTTCTATAGCTGGCTGTCCCAGTGGCTTCCAGCACTGAGGCGTGAACGCACCCTGGACACTGTCTCTAAGCTTTTTTGTTCTAGGCAGCACTCTACCACTTCAGCCACAGCTTCACTTTCAGATTTCCCTTTTCTCGTTTTCTCTCTTCAGTTTCACTTTCCTCCTCCTACTCTTCTTCTTCTTCTTCTTCTTCTTTTTTTTTTTTTTTTGTAGTTTATTGGAGATAAGAGTTTCACAGATTTTCCTGCCTGGGCTGGCTTTGAACCACAATCCTCAGATCTCAGCCTCCCAGATAGCTAGGATGGCAGGCATGAGCCATGCTGCCTGGCCACCTGTCTGATTTTTAAGATGGTCCTCTTGCTCCCTTCCTTGGTCAAAGTCAAAAGCCACCAGCCCAAGAAGTAAAACTTGAATGCGAAAGCAACGTTCCCGTTGCCGCCTTGCACTGTTGCTTTAACAACTCAACTGTGTGTCAGGCAATGCGTTGTGCACCGTGAAGTGTGAGGAGCAGGTGAAGGTGTTTTCCGTCCGAGGAACGTCTTTTGAAGCGGCGGCAGCGAGTGGAGGCAGTGCTGGCACAGAGAAGGGTAAGTGTTGTTGCATCTTAAAATCTTCTTGTCTTTTTTACTTCACAGACCCTGCTAGAGAAAGAGACGACCTCTGGGTGAGGTTCCAGTAGTGTTTGGAAGTTCAAGCCCAGTGAGGGTTATACAGAATTACGGGATCATTCTAGTTTATGTCTTTCACAGCACTTTCAGTAACAGGATGACTTACTGATGACTTACTGATCAAGAGCGTGGGAGAGAGAGTCTATTATGGTTACCAGTCACCTTCACGTTAAAAGACATTATTATGATTGTTACTATTTGTGTTGGGGGAAGGTCCTGGGCTTGAACTCACGACCTGGGTGCTGACTCTTAAGCTTTTTTGCTAGCACTCTACTACTTGAGCCACAACTCCACTTCTGACTTTGGCAGTATTTAATTGGCAATAAGAGTCACAAGGACTTTCTTGCTCAGTCTGGCTTTGAACCATGATCCTCAGATCTCAGCTTCCTGAGTAGGTAGGATTATAGGTATAAGCCACCAGCACCTGGTATATGTTAAATCTTTTAACTCTGTTGTCTCCACTTCCCATTGGAATAACATTTGAGTGATTCAGTGTAATAGATGAATGTAAACAATAAATATATAGAGGGGTTACATTTCAACATACCTAAATATATAGATATGCAAATTGATAGATATAGCTATATATCTTTTTGAACCCTGTATATAGAAAGTTACGGTGATTTTAACAGATAAACCCAGGAATGAACTGACTTCTCCAAAGCTGTACAGCTAATGAGGCAAAACTTACATAGAATCTTGTCCCTTCAAAGACTTGAAGGGACATAATCAGAGGAGGTGGACTTAGGAGCACAGAAATGTCATAGTGATGAGTAGTGTCTGTCTCCAGGTAGAATTTGTGTGTTTCTTGTGAGAGTAATGACCTTCCTGCAGCCTGATACTTAGTCCTGGTTTTGTTGCATTGTTCAGTCTCAAGCCCTTCGCCAGTGGGAGTGTCAGAGTGGCTGGACCAGAAACTAACCAAGAGTGACCGGCCAGAGCTCACGGGTGCCAAAGTTGTGGTGTCTGGAGGTGAGTGAGTTCCATGTTGATTTGAAAAGATGATGCAACAAACTGTGTGATACTCAGATTCCTTTTTTTTTTTTTTTGGCCAGTCCTGGGGCTTGAATTCAGGGCCTGGATACTATCCTTGAACTTTCCGAGTGCTAGCCCTCTACCACTTGAGCCACAGCACCACTTCTGGCTTTTTCTGTGTATGTGGTACCGAGGAATCGAACCCAGGTCTTTGTGCATGGTAGGCAAGCACTCTACCATTAGGCCACACTCCTGGCCCTCATATTCCTTTAATGGGGCATAATCTTTCTGTTTTGTATAATTTTTTGTTTGGGTGGGGCTGGGGATTAAACTGAGGACCCTGTGTATTGTAGGCAAGTCCTCTGCCACTGAACTTTGTTCCCAGCCTGGAATGCAGGGTTGTTGGTTTGCTTTTTGTTTTTTTCCCAAATATGACAACTCTCAGGTTTCATTTCCATTTACCAGTGAGGACCCTGCAGTTCAAAGCCTCCTCCATGGCTGCATAACTTTGTCTCTCACAGCGGGGGGACTCAGGGCAGATCTCCCTCCCTTGACCACCACGAATGACCGTGTCTTAGTCTTGACTCATGTTGTCCTGCAGGCACAGAGAAACTAGGAATCTCACATGTCTAGGTCTTTGTGTGTCTCTGTGGGTGACATCTTGGCAGTGTCTTCAAAATTAATGCCAAAACAGTTGATATGCTTCTGGTCGAGCTAATTTTGCTCAATGGTAGCTCTCTGCCACTTGAGCCACAATGCCACTTCTGGTTTTCTGGTGGTTAATTGGAGATAAGGAGTCTCACAGACTTTTCTGCCCCAGCTGGTGAACCGAGATCCTCAGATCTCAGCCTCCTGAATAGCTGGGATGACGGCTCTCTTCCAGCTCTTTATTAGTTAATTGGAGATGGGCGTCTCATGGAGGTTCCTGTGCAGGCTGGCTTTGAATCGGGATCCTCAGGTCTCAGCCTGCTGAGAAGGATTGCAGGTATACGTGTGAGTCAGTGATGCTCCTCTTCAGAGAGAATTTGATACCAGAGCTGGGGGCTGAATATGTAACTGTGTGACTGGAAGATACCCCAGGTGTAAAAAAGCCCTGTATTGATGGCTCACACCTATCCTCTCTAGTAAGGAGGCTGAGATCTGAGGATCAGGTTCAAAACCAGTCAGCTTGGGCAGGAAAGTCCATGAGACTCTTTGTTTATTTATTTGTTTGTTTGTTTGTTTATATGGTACTGAGGAATCCAATCCAGGGACCCATGCATGCTAGACAAGCACTCTGCCACAAAACCATATTCCTAACCTATGAGACTCTTTATCTACAATTAATCACCAAAAAAGCTGTAAGTGGAGCTGGGGCTCACGTGGTAGAGTGCTAGTCCTGAACACAAGAAGCTCAGGGACAGTGCCCAGGCCCTGAGTTCAAGCCCTAGGACTGACAGAAAAAAAAAAAGAGCAAAAGTTTTATAGAATGGAGGTAACAGTTATTTTTCTTCTCTCTCTCTCTCCCCCCTTTTAACAAGGTCGAGGTCTGAAGAGTGGAGAGAATTTTAAGCTGCTGTATGACTTGGCAGATCAGCTGCATGCTGCAGGTGAGTTACTTTCTTTAATAGCAAGGTATTCCCCATTTTTGGTGGTCTTGGGCCTTGAACTTAGGGCCTGAGTACTGTCCCTGTGCTTTTTTGCTCATTGCTAGTACTCTTCAATTCTGACTTACAGTGCCACTTCCAGGTTTCTGGTGGTTAAACCTCCTGAGTAGTTAGGATTATAGGTGTGAGCCACTGGTTCCCAGCTTCATTTTGTAATTCTTCCATCTAGTCACAGAGATAATTGGAAAACTTTCTTAAAAAGTTGTGAAGTGGACTGGAAATGTGGCTGAATGGTAGAGTGTTTAGTTATTGGGGCATGAAACCCTGTGTTGGATTCCTCAGTACCATGTAAACAGAAAAAGCCAGAAGTGGTACTGTGGCTCAAGTGGTCAAGTGCTAGCCTTGAGCAAAAGAAGCTCAAGATGCCTTCATCCTCACTACTCAGGAAATAGATCTGAGGATTGAGATTCAAAACCAGCCTAGGCACAAAAGTCTGTGAGATTCTCATCTCTAATGAACCACTAGAAAACCAGAAGTGGCACTGTGGCTTAAAGTGGTAGAGGACTAGCCTTAGCTGAAGGACCAGAGTTCAAGCCCAACAACTGACCAGAAAAAATTAAAAAAGAAACTCAGGGACAGTGCGATCAGTGAGGATCCCATAGGTGAGTAACAGCTTAAAAACAGTGACAATTTTGTCCCTGTAGTTGGTGCCTCTCGTGCTGCCGTTGATGCTGGCTTTGTCCCCAATGACATGCAAGTGGGCCAGACGGGAAAAATAGTAGCACCGGTAAGTATTGCTGAGACAAGCTGGGTAGTTCTTTGAGCTAAGCACCAGGGTAGTTAGGGCTAAGTGATGGGGGTATTTACTGAGCAGTAGCTTCGATGATTTCTGTGTCTCTCAGCACCTTCCTCTAAAGCCCCTTGCATTCTGTTACACCAAAATACTTAGCTGTTCTTACATCCTAAGTTACTTTTCACTTTTCTTTTTCCCAGTCCTGGGGCTTGAACTCAGGACTCAGGGCCTTAGGCTTTCTCAAGGCTAGAGCTCTACCACTTGAGCCACAGCACCACTTCTAGCTTTTGCTATGTATGTGGTACCGAGGAATCAAACCCCATCTTCCTACATGCTAGGCAAGTACTCTACCACTAGGCCAAACTCCCGGACCACATTTTTTTTTTTTTTCCTAGTCCTGGGGCATGAACTCGGGGCCTAAGCTGTGTCCTTAGGCTTTTTCCTCAAGACTAGCACTCTGCCACTTGAGCCACAGCACTATTTCTGTTTTTTTCTGTGTATGTGGTACTGAGGAATCAAACCCATGTCTTCATGCATGCTAGGCAAGCACTTTACCACTAGGCCAAACTCCCGGTCCACATTTTTTTTTTTCTTAAGGAGAATAGTTCGTCAAGTGAAGTCACAAGGTAGTAGAGCTTGGAAGGCTTAGGTCGCTGCTTTTTCACTTATTACACTGTGTTCACAGTCCAATCGAAGTCACCATCCCCTCAGTTCACTTTGGCTACTGCCTCTCTTCCCTAAGAAGTGGGTAAGCACTGATCCCTGGAACTCCAGGAGGAAGGCAGCTCTCACCTTGGCCTGCTCCAGTGTTTTCAGCATAGATCACTCGTTCTCACTGCTAGAGAAGTTCCCTTCTCCTTCAGCATCTTTACAGATAGGTATTAAGCTGTGTTGAAAACACAGGTTTTCTTTATTTTAGCATAGACATTTTTCATTAAAAAAGAGTTGGGGGAGAAGTGTGGTCTAATGGTAAAGTGCTTACCTATTTTGCATGAAGTCCTGGGTTCTACATACACAGAAAAAGCTGGAAGTGGTGCTGTGGCTCAAGTGGGAGAGCACTAGTGTTGAGAAGCTCCAGGACAGTGCCCAGGCCCTAAGTTCAAGCCCCAGGACTGGCCAAAGGAACAAGCAACAACAGCAGCAACAAAAACAGCTTTAGAGAAATTTTAAAATGAATATAAGTTTAATATTTTTTGTATTGCCAGTGAGACCAGAAAGCATATTTGTTTCCCTGCAGGCAAGAGAGCATATGGGATTTCAAGCCAGCTTTACTGAACAAATAGAACTTAGAGCATTTGTGAATCTGAGGAAAAACTATTACATCATACTGAGAAAAAAAAAAGGGTTGGGGTTGGGGATTTAGCTCAGTGGAAGAGCACCTGCCTGGCAAGTGTAAGGCCCTGAATTTAGTCCTCAGCTCTGGAAAAAAACAAACAACCAAGTTAACCTCTGCATTCCTAAAGGGCTCCACCTCCAAAACGGAAGGGAAAATGGAAGTAGATGGTGTTCTCTGCTGTCTGACTGTCGGGGATTCCTCACAAGTCCTGGGGCATCTTTTAGATACTTTTAGATCTTTTACACACTTGGGGTGGGGCAGAGAAACAAACAAACAGCTTCTAAGAGTTGCTGTGAAAATAGTTAAAATCCCCTGAGAGCTGGCCGCTGGTGGCTCGTGCCTGTCTGCTACTCAGGAGGATGAGGTCTGAGACTCAAGGCTCCAAACCAGGTGGGGGAAGGCAAGTCCATGAGACTCATCTCCAGTGAATCACCAAAAAGCTGTGGTTCAGGTGGTAGAGCACCAAACCTGAGCACAAAAGCTCAAGGACAGCACCCAGGCCTTGGGTTCAACCCCCCTACTCCCCGCCAGCACAAAAGTCAACAACACCACCCAACCCCTGAGAGCCTACGCCGTATTTTGAGACTCATTAGTCTAGGACTTGGGGGTCACACTGTGGAGACATTGATGCCCCGTGGAAATTGTTGTGAATTATATTCCTAGTAAGAATGTTGCCCATTTGTTTCCCTGGGCTGGACTCCCATTCAGAACTCCCCTCTGCTCAGTTGTGTGTTTAACAAGTGGCCTGCACCCCTTCTGATAGCCAAGGCTAGCCAAGCCACTTGCCTGCCGCCCTCCACTTCTTTCTGGAACTTCCCCTCTTGCGCTGTTCCTACTGGCCCCTAGTAGGAGTCTTCAGGCTTTGACTGCTGCTGATTGGTCTTTACCCTGCGGGGCGGGCAGGTCCATGGCACAGGACTTGCCTCGGAAGGCCTTGCTCCCACAGCTGGCTCCTTGGCGCTACCTGCCTCGTCCATCGCCAGTGTTTAAACAGCTGCTGCCTACATTTTAACCAGCTTTCCGGTTGTTTCAGCCTGATAAACCTGAGACAAGCCATCCCCTCAGGGCCATCACAGCCTGAGCCCCAGAGCTGAATGCATTACTTGATGTGTGCTCTGACTAGCACAGAGTTGTTACCTCCCCAAGTCATACCTTAATTAATGCTACTTAATACTGCATTAGGCTTTTGGCAGCCGTATCCCACTTTTGGCAAAAAGAATGTTTGTAGACATGACATCTATGCTCCCGTGCCTCTGCCCTGCTCACATCACATGACATTTCACCACATTTCCTTGTCTGGTATGAATATCAAGTTGCTTTATGATGAAAACTGAGGACCAAGGCCCTGCCTTTAATCCAAACTACTCAGGAGGCCAGCATCCCTGGGGACCATGGTTTACAATAGCCTGAGGAAGAAGAGTTAATCTCCAAAAAACCAAACGTGGAGGTGTGGCTCAAGTGGTAAAGGGCCAGTTGAGCAAAAATAGCTAAGTGGGAGCTTGAGGGCCCTCAGTTCAACCCTACACACACACACACACACACACACACACACACACACGTTCTTTAATTTTACAAAAGCAAGAGCACCTCAAGAAAAAAAAAACCAGTTTGTCTTAATGTTTTCTGGGGTTCCATTTGTTACTCCCAACCTCTGGGTCTGGTGTCTCCCTATTGGCTCTTTGTCTCACCTTACAAACAAAGCACTTCATCCATCCAGAGGCCTCTTCTCCCCACTACCACTCCTTCCTCCTTCAGCAAAAGAGGCAGTTCGTAAAGGAATGATTCACATTGGCTGTTTGCTTTGCTTCCCATTCTTTTTTTTTTTTTTCCCCCTCCAGTCTTGGGGCTTGAACTCAGGGCCTGGATACTGTCCTTGAACACTTTTTTCTCAAAGCTAGCGCTTGAGCCACAGCTCCACTTCTGGGTTTTTCTGTGTATGTGGTGTTGAGGGATCAAACCCAGGGCTTTATGCATGCTAGGCAAGCACGCTACCAGTAAGCCATACTCCCGACCCCTTTGTGCCCATTCTTTCATTTAAAACTTGTGTGTGAATGTATATGAATACATATAACACGTAGAGATAAACCAGCAAATATGTTCTTAGCACTGAGCTGAAGGAACAGTGTCGTAGCACAGTGAAAGCCCACGGTCCTTGACTGCTTGTCTTTCCCTCCCTCAAAGCTGACCTCCACCCCAGCCAGGTGTGGTAGTGCTCACCTGGAATCCCAGCTGCAGGGGAGGTGGAATCTGGAGAGTCCCAGGCAAAGTTAGAGGACCCTTTTTCAAAAAGTAAAATACAAAAGGGCTGGGGAGGAGGCTCCAGTAGAAGAGTGGCATCACTAATGCCATTAAAAAGGAAAAAGAGAACAACAGAACCACTGGTTACCCTCCCTCCTGCCGGGCTTCCTAGCTGAGCAGCGTGGGGGGGGGGGTGACGAGTGTCGGGCCCAGAGCCTCTCGAATGTGACTGGGACCGTGCCCTGTCCATACGTTACCGCTTCTGCATGCAGTGATGTAGTGAGAACTGACCAGCACTGACTTGTGCATTTGAAGCCCTGCTGCCAGGAGGGGGCGCTCTCAGAGGACATCACCCTCTGTCCAGCTTCTGTGTGTGTGTGTGTGTGTGAGACATTCTAACGGGGGTGGGGTTTTCTGTTGTATAGGTTTCATTGAGGCCTGACTATATCATGCACTCCTCATGGTAGCTGTTTTCCTGTTGCTGATATCAGAATGACAGACATGTGAGGATCTTTGTGGGAATAATATTTGTAAGCAAGAAAGGATAGTCCCTAAGTAAACATGGGAAATGGCTAAGTGTGCTGTGTTGATGCAGTGAGATACTAAACCCCAATGAAACACAAGAGAAAGGTGACCAGAAGCTTTTATCATTTGTTTACTTTTGTGCGTGTGCATGTGTGCGCGCCAATACTGGGCTTTAACTCCAGGCCTGGAGGCTGTTACTTATCTTTCATACTCAAGTCTAGCACTCTACCTTGTGAGCTGAGCCACGGCTCTACTTCCAGCTTTTTGTTGGTTCCTTGGAGATAAGAGTCTCATGGACTTTCTGACCTGGACTGGCTTCAAACCGTGATCCTCAGAGCTCAGCCTCCTGAGTAGTTAGGATGAAGGATGACAGTCGTGAGCCACCAGTGCCCAGTGGCAGTGATTATTTTTCTTTCTTTTCCTTCCTTCCTTCCTTCCTTCCTTCCTTCCTTCCTTTTTTGTCATGGCACTTAAACTTGGCCTGGGTGCTGTCCCTAAGCTCTTCAGCTCAAGGCTACTGCTGCCCCACTTCCATTTTCTAGAGGTTAATTGGAGATAAGAGTCTCAGGTCTTTTTGTGCCTGGGCTGGCTTTGAACCTTGATCCTCAGATCTCAGCCTCCTGAGTAACTAGGATTACAGGCGTGAGCCACAGGTGCCTGGCTATTTTTCTTGTTTAATTCTTTTCTTCTTGTTATTATAAAGATGATGGACTTGGGGGTTATGGTTACATCAGTCATCTTTTTGGATCTTGACACCCCTTCCCTTTCTCTCTCCCAGCTTTCCCTCCCATCCCCATCCACAAGTTGTGTGCTCAGTTTCAGCATAGTGTCTGGTGAGTGAGTAGTTGTTTTTGAGACAGTCTTACTGTGCAGGTATGCATGCATACCACCCTGCACAGATGTTGGCTTCCCGTGGTAGCTGGGAGGACAGGTGAGTTCCTCCACACTCTGCTTCTTTTCTGTTGACAGGGGCTTGAGCCCTTTTCTGCCGATGATGCCTAGAGCTGCGACTCTTCCCATCTCAGCCTCACACGTGGGGTGTCAGCCCAACACCACTGTCCCCAGCTTGGGGTTAGAATGAGTCTCACAGGCTGCCTTGAGCCACAGTCCCCCAGTTCTGAGCCTCCTCAGTAGCTGAGATTATACACATGGAATTCAGACCTGGCTTTGATGTTTTTGAGGGGTTCCCCGTATCAGATTTAAGTTTCCCTGCAACAGGCAGTTTTCACACAATGACCACCTGGCTTGTGCCTTGGCTTGCTGTGTGACTTTTGGTAGGCCACTTGCCTTCCTGTGCCACACCTTCACAGTGGCACCTTGAGATAGAATGTACTGATTGTCAGTGTTCATTCACTGAGGTAGTACATAGGAATGGGCTAATGCGTGTGTGAGGGTAGATATATCATCTCACTTAAAGCCCTTGGCCTGTTTGAAAAAGGCAAGTGGGTATTGCATTATTTGACTGGCATTTGACACATTTGTTGTTTCTTGATGAGTTTCAGATTTATGCTAGGGATGGGGGTCTCCTTGGGTATGCCTTCTGAATGTTTCCTAGTTGTAGTTCCCATTTTATAGTTCTGTTAACTCTGTTGGTGATGCTCACCTTCCTTTCTAATAGTCAGAACAGACCAGCAGATAATGGATATTAAACGTTACTAGTTAACCATGTTCTTAGGTATAGTTTAACTCCGCCCCCCCCTTTTTTTTTGCTGTTCCTGGGGCTTGAACTCAGGGTCTGGGCACTGTCCCTGAGCTCCCTGTGCCTAAGGCTAGCGTTCAACCACTTAAGCCACAGCACCACTTCCAGCTTTCTTTAGTAGCTTGTTGGGGAAAAGAGTCTCACAGACATTTCTGCCAGACTGGCTTTGAACTGCGGTCCTCAGCCTCCTGAGTAGCTAAGACGACGGTGTGAGCCCTCAGTGCCCGGCTTTGGGTTAGAATGAGTGTAGCTTCTTAATGAGTGCCAACTGCTTTGTCAATATTTTTGTATTTTACTGACAGATCACGCACAACCTCCAGCTTACATGAATATATCCGGACTCACTAGTGCAGAAGAATTTACCCAAACTGTACTTTTCGTTTCACGTTTTCTTTGGGGAAGTCACTCGTGTTGAAAGGCCAGTGCAGGAACAAACTTTCTCGATTTACTATGTACAATTAGGGCTGAATTTCTGGGCCGCTCTCTAACTTGCTAAAAAGCTGGAGATTGACAGCACAATCATACTGCATTATCTGGCTTGGCTTTTAACTCCAGGAGCACCTCGTTCACAAATTGATGTCTTTTTCCTCTGGGGTTGGTAGGGAAGCATTAAATTGTACTAAAATATTCATATGTGAGTGCATTTAGTTGAAAGCAATTGGCATTGTATCCCCTGGGGGTCGGCGAGAAATGCTGTGTGGACGGCAGGCCAGAAAACACCCCAAGCATGTTTCTTAAGGGTAATTACAGGGCCCCGAGCCCCGAGGCCCCGACTGCATGATAGAGGGGAGCCTGCAGAACCCACAAACCATCCATGGCCCGTGCTGCCGTTGAATTGCCAAAACTTTAGAAGCTCTACCTCTGGTTGAGCTTTAGGACTGAATTTTTATCAGACTCCACACGACGAGCTTTTTTTAAATCCATAGCCATCTTATTACATAAAGTTTAGGAGAAAACAAAAACAAAAGTTGTAGAGCCTGTTGAGTTCATTTTCCATATAGGTTGCAACTAATTGCTGCTGGCAAGATAAAGTCCATCCAACGTCCCAGCCAAACAGGGTCAGCGGAAGAGGCAGTGGACCTTGGTTGTCACTGACAGGTTGCTGTTCCGAGAGCCAGCACCGATCTCCTCACCTGTGGCTTCGAGTGTGCCCCCCCCACATCTGGATGTGTGAGAACTGGCATGCACAACTGGGTACCTCGTGCTCATTTTGCATGTGGAGGTCATGTCTGTATTCACCTAGGCCCAGGTGCGGAGGGGCGTTCTCATCACCCGCCATAGCAGGCCTGGGCCGAGACCACATAAGGAGGTTGGTTAGGTTTGTCCTCCTGGCAGGACCTTTGCCCCTCGTGTCCATGTTGCTCAGCTGCCCACGGCTTTCCAAGGCACCGGGCCGGCCTCACAGCTCAGGCTGCTTCTCAGAATATAGGCCAACTTCAGTTTTGTCTTTTTGTTTTTTGTTTTTTGTTTTTTGGTACTGATCCTAAGGCTTGAACTGGGGTCTGGATGCCATCCTTAAGCTTTTTTGTTTAAGGATCTAGTAAGCTACCACTTGAGCTTCATTCAGTTCTACATCTAGCTTTTTGGGTAGTTCATTGGAGATAAGAGTCTCACAGGGGCCAGGAGCGTGGCCTAGTGGTAGAGTGCTTTCCTAGCATGCCTGAAGCCCTGAGTTCAATTCCTTGGTATCCCATCCACAGAAAAAACTGGAAGTGGTGTTGTGACTCAAGTGGTAGAGCACTAGACTTGAGAAAGCTCAAGGACAGAGCCTGGGCCCTGAGTTCAAGTCCCAGGACTGGCAAAAAAAAAAAAAGAGTCCACAGATTTTCTTGCACTACCTGTCTTCACACCTTGACCCTCAGATCCTTGCCTTTTGAGTAGCTGGGATTACAGGTGAGAGCCACTGGCACTCAGCTAAACTATTATCAAAGCCACAAGAGTCTAGAATGACATGTTTTGAAGATGGACAGTTGTGTGGGGTTTCTGTTACGGTGATAATTATATTTTTTTGTAGGAGAGCATAATTGAAGTTTCCACTTAAAACAGTTAAGTGGTTCTTGTCACAGTGTCATGCAATTCTCATCCCTGTTGCCTCACAACTCTATAATCTATCCACTTTCCACGTCTGAATGCTTGTACACTTTATATGAGCAGCATTAGATGGTATTTGTCTTTCAAATCTAACCCACATAAGATCAAGCGAGAGAAGTTTGTTTCTTTTCCTGGCTAAGTAGTATTCCAATTACAAACACTTTGCATATCCATTCACATATCCGCTGACTCACACGCAATGGTTCTCACCTCTGGGCCCATGAGGAGTGCTGGGTGACTGTTCCCGGGTACACTGACACTCATGGGCTTTCCCGTGTCTGCACTACTGCGTGCCTGGTGGTAGAACTTTCAGGAAATGGCCCAGCATTTTTCTTCTGGCTGCTTGGCAGCTTTAGAGCCTCGTGTTACAGAAGTCCTCTCAGGTCATACATGGAGGAAGGCCAGCCAGGAGTGCTGTGGGGAGCGGGGCTGCTCAGAGAGTGGAAAGCGGGGGTGGGGAGAGCCTGGGGTCCGGTGCCACTGCCTTCCATGGCCACACATCATCATTGGGAAAATAAGGAGACCACATAGATAGCCACACAGAATGCCACAGAGAAACTCAGAGACATGAAAGCTGGAGCGGGGAGGAGGCAACTGACTGGCTTCTGCTCGAGGTGACCCACTGGCACGGGAAGCCATCTGGATTTTAAAAAAACCAAAAACAAAACCAAAACAGGGCTGGGAGTTTGGCCTAGTGGTAGAGTCCTTGCCTAGCATGCACAAAGACCCAGGTTTGATTCCTCAGTACCAAATACATAGAGAAAAGCCAGAAGTGGTGCTGTGGCTCAAGTGGTAGAGCAGTAGCCTTGAGAAAGCCCAAGGACAATGCTTAGACCCTGAGCCCAAGCCCAGGACTGGCAAAAAAACAAAACAAACAAACAAACAAAAAAACATGTTGATATTCAGAATGAACTGTGTGACCCAGGAAAATGCGAGGCTTTATAATAGGCTTGACTGTACCCAAGTGTATAATGCAGTGTGCCCTGATAATCTGATGTGAACTCACTGTGAGTTACTGGCCAAGTGTGCAGCGCCGGGTTTGACTTTCCAGGATCTCAGGGATTCTCCAAGTGTGTTTTCCCAAAGTGCAGTTTGTGAGCCAATTAGGCAAATGTAAGTCACATGATTGCAAGGTAATTGGATATTAATACATGTCTTATTTATTTTTATATATTTATACAGAAATTTTTTAATTTTTATTTATTTTTGTAGGCCGTGGGGTTTGAACTCAGGGCCTGCACACTCTCTCTGAGCTTCTGTGCTCAAGGCTAGTGCTCTATTACCTTGAACCACAGCTTTACTTCCAGTTTTCTGGTGATTGACCGGGGATAAGAGCCTCATGGACTTTCCTGCCAGGACTACAGACATGAGCCACCAGTGCCCAGCATGACCGTATTGACTGGACTCAATACTTCACTTTTGCTAAGACAGCAAATTATTTTTTGCATTTGGGGATTAAGTTTAGAGCCTTGCCTAAGGCAGGCAAGTGCTCTCCAGCTGAGGTATGCTCTCACCCTGCGTATCACCACCACATGAAACAAGAAAGGTCACCAGCTGTGGGGCTCACAGCTCGGGAGGCTGAGAGCAGAGGACCAGGGTTTAAAGTCAGCCCAGGAAGACAGATCTGTGAGACGATAGCCACTAACCAGCAAAAAGCCAGAAGGATGATGGATAGTGGATAAGTGGGTGGATGGATGAATGAGGAATGGATGGGTAGGTGATGGGTGGATGCCTAGATGGGTAGATGAATGAATGGATGGATGGATGGATGGATAAGTGGATGGATAGATGGGACATAATTTCAGCCGCAAGCCTAGAATGTGAGTAAATGTTCTGTTGGTGCCGAGGTCGGGCTAGCCAGTGTCAGTACAGGCAGAATGCAGCTTGAGAAACGAGCCGTAGGAAGTTATGCTCTGAATTTTGGGGTCTCTTCCAAAAAAGAGGAAGAACACAATTTGGCAAACAGAGGAAGTAGTTTAGCCTTTCAAACGTGCAGCAGAATGAAATATAGCAATATTAATGCACAGGAGACTCGCAGTAATTAGAAAATGTGGGTCAGTTAATCTACTCAAAGAGTCATTCATTATTTGCTATGAGAAATTTGTTTCCCTCCGGGCCTGGCATCTGTCCTGTGCATGGTTGTTGTGCCTTAACAGTATCTTGCTGTTGGAGGAAAGAAGTCTGCGAAAGCATTCGCCCTTCGAAAACCCTTCCCCTGCGGAGGCGGCTCGAGCCCTGCTTCAGTCAGAACTACTAAGACGATGTGGCTGAAAGAATTTGCTTTGTGTTCGTTTCTCAACTTTGTCTAGAAAGGGGAACTGTTGGTAGAAAAGAAATTGAAAAACTTGACTTTTTGAAAGAGGGGAAACAATATTGACTTGGTTTTCCTCTTCTAAATGCTCCAAATTTAACCACGGTGCTCCCAAGCATGTGGCATGTAAACACAAAGTAAATGTGTGCTGAACAACGACTCTACACCTGTGCTCCCAGCTGCTCAAGAGATGACATCTGGAGGAACTTGGTTCAAACCTAGCCTGGACAGAAAAGTCTTCAAGACTCCAGCTCCGAAATAGACAGTAAAAAGCCAGATTAGAGGTGTGGCTCAACTGGTAGAGCACCACTGGCTAAGCAGACTGAGCAAGTGCAAAGCTCTGAGTTGAAACCCTGGCCCTCCTTCTTTTTTAAAGTTAAAAGTTTAAATCTCTTTATTCTGCCTCCCTCCCTCTCTCCTCCCCCTCTCCCTCACCATAAGGGTGGGACGCAGGTGGCATGTTCTCTGCTTGGGTGGCATGGTTGTTTGCTCACACTTGCTCAAGGCTGGCACTCTACCCACTTGAGCTATACCTCCAGTTCACCCTTTTGCTGGTTTGTTGGAGATGGAGTCTGGCAGTTTTCTGCCCAGGTTGTCTGCAAACCACAGTCCTCTAGGCTCTCAACCTCCTGAGATGCTGTGCCTACGAACTTGCTCCAGTTCCAGGAAGAAGTGAATGTATGAGTTTGTATTATAAACACATGCATCATCTGCACCCTATTAGCAACAGCCACAGTGAAGTCAGCTGGCCCAGTACCCTGCTGGGACACACTGACATCAAAGCAGGTCTGTGCCCCAGGCCACCGCTCCACACCCACGATTGGTTCTGTGCTGCCCTCTGCTGGAAGGTTACTGCAATCAGACCACACCAGCAGTGTGGCAATGGTATCTCTCTCTAGAGTTGTTTGGTGTACACAACTCCTGAGACCCCTGAGAACCACAGCCGGACGTTGGGGGTCACGCTGTCATCCCAGCTACTCAGGAAAGTCTGTGAGATGCTTATTTCCAGTAAACCAGCAGAAAACCTGAAGTGGCGCTGTGGCTCAAAAGTGGTAGAGTGGTAGCATCCGGGCCCTGAGTTCAAGCCCCACAACTGACCAAATAATAAAAAAGAAACCCATAGGAGGCACATCGGTGTGCCTTGGGAAAGCAGTGTGGTGAGGACTGGCCCTCGGCATCGCCCAGGAAGCAGGGGTTATTACCACCCCAGCTTCTCCAGTGAGCACACAGGGCCTTGCCGAGGCACTAGCCCCTCACCAGCTGCTCCGGAGTCTGGCTCTTCCCAGACCCGGACAGCCACCAGGGAGGCCCCGCTGCTGCCTCTCCTCCACACCAGACCTCAAGCCAGCACTTTCGGGAGTCTAGAGCTTTGTTTTCTATTCTCCCCTTGTGCTAGTCCTGGGGCTCGAACTCATGCTCTCCCTGAGCTCTCTTGCTCAAGACTGGTGCTCTACCACTTGAGCCACACCTCTACTTGCTACTTTTTGGTGGCCTAGTGGATATAAGAATCTCATGGATTTTCCTGCCCAGGCTTGCTCTGAACTATGATTCTCAGATCTCAGATACCTGAGAAGCTAGGATGACAGGTGGGCAGTACCCAATCAAGGTAGAATTTATTTATTTATTTATTTATTTGCCAGTCCTGGCTTGAGCTCAGGGCCTGAGCACTGTCCTTGGACTTTCTCAAGGCTACAGCTCTACCACTTGAGCCTCAGCACCACTTCTGGCTTTTTTTTTTTTTTTCTATGTATGTGGTACCGAGGAATTGAACTCGGGTCTTCATGCATGCTAGGCAAGCACTTTAACCACTAGGCCAAACTCTCGGCCCGGTAGAATTTTTTTTTTTTTTTTGCCAGTCCTGGAGCTTGAACTGAGGGACTAAGCACTGTCCTTGGGCTTTCTCAAGGTTAGGGTTCTGCCACTTGAGTCACGGAACCACTTCCAGCTTTTCTATGTATGTGGTACTGAGGAATCGAACTTAGGTCTTCGTACATGCTAGGAGAGCACTCTACCACTAGGCCATGCTTCTGGCCCAAGAATTTTTTTTTTTTTTTTTTGGTCGGTCATGGGGCTTGAACTCGGCCTGAGCGCTGTCCCTGAGCTTTTCAGTTCAAGACTAGCACTCTACCACTTTGAGCCACAGTGCCACTTCCAGTTTTCTGGTGGTTCATTGAAGAGAAAAGGTTCAGGGACTTTCCTGCCCACGCTGGCTTTGAACTGAGATCCTCAGATCTTGGCCTCTTGAGTAGCTGGGATGACAGGTGTGAGCCACCGATGCCCGGCCCGAGGTAGAATTTTTGACACTTGTTTGTGCTTAGGTAGATGCAGTCGCTTCTCTAGATCAGGCTCGTTCCATTCTGACATGGCAGAAGGATCCCAGCACTGCTGCCAGTCCCATCCCGGGACCCAACCCCTCTGCCCTGGATTTCCTGCCTTGCTACAATTACCTAGACCAGATCCAGCGTCCCCCGCTTCCATGTCTACTCTTCTTTAATCCCTGAGCCCTTAATTGCTCTTCTCCCTCCAACTGCTTCCCTTGCTTTCTCTCCCAGTCATTTTCCTGCTTTGGAAGGAAGGCGCCAGGCAGGGCCAGCCTGGCTGTGTTGTATCTGAAGTGCTCTGTAAATCAGCATCTGGAGAGTTCCGTGCATGCTAATTATTATTATTGAGATGCAGAAATGCATTCTGAACCGCGGTGAGGCCTTCTCCCATATTAGTCTGCGTGCCTGTATATGGTTTTTAAAAGGAAGAAGAAAGCCACCTATCCTGACTCCTGCTTCCCACTGCAGCTTTCATGCTCCTCACAAAACCCCTTCGTAACACAAAGCACCCCTGGTCTTCCCTCATTTGGGGGTTTCTGCTGCTGTCTGGGCCCAGAGCACCTGCCTTTGGCTCAGATCTGTTTTCTCCTTACTTGTTTTATATGCTTCAAGTCAGTGGAATTCGTTTGGAGGGCAGAGTTGAAAGCAGACGTATTTATGTGATGGGTATGCTTATCGCCAGAGTGAGTCAACATTTTTCTTCCCATTTCATGATGCAAATGGAGCTTTTAAGACTTGCTGAATTTTAATGTGGGCACGTGTGTCAGAAAGACGCATTTATAGGGCTATCCATCTTTCCAGTGCTTGCTTTGGGAGTGTGTAGAAGAGAGGAAAGGAGGAGTGGTTAGGGGCCTGCTTTCTGTCTGTCTGTCTGTCTGTCTGTTTGTCTGTCTGTCTGTCTGTCTGTCAAAATAACTTGCTTTCAAAATCATTAAATAAGAACGCTTTGAGCTTTCACAAATATATTGTGAAGGGCAATTTAATGAATGAAATACGAGGCAGAAGAAATGGAAATGCCTTTAGAATCATCAGCTGAAGTTCCTTACGAATCTAAACAAGAAAGGAAACATTTCTCCGTCCGAGGCCCCAGAGAGGCCACAGCACAAGGACAGGGCCTCTATGGAGAGGGAATGTCACAGCCCACAGACCCCCAGGTTATGTCATGGAGTCAGGGGCCTGATAGGCTTTGACCCTTGAACCCTGCCTACAGGAGACCTCTCCATGCTTAGGCCCAGCTCTTCAGCCCACCATTGACCCAGTAGGCACCAGAACTGAGTGGCATCGTCCATGCTGAAGGAGAGCAAGGGCTCCTTTTTTGTGTCAGTGAACTCTGGCTTCTTTGTTTATGATGTCATTCCGGGGGATGAACTAGGGACCGTCCCCCCCTTTTCCACTCAAGTAGCATTCTACCGCATGATCCACAGCTGCATTGCCCCCAGTTTGGAGATCAGAGGGTCGTAGACTTCCCTGGCTGGGCTGGCTTTGAACTTTGCTCCTCAGATCTCAGTCTGCTTGCTAGTTGAAACTCTCTCCCATGGCTGAGATGGTTGAGATCCCCAGCCGGCAGAAAGCAAGCGGAGCTGCCTGACACTGCCATTGTCAGGATGAGACAGTGGGTCCTCTGTGCTGCTTTCTCCTTGTCATTATCAGAAGATGTGACCGCCAGAGTGACAGAACCATCTTGTCTGCACGCCGCCACCCTCCTGCCAAGCCACGGCATGCCAGCCACTTCACTTTATGTGTGGGAAAACATTTCCACTTAAAGCTCTAATTACACCTTGTAGGCAGAATGGAACATCTAAGCCCTGTAAATTAAGATCTTATTAAATCACTTCTTTGTGACAGCAGGGAGTTTAAGTTTTCAAGCACAGGCATTTTGGAGTTTTATTATGTGGGGCTTGAACTCACAGCATGGGCACTGTCCTTTAGATTCTTCTTTCCCCTCAAGGCTGACACTGTACCATTTAAGCCACACCCTCCCTTCTGGCTTTTTGGTGGCTATTGGAGAAAAAAAGTATGGCAAACTTTCCTGTCTAGGCTGGCTTTGAACTGTGGTCTTCAGATCTCAGCCTGTTGGGTGACAACTGTGGAATTCCTAGATAAAGGAACAGAAATACAGTCTCACAACCGTTGTGACACACTGCAGTGGAGGAGCCTCGGGGCCAGCCACTGCACGTCTCCACCCTTGCTTCTCAGAGGTTTATTTATTTTTCAGGGAAGAATTTTAATATAATTTTCCTGTAGTTGTGAAGGTACTGTACAAAAGGGGTAAGTCAGGTAATGAGGATAATTCCTTTTGGACAGTGTCAACCCTTCCTTTGCTTTCCCCAAGCTTCCTTCTCCCATCTCTGCCCACAAGTTACTTCATTTTCCACATAGTGTCTTCTGAACAGAATGATTGCATAAGTTTACCTTCCTCCCTCCTTTTCCGCACCCTTTTTACTGCCCCCCCCACCCCCAAAAATATATATATTAAAAAAGACAACAAGTACTGGTGCCTCATGCCTAACCTAGCTACTCAGGAGGCTGAGATCTCAGCATGATTCATTCTGTTTTCAAGAACCTTTTTTCGTGTGTGTAATTTTTTTTTCTTTTTTCTTTTTTGTCGGTCATAGGGCTTGAACTCTGGGCCTGGGTGCTGTCCCTGAGCTCTTCAGCTCAGAGCTACCACCTTGAGCCACAGTGCCACTTCCGGTTTTCTACTGGTTAATTGGAGATAAGACTCTCACGGACTTTAGTGCCCCGGCGGCTGGTTTTGAATCTCGATCTTCAGATCTCAGCCTCCCGAGTAGCTAGGCTGACAGGCTTGAGCCACTGCGTGGCTGGTTGTGTCTGTAATCTTTTACTAGTACATTTACAGTCTTTCAATTAGAAAGTTTAGTAAGCATATCTTAAGTGAAATCTATGTGGTCACAGAGTGGGGGGTGTCTGGACTGAGGGAGGGCAGGTTCCATCCACACACTGTCCCCGGGCTGTGGACTGAGAGACTGGCATTCTTAGCGCCACGTTTGGTACACAGTGTCCAGCCACTCTCTGTGTCCACGTGTGAGTTATTTCATCCTGCTACCGTGGGAATTCCCTGGAAACGACAGCTGGGCCACAGCGGCTGAGGAAGGGGGAGGCGTGAGCGAGGCCGCATCTGCTTCATGGAACAGCTGCTAACAGCAAGCCCTGTGGAATGCATTACATAATATAAATACATATTAATCATGTGGTCTCTCATTCCAGGAACTTTATATTGCTGTGGGGA
The DNA here is from genome assembly GCF_031878675.1 of Megascapheus bottae. NCBI lineage: Eukaryota > Metazoa > Chordata > Mammalia > Rodentia > Geomyidae > Megascapheus > Megascapheus bottae. Next base: position 1,121,647 of record NC_143538.1, on the reverse strand, counting down.
TTTCTGGAGCCATCCAACATTTAGCTGGGATGAAAGACAGCAAGGTAATTGCTCAGGGAATAAATGGCACTCAAAGGGGAATGCTTTCTTCACTTGTAAGATTCAGGTGTTGTCCCTGCGCGGATCTGGGAGCTGGAGGAAGCGGAAGTCCCTCCCTTCCTCCAACCCCCCCCCCCTCAAGACAGGAGCCAGGCTGGGACTGCGCCTGTGGGGACTCCCGCAGCTCCCTGCCTGCTTACAGGATGGGCCAGCCTGAAGCTTGAAGCTTACTCTCTTGGTTGCAGGTTCTGATGCTGTGTGGGGCCCAGGCCCCTGTTAGTTGTGTCACCCCAGCTACTCAGGAGGCCGAGGTGGAGGATCGAGGTTCAAAGCCATCAGGGCAGGAACGTCCACGGGTCTCTTTATTTCTAACCAGCAAAAAGCTGGAAGTGGAACTGTGGTTTAAGTGGTAGCGCACCAGCCTTGAATGGAAAAGCTAAGAAGTGCACGGGCTTCCTCCGTGGCTCTGGAGCGCCTAGTGGAAACCAGTCAGGTGGCACAGCTGAGCTCGGGCCTCTACTAAGCGCAGAAGCCAGCAATGCCGGGCGGGGTGGTAATGTGTGGACGAGGACACTGGTGGCTCGGCCTGTCATCCCCACTTCTCAGAGGCAGAGCCCTGAGAATTATGGTTTGGAGCCAGCCCAGACAGGGAAGTCCCTGAGACTCTTATCTCCAACGAACCACCAGACACCCGAAATGGAGCTCAAGTGGTGGAGCACCAGCCTTGAGTGAAAAGGCTCAGGCCCTGAGTTCAAGCCCCAGAACCGGTACAGAAATAAAATGTATCTTCAGCTAGACTGGCTCAGGCTCAGCAACCTCTGAGCATTTGTTTGTTCCTAAAACAAAAGATTTGTGTGCCGAAAGATCCAGGACTGGACCAGTTGTGGGGAAGGCAGGTGTGGTGACAGTCTGGGACGTGGAGACGTGGTAGGCTGGGCTGCGGGGCGGGGGCAGTGTCCAGCCTCCAGCCGGGCCCAGACCTGGGCCCGCAGCTAGAGCTCTACACTTGAGCCACAGCGCCACTTCTGGCTTTTTTCTATGTATGGGGTTTGGAGGAATTGAACCCTGGTCTTCGTGTATACTAGGCAAGCACTCTACCACTGGGCCACACGGCCAGCACACCCACCCCACCCACCACCCACCACCCCCGCCAGGGGAGTATTTTTTTCAGTGCATTCCTTGGGTGCTGACACAGGATCTCGGGTGATCACATTCCAGTCGCCCTGCCTCTGAGCAGTAATCCACTTTGCTAAACAGGACAGGAGCAAGATTTGATCCGTGATAGAATATGGTTACATGCAGTCTGCCATTTAAAAAGCTCCTTAGGAAGAAGAGCTTGAATTTATAAGGAGCTCTTGAGTGCAAACAGGTTTTTTTGTATTTTGTTTTTGCCAGTCCTGGGCTTGAGCTCAGGGCCTGAGCACCGCCCTTGGGTTTTCTCAAGGCTGGCGCTCTACCACTTGAGCCTCAGCGCCTCTTCTGGTTTTCTGCTGGTTCACTGGAGATCAGTCTGTCCCAGACTTTCCTGCCTGGGCTGCCTTTGAATCCTGGTCCTCAGATCTCAGCCTCCTGAGTAACTAGGATGACAGGCGTGAGCCCCTGGCACACTGGCTGTTATGATTCTTTTTTCTTTTAGGAATGCTAGAAAAATAACCACAAAAACTATAACCATTCCACAGCTTTATTTTTCTCTTTCTTGCTCACAGTTATGGGTGCTTTGTTTTAAGATAACTCTTCATAGGAGGATGGAAAAGCTTTCAGATGATTAAATTGTCAGCTGTTTCCCCCAGGTGGCTCCAGAGAATCATTAGCTGTCATTAATTACATAAATCTCTGCTTGGAGCTGTGAAGCCGGCTCCCCATCCCCAGAAGAGAAGTGGCTCATGGGTGCGTGCCCCTGGGGTCTGGATTCCAGACTCATTTGAAACATTGTCTTGGGGTTGTCTGAGCTCCCATCTCAGGCATTCTAGCATGTTCTCTTTAGCCCTTTGAGGAGCCCATCTGAGGACCTGCAAGTGTGAATCGTAGTACTTTAGACCTGACGGTAATATATTACTACCTGTAGTCTTCTTAACCTTCGGGACAGGTAGAAACCTAACCATCTCTAGTTTTACCTTAATGTTGATGATACTGGAAGTATTTTTGAGGAATACCAACCTGTTAATAATCTGTCCTAGCCTTCACATGAAGAGGTAGGTAATGGAAGAGTGCCGGTAGTTTTTGTAAGAGGTACAGTGTCCTGCTTGTGTTGCTGTGTGAATTCTCTGTATGCGGGTGTGAGCGCCAACTCCTGGCCTACAGTTTTCTTGAACTGCTGAGTGAGGTGGTTTAGGTCTGTAAGCTCCGCTACATGGGAGGCTGAGGGTCGGGAGGAGGGCAGTTCGAGGCAAGCCCCCCCCAAAACGTTAGCAAGCTCCATTCCAGCCAGCAGGCCGGGTGTGGGGACACAAGCCTGCAGCCCCAGCTGGGTGGGCAGTCCATGGCTGGCCCTAGGCCAAAACCTGAGCCCCTTTGTCGAGGTGCTAGGGTAGACAGCCATTCCTGGAGCTGGAGTCTCTGTCTTGCTGACCTCAGAGTGCCACCCCCACCCACCTCCCCAGTTCCAGAGTTACAGGTTTGAGACACAGTCCCAGTCTCAAGGGGTTTTTTTGTTTTGCTTTGTTTTAATTCTCAGATGACCTAGTGGGGAGTGGCAGGTTTAGTGTGGAGTATTTAGAGTATTAATGTATCCTAAGAGGGAGGGGAGTTGAAATAGAACCGGTTGTGTGTTCTTGGTAACAGCCAACAGCCTTCTTTCTGCTTCACAGACAATTGTGGCTATTAACAAAGACCCAGAAGCGCCGATTTTCCAGGTGGCAGATTATGGCATAGTGGCGGATCTGTTTAAGGTAAGGAGGTCGCGGGCTGGCATCATCCACACCTCTTAAAGCGGCTGGCAGGGTGGCATCTCCCAACCCCGTGACTGTTTAGCCAGACTGGGTGCTTGTGGCTCACGCCTGCCATCCCGCCACTGCCACTCCGGAGGCTGAGATCTGGAGGGGGGAGGGGGAAAGGGGAGTGGAAGGTGGGGAGGGAGGGAGGAGGTAGGGGCTGGAGACCAGGCCAGGCCACCCTTCCTGCTGCCCTCGGCCTTTGCCCGTGGCGCCGTGGTAAACACGGGCCTCTTAATAGGTTGGAGACAAAAGTGACATTCGGGAGAAACAACATGTCGACAATTTCCTTAATAAATTTTGTACGAACACATTATTTCCACCTAATGGAAATGCAGCTCTCTTAAATAATTGAGCGTCCGAAGGGGGGCCAGGGCGCGGGGGTGGGGGTGGCCTGCGAGCCCAGGCAAGGACAGCCGCCCGGCCCCTGCAGTCCAGCTCGGCCAGGAGGGTGGGGCTCCCAACAGGGCCCCCCAGCATGGCCTCAGGTGCTGCAGGCCCATGGTGGACACGGCGAGCCCGCTCTCTCACCCCGGTCCATGCTCAGCTGTCTTTGGGTTTTTTGTTTCGCAGGTGGTCCCTGAAATGACGGAGCTCCTGAAGAAGAAGTGAAAGAGACCCAAGGGGCGGCGGCGGCCCTGAACGTCCACCTGCTCGTCCCCTCCCGACCCCAGGCACGTCCTGGCTCTGTATTTCTCTTTACAAATATTTTTTTTTGAAAATTTCTAAATCTGTAATAAAAATCTATAATAAAGCCTTAGCACAGCTGTAAACTGTCGGAACCTCCCTGGCTTGCTGAAGAAAGGAGGAGCGGAGCCAAGGCCTCACCTGGGGCTCCGCCTCACCTGCCCCGGGCCTAACCCTGGGGGTCTGCCAGGCTGGCCGGCCAGCTGGCCGCAAGGCTGGGGAAGGGCCTTCGCCAAAGGTGGCCACGAGGTTGGCACATGGAGGTTAACCAAGCCATTTTATCTCCTCAGCCAGCCTCACCTAAACCTAACTTTCCATTCAGAGTTCTGCCCGCCTGCAGGACTGTGTCCACAGGGGCGGGGAGGGGCTGCTCAGGGTGTGCGGGCCTTTCCTTGGCCCTTGGTGGCTCCTTTTGCACTGTCCTGAGAACACATGTCACAGCCAGCGCCGCCATCCTGGCCACGGGAGGCAGAGAGCTGAGATCTGGGGGAAGATCTGGCCCTCTGGGAGGCGCCCTGGGGCTGCTAGGCCTGGGCCTCGGCTGCTTTGGCCAAGAGCTGTGCAGCTAGGGAGAGGGATCCAGTGTGGGAGTGGATCCCTGTTGCTCCGCTGAGCAGCCTCACAGCAGTGAGCACACACAGTTCTAGAACCCCACACCCCTATGTGTAACTCCTCCTGGAACGTGTGGTGCACGGGCCCTGGGAATGTCGGGAAGAAAACTTATTCGCTGCCTGGTTCCTGTCCAGATAGATGGCCGGGCTGTGGGTGTCACTGCCCCCCACACCTATGGCCCGGGTTTCTGCATAAAATTACGTCAGTACCGTCTCTTTGATAGCTCGAAATAAATTGCAACAAATGTTCTATCGTTTCGTTGGAATAATTAACTATTCCTTCACCGGGAGACAATGCCAAGCTTTCCAGCAATAGGGCCAAACAAAATGGCAAGTCTGGAAGAGTGAATTTCTGTGGATTTGGAAGAAGAATAGTTTTTAAATTCTTTTCAAAATTTTTTATTTTTGATAGTACTGAGATTTGAACCCAGGGTCTTTGTAGCTGATAGGCAAGGTAATTTACCTCTTGAGCTAAATCCCCAGCTCTTTTATTATCCATCTATAGCTCTTTTTGTTATCTATCGTCTATCTCTTTTTTTTTTTGCTAATCCTGGGGCTTGAACTCAGAGCCCAGGCACTTGTCTTTGGGTTTTCTCAAGGCTAGCATGCTACCACTTGAGCCATAGCACCACTTCTGGCTTTTTCTATGTATGTGATACCAAGGAATCGAACCCAGGTCTTCATGCATGCTAGGTGAACACTCTACCACTAGGCCACATTCCTGGCCCACTCTCCCTCTTTCTCTTTTTTTTTTTTTTTTGCCAGTCCTGGGCTTGAGCTCAGGGCCTGAGCACTGTCCTTGGACTTTCTCAAGGCTAGAGCTCTACCCCTTGAGCCTCAGCACCACTTCTGGCTTTTTTCTATGTATGTGGTACCAAGGAATTGAACCCGGGTCTTCATGCATGCTAGGCAAGCACTTTAACCACTAGGCCAAACTCCCGGCCTTTCCTATTTATTCTTATAGTAATAAGTAGAATAACAGGTGCACTACCACACCAAGATTTTTCTTCGAGTTTTCTTCTTTCCTTTTTGTTCGTTGTGGAGTTTGAACTCTGGGCCCAGGCTCTGTCCCGCTTAAGGCTAGTGCTCCACCACTTTGAGCTACAACTGCACTTCTGGTTTTCTGGTGGTTAATTGGACATAAAGAGTCCCACAGACTTTCCTGCCCAGGCTGGCTTGGAACTGCGATCCTCAGATCTCAGCCACCCCAGTAGCTGGGATCACAGGTATGAGCCACTGGAGGCTGGCCAGATTTTTTTCTTTTTCGAGGGCCTCAAGCTCTCACTTGGCTTTTTCTTACTCAAATCTGGTGCTCTACCACTTGAATCACAACTTCACTTTCAGCTGTTTGCTAGCTAATTACAGATAAGAGTCTCATGAACTCTTCTGCCCAAGCTGGCTTTGAACTACAATCCTCAGATCTCATCCTTCTGAGAAACTAGGATTACAGGCAAGAGCCACTGGTGTGTGTCTCACACCCAGCTTGTTAGTGGTTGAGGTGGATTCTTGAGAACTTATTTTCCCCAACTGGCCTCAAACTCCAATCCTCCTGCTCTTGACCTCCTCCCTGGCTTGGATGACAGGTCCAAGCCACTGCCCGGCCCCCCGCCGAGATGTAAATGTGGGACAAGGGAGAGGAAGGCAGGTCCGGGCCTCCAGTCCAGGACACATGTCCTGAGCGATGGGGGTGTCAGAGGGGCTCTGAGGTGGCCATGAGGGCCGGGAACCCCCCTCCTCCTCCCCCTCACCCAGATCCTTCAACAAAGGAAAGAGCTGAGCGTCTCCTGGGTATGCGCCCCAGAAGTGCTGGCGCTGGCGCTGGCAGCCACGCACCCCACATCTATTATTAATGAGGATGCCTGAGCTCTGTGTCTCCCCTGAAACCTTCTCCCGGGCTTTCCCTTCCATTATGTCATTAGTTACCCAGCAACCCCGGGGCGGGGCCCAGGGAGGGAGCTGCCGCTCCTGCTGTGTGCTGGCAAAGTGTGGGCAGCGGGAGTGGCTGGGATGGGCCAGCCAGAAAACTGCCCGGTGCACCCTGGGAAAAGCCCCTCCCCATCCATCCCAGTGGCTGGGGTGCAGGGGGTTCAGGGGGTTCAGGGGTGAGTGGATGGCTCCAGCAATGAGGTGTCCACTCGAAAGCCAGGTTTGAACCAGGCTCATGCCATGAGCCCGGCTCCTCAGGAGGCTGAGATCTGAGGATCACGGTTCAAAGCTTGCCAAATCTGAGAGACTGTTACCTCCAAGGAAGCCAAAAGCCAGAAGTGGAGGCATGACTCAAATGACAGAGCACCCGCCTTGAGCTGGGCTGGGTCCCACATCTTATCCTGTCATTTCAGCATGTCAGGTGCCCCGCTCACCAGCTGGCTCTCTGAGCTGTGGTGGCCACACCTGCAGCCTGATCTTTCTCTCCCCCCCTCCTCGCTTTTTCTGCCAGTCATGGGGCTTGAACTCAGGGCCACTGTCTGGTTTTTCTCAAGGCTGGAGCTCTACCCCTTGAGCCACAGCACCACTTCCGGTTTTCTGGAGGTTCACTGGAGATCAGTCTCACAGACTTTCCTGCCTGGGCTGGCGTTGAACCTGATCCTCAGATCTCAGCCTCCTGAGTAGCTGGGGAGACAGGCATGAGCCACGGGCACCGGGCAGCACCCTGTTTTTAAGGCTGTGACCTGTGGGGGGCACTGGCAGGCCCTCCCCCTTCCCATGCAGCCCCCAGGGCTTCTCTGCCCCCATAAGAGGGCTGTTGTGGTAGGGGGGTGATGAGCGGGGGAGCTGTTGGCCCAGAACTCCAGGCTGCGGCACTGGGGCAGCCGTCACCACCAATGCTTTCTCCTCCATCTTCACTCGCTCAACCTGCAGGTTCGGCCCCGTGACTGCGGCCTGGCCGAGATGCTCCATCCAGGGCTCATGTGAGGACACTGGCCCCTGCCCTGGTCAGTCTGCACTTACCAAGCTCTGCCACAAAGCCCTTTCCTGGCACTGTGTCCACGAGTGGGCTGTGGTGGCTGCCTGCCCGGCCTGTGCTGTCCCCACGTGGTCTGCTTCCAGCACAAGTGCCACCCTGGCCCACAGCAGTCCTCCCCCACCCCCCACCTTCCACCCGCCCTCGCCTCAGGCCAGCTTTTTTATTTTGCCAGTCCTGGGCTTGGGCTCAGGGCCTGAGCACTGTCCTTGGGCTTTCTTAAGCCTAGAGTTCTACCACTTGAGCCTCAGCACCACTTCTGGCTTTTTTCTACGTATGTGGTACCAAGGAATTGAACCCAGGTCTTCATGCATGCTAGGCAAGCACTCTACCACTGGGCCACACTCCTGGCCCCCAGGCCGACCTTCTTCAGCTCCTGACGTCGTCCTGGGCAGCATGCCCATGCCTTGCTTGAGCTGTCTGAAGCAACTGCTTTCAGAAAGCACAAGAACTGCTCGTGGCAATCTACCTTGAGTGTGTGTGTGTGTGTGTGTGTGTGGTACTGGGGACTGAACTCAAGACCTCATGTTCGGGTGCTCTACCACTTGAACCATGCCTCTAATTTTGCATTTGTTTAGTATATCCAGAAGATAGATTTATACAACACATTGGTTATATATACTGGATATAGATAATGAGCCAGGCGCGGTGGCGGCTCACGCCTATAAAGCTAGCTGCCCGGGAGGCTGAGATCTGAGGATCAGTTTGAAGCCAGCCCAGGTAGAAGCATCACTGTGGCTCAAAGTGGTAGAGCAGAAAAAAAGTAGCCTATAGCAGAAAAAGCTCAGGGGCAATGCCCAGGCCCTGAGTTCAAGCCCCATGACTAACAAAAAGTGTGTGTGTGTGTGTGTGTGTGTGTGTTGTTGTATTAGGGCTTTAGCTAAAAGGTCTCACATTCCTTTTTTTTTTTTTTTTTTTGTATGTGTGGGTCCTGGGGTTTGAACTCTGGGCATGGGAGCTGTCCCTAAGCTCTTTAACTAGCGCTCTACTAGTTGAGGCACAGCTCCACTTCCAGTTTTCTGGTGGTTCATTGGAGGAAAGAGCCTCTGGGTAGCTGGGATGGCAGGTGTGAGCCACTGGTGCCAGCTTGCATTCTTGTCCCCCCCCAACTGTATTGCGTGTATGTATGTATATATATTCAACTGTGTTATAGACTTTATTAGATATTGACTCAGGATAATGTACTTACTAGATAAGCATTTTGCCACTGAGGAACATTCCAACCTGAGCCTTGCATTCTTTTTGTTTTTGCCAGTCCTGGGCTTGAGCTCCGGGCCTGAGCACTGTCCTTGGACTTTCTCAAGGCTAGAGCTCTACCACTTGAGCCTCAGCAGCACTTCTGGCTTTTTTTTCTATGTATGTGGTACCAAGGAATTGAACCTGGGTCTTTGTGCATGCTAGGCAAGCCCTCTACCACTAGGCCACATTCCCAGCCCATGGGGGCTTAGATTCTTGCCTGCCTTTTCTTTCTTTTTTTTTCCCCTCAAGGCTAATGCCTTACCACTTGAGCCACACCACCACTTCCTGCTTTTTGCTGGTCTATTGACGATAACAGTCTCAGATTTATCCGCCAGAGTGGCTCCGCACGGCTCTCAGCGTCCCGAGTAGCTGGGTGTTAGGTGAGAGCCACTGTGTGGACAATTTGTTCTTCCTGCTCTGCCTGGACCGTCCGCCAAAGGAAAACCTGAGCCGCTGGGCATTGCAGTGCGGCTGGTTTTATTATGAAAGCTGAGGTGGGAAAATGGCTGTTTTCCCCCCAAGTTCCTCCCCCGGCCTGGCCCACCCTTCGTGTCACATGATGGTGAAAACCAGCTTGGTTTGGAGAAGCCTCATGCCAGAATGACCGTGTGAGGACAGGTGATGCCGCCTCCGGTGGCTGCTGGGTGACAGGAGTCCTGCCGGGACATGGGGGACTTGGGGGGTGGGGCTGGGGAGCCCCCACTCACAGTGCTGGGCCCCCGGGCTCCAGGGTGGCATTGGGAATGAAGGCAACAGAAAAGCCCGAGCTGGTCTCTCTACCCTGCTGCTAGCGGGAGCACAGGCTGGTCTTTATAAAAACGTTTAAAAAAATAAACAAGAGGAAATCAACATCCAAAACCGCAGAGAGAAAACCCCAGCCGTGAGCACCACCACCTTTTCCCCTGAACGGGACGACAAGAGGGGCCAGCTCTGGGCTTGGAGGTTTTGGGGGATCCCCTCCCCGGAGGCTGGCAGCACCCTGAGGAAGGCCAGGCAGAATCCTGGGCCCCACCTGTGGCTCTGGGGGGCTTCCGGGGTCCCCGAGAGCTTCAAGATGTCTGTCTCCCTCATCCCGCTCCCTCGAGCCCCCCGACGCTAGCCGTCGGAGGTCCTGAGCTTTGGCTCTGAGCACTCCAGCGCTCTGAGCTTGCCCTCCAGCCCGGGCGCGGTGGGCAGCAGGTGGATGACCGGCTGCAAGGAGTGCACAACCAGGTCCTCTTGGTTCTTCTGGTTGCACAGACTGACGCGCTGGGCCAGCTCGGGGCTGGTGTGGGCTGAGCCTGCGGGGCTGGGCTGGGCGGCCGGGCCCGGGTCCATGGCCCGCTGGGCCGGGCAGAGTTCCCTGGTCAGGGTGGACAGCAGATCCTGGACCGTGGCCTCTGCCCTCCCAGGGCTGCAGTCGGTGGAGGAGCCCCGCAGCTGGCTGCTGTCGCTCTGGGCCCAGGGGGCAGAGCTGCGGGCGGAGAGGGTGCTGCTCTCTGACATGGCGCTGGCACACGTACCGTGGCCACCCGGCTTCAGGGCCACGTCCACGGAGAAGAGGTCTGAGGAGATGTTCGGATGGTGGACGTCGATGGCGGTCGTGGTGAGCATGCAGGCGGCTGGCTCCGGGACCCCGCTGTCTGCAAGGAAAGGGAGCCCCGTGGGCACACCTGGCTGGTGTGGACTGTGGGCACGGGTGGGTGGCAGGCCGGGCCTACAGGCATGCGCTACAGGCCTGGACAAGGCGGAGAGACCGCCGAGGGGGTCACCATCCATCCTGGAAGAGACCCAGCCCCGGGACACCCCAGCCCCAGCTCCCGAATCTGCTGGGAGCTGGTGTAGATCTGCTTCCGGTGGCGAGGGTCTGCAGACACCCGCAGAGCAAGACCTTGCCAGGCCAACTGCGCTTAGCCTTGCATGCTGGGGTGGTAGGGGGTCCTGGCTCACATAGGACAGCCCCAACCCAGGACTTACCACTGCTGGGGCCATTGTAGTACTGGCTAATATAGCTGTTCATGTCATCGTTCATGGCAGCATCTGTGGAGGTGGAGATGGAGAGGTCAGAGAGAAAGAGAGAGCGAGAGCGAGAGCGAGAGAGAGCGCAAGCGCACATCCGAGAGGTTTGGACTACAGCAAGTTCAAAACTGTCCTGACCAGCTGGCGCTGGTGGCTCCCGCCTGTCATCCTAGCTACTCAGGAGGCTGAGATCTGAGGGTCACGGTTCACAGCCAGCCCGGGCAGGAAAGGCCGTGAGGCTCTTATCTCCAGTGAACCCCCAGGAAACCAGAAGTGGAGAAGTGGTGCTGTGGCTCACAGTAGTACCCAGGCCTCGAGTTCAAGGCCCAGGACTGGCAAAAGAAAAAAAGAAAAAGAAAGAATTCAAGCTCCTACGCAGTGAGGAGCCAGCAGAACGCCCTGAATATGGCCTCTGTTCAAGGGGCCAGCTCTCAAGTGTTTATTCTTTCTTCTTCCACTCAAGGCCAGTGTTCTACCACTTGAGCCACAGCTCCATTTCTGACCTTTTTTGTTTGTTTCTTTGATGGTTAACTGGAGCGAAGAGTCTTACACAATTTCCTGCCAGCGCTGGCTTTGAACCCCGATCCTCAGATCTCAGCCTCCCAAATGGCTGGGATCACAGACAGGTGTGAGCCACTGGTCCTGGGCCCGGATGCTTTCTGAGGCCAAACCCACCTAAGACAGAGCTTCGCTTCAGCAGCCGCTCTGCCGTCACTCAGGGGGGCTGTGCAGCTGCGTGCAAGGCCTTGCTCTTAAAAGCTTTTTTGGACTTTTTTTTCTTTTTTACAATTTTATCTGTGAATGCCTGCGGTCAGAGGCACGTTTGGCAGGAAGGTTAGAACTCAGGGAGGAGCCTGGCTGTCTCTGAGCCCTGCTCTGCCATCAGCTAGCAACACTCTACCATGAAGAACCTCGGCGTGACTGTGTATGTCACACCATCGACAGCCTTACCAGCCACCCCGAGAAGCCAGAGCTCCAAGGATCAAGGTTCAAAGCCAGCCTGGGCAGACAAATCCTATGAATCTTATCTCCAACTGAATATTTAAAAAGCGGAATGTAGCCAGGGACCAGTACTTAGGAGGCCGAGATCTGAGGATTGCAGTTCAAAGCTAGCCCAGGCAGGACAGTCTGTGAGACTCTAATGAACCACCAAAAAGCCGGAAGTGGCGCTGTGGCTCAAGTGGTAGAGCACTAGTCTTGAGCTGAAGCGCTCAGGGACAGCGGAGTGGCTTTCAAAGCCTCAGAAAGCATTGGGTCCAGGAAGGGTGGCTCACACCTGTAATCCCAGCTACCTACACTGATATGGCGGCCTGGATATCTCTGACAGGGCAGATCGGACAGGGCCTCCGCACCCAGCCTCTCTGCACGAAGGCTTCTTTTATATACAGGTTACTGTCTCCCAGCAAAGCATGCACACATTTTTTTCTATGCTTGTGTCAATCCTGGGGCTTGAACTCAGGGCCTCGCACTCTTCACACTTAGCTTTTGCATTTCAGGCTGGTTCTCTACCACTTGAGCCACAGTTCCCCTTCCGGTTTTTTGGTGGTTTACTGGAGACAGCAGTCTTAAGGATTTGTTTTGAGGCGCGATCCTCAGGTCTCAGCCCCCTGAGTAGCTGGGATAACACCAGGAAGTGGGGTCCATGGGAGCCAGCCCAGAAGTGAGGCCTACCGCAGGCTTTGGAGTCTTAAACCAGCTCTGCCAAGTGAGCTGGCCTGATCATGGCCTCTCCTCACAGCGTCCTGAGAGACTGAGACCCTGAGCACCGCCCTGCCACCAGCTTAGACTTGTTCAACGTGGAGGTGAAATTCAAACCCAGATACCCGTCCTGTCTCCTGTCGGTTACCTCCGAATGCTACTGTGAATCTGACCAGCGCCTCTCGAATGTTGCTACTTTGTGGGTTCAGAGACACATGAGGGCACCCCTTGTCCCCTGCTGGAGGTAGCCGTGTAGCAGTTTCTCTGGGCCCTGGTGGGGCATGAGGGAGGTCAAGACTGGCTCTGGTGGGGTAATTGCTGTCATGGGACAGGGGCTGTAACTTAGAAGTTCTGGGGCGCGCTTGGAGGCTAATAAATTTGGGGGGAGAAGTATTCATGACTGCACAGAGGCACTGTGTGAACTTGGCAGGCCCCAAAGCCAGGAACTTTGTGGCCCGGGTTTTTAAAATGATTTGTGTTGGAACATGTCTAAACAGGAGCGGGTCGGCGTCGTCTGAGGACTGGAGACTGCTGGCGGGGTGGGGGGGCGGCCACCCCCCCACCTGGCCCCTCCTCTCCACTGAGGCTGTAAATCACTGCTCCTTCTGCGGGTAGAAGCCTGATTGTCTCTTAGAAGGTTCCAGACCCCAGTTGACCTGAGGGGCACAACCAGCAACAAATGCTACACTGTTTCTGGAGTGGCCCCGTAATTTGTGCTGTCATGGCAATCTCTCCTCGGACGTGGCTTCTGGTCAAAGGGCCAGCGTGAGGCTGTCCATCTCGCTGCCCTGAGCTCTGCCCTGGCCTCGGGATGGGGACACAGAGTGCAGGGTGTGTCCCCAGTGCTGGGTCCCCAGGGATCCTGCACAGCAGGTGGGGGGGGGGGGACAAGGGATTCCAGGGCGTCAGGGGGCACTGACTTTGTGCCCAGGGATGCCATGCTTCCCTTGGCTTTGATTTCTGCTACAGTCCTGTGGGTGGAGTTCCATGCAGTGGGCTGTGGAAGCAAGGTTGCTTCCTAAGCCAGGTTCTAAGCCAGGCTCGGCTGGCAGAAGACACTTCAGAGCGCATGGGAGGAGTCGGGCAGGCAGGCAGGCAGGCCAGGCGTCCAGAGAGCGGGAGGCAGACAGCTCCGAGCTAAGGGTCCTTGTGTTCCACACGGGTAGAAAGCCAAGCCGGGGTGGGGCAGGTGAGGACGGGGTGGAACACAGCCAGAGGGACACATGCGTCACTTGCTAGGGCTGAATCATCGAGTCCCTCCTGGATTCATCACGAGAGAATCTTAATCCCTAGTCCCGGAACCCCATCTTTGTCAAGATCAGACCCCACTTAAGAGTGGGGCCGATGCCAAACCCCTATAACCGAAACTCTCGTAAAAAGAGGGGGGATTTGCACACGAATTCACACAGACGCCATGTGAAGATGTAGGCAGAGCGGGGGTGAGGTTGTCTGCCAGTGAAGGGATGCAAAGAGATGCCAAGGATACCAGCCACTGGATGCTGGGGAGAGGGCAGGGAACAGAGTTTTCTGTCCCAGAAACCCCGGCCCTGCCAATGATAGCCCAAACCTCAATCACCCAGCCCCTCGAGGTAACTAGAGCCACCCAATCCCTGGCAGTGCAGCGCTCAACTCTTAGGCACTTTAGACTTTTCCACAGGGCCACAGGACCAGGGCAAGGGTTTAAATCAGGAAATGACATGGATGATTCTGGAAGGTCACTGTGGAATGGGAGAAGGAAAGCTGCAGAAGGTATCTACAGGGGCAAAGCTGAGGTCAGGGAATACAGCCAGGGTCAGAAATAATGAAGGACAAATACAAAAGTGTGTGTGTGTGTGTGTGTGTGTGTGTGTGTGTGTGCGCGCACTGGTACCAGGGCCTGAACTCATTACACTCTCACTTGGTATTTTATATTTACTTTTTGCTTAAGGCCAGTGCCCTGCCACCTGAATCACACTTCTACTTCCAGATTTTTGCTGGCTCGTTGTCGATACGAGTCTGGCAGATATTTTCCCCCCATCCCCAGGTTGGCTCAAATGTTGATCCTCTGATCTTGGCCTAAAGGAGTTGCTAGGATGACAGGCATGAGGTCCCTGAAGCCAAGCTTTGAAGGAGCTATTTTGTTCTTGGCCTGTCACTCTGTCCCCCCACAGTGAGACAAACCCTTGATCTATTACACAAGCCCACCGTGTCCTGACACTGGGACCCGAAATGCATCATCTGAGGCCCTGTGAGCCCAAACAAATCTTTCCTCTGTGCCAATCCACTCTAGGACAGGGCCTGAGGGTCCTCTTTTCACCCTGCCCACTGGCTCCTCCCACTTGCTCCTCCCACTTCTGGGGAGACAGGTGGAGGTGGAGTTAAAGCCACTGGTAGAAGAAATGTTATTTCAGGTCAGGGACTGGCCAGTGGCAGCCAGCCTTGAGCCTGCTCAGCCGGGCCTGGCTCTGACCCTGATACCCCAGCCAGGGGAAGAATGGCTGGCTCAGGTGAAGTCACCCTAGAACTGAGCTCCTGGCACAGTGCCCTTGGCTTGTGTGAGCCTGTGAGTGTCTGTCGGCTGCTTTGTGAGGAAGGCTCAGCCTTGTTCCCATTGGATAGGTGGTAAAACCGAGGCCCAGACAGGCAAAAGTCCCTGCCTGAGGTGACACGCCTGAGGAACTGAGATTCGGGTCTGGAAAATTCTCTCGGGTACACAGTGTCCCCGCTCCCCCGGGGGTCGGAGCTCCCGTGCTTGCCTCGTCTCCAGGTCGCTGCACGGCCACCGATTTGCTTCCAGGTGCAGAGCTGAGGTTTCCGGGCTGTTCTGCCGGGCCTGCCCGCGCCCTCCCCGGGTCCTGAACTTCCTAGGTGCATTCTGGTGGGGGGCCTTTCCTGGGATCTGCCTCTCGGCAGGCGGGCCGGCCGGGTGCGCCAGTTCACACCTGCGATCCCAGGTGGACGGCAGGGGGAAGGACGGGGGTGACAGGACATGGCGTCCCCGGGCGGCTTCGAACCGCCAGCCTCGGCGGGGCTCAGCCCTCCCCCCGGCCGCCCGCTCACCTGGCGAGGGCCGCAGCTCCTCCACGACGCTCTCGGCCGCCGTGTCCTCGCCCCACGCGCCGGCCTCCACCACCTGGTAGCGGCCTCGCGGCTGGCTGAGCACGTGCGGCGCCCGCAGCGCCGCCTCCCGCTCCGCCGCCAGGTCCAGGTCCTGCTGCGCCAGGTGCGCGCGCAGCTGCCGGATCTCGAACTGCGGGAGGCAGAGGGCGGGACGCGGTGAGTGTGGGGGCGTGGCCAGCATGCTGGGGCGTGGTCTATGTGGCCAGCGCGGGGCGTGGCTTCTGTGGGGGGCGGGGCCTATGTATAGAGAGGCATGGCCTGCATGTAGGGGACAGGCTTGAACGCTGGAGGCGTGGCCAAGATGTCTAGGGGCGTGGCCAACATGCTTGGGCGGGGCGTGTCGGGGGCAGGGCTGGTCGGATGGACCCTGCAGCCTGACCTCAGCCGGTCCGTGGGTGGGTGGGGAGGCTGAGAGCGCACAGAGCAGGCCCCTGTGATCCTTAGAAATCTCCCAAGACATCGCCTCATTTGTAAGGAAATGGAAAAAATCATATTAAGTGAAGTAAGCCAGACCCAAAGGAACATAGATCTCTATGGTTTCCCTCATTTGTAATAATTAGTACACAGCTAGACTCTCCTAGCAGAGGATCACAATAGCTCAAAACCTAGGAACGTAAGGTCACATAGGATGAGACTAAATGAAATGAACTCTAGGATATAGAAACACAAGTTTTATCTTGTGTGATTGTTGTTCTTAATGTGCTGTGGTACATTTTTTTGCCCTTATGGTTAATCTGTTACTGTATCTGACTTTGTTACCTGGTATATTGTATATACATTTGTTTATTTGAAATAGGGAAGGGAAGGGGGGAAAAAGAAAATGATTGGGAGAGGATGGGGGAGGGAAATGGGGACAAAAACATGAAAAGGAATATCAATGTACCTGATGAATGTAACTATAACCCCCTCTATACATCATCCCGACTATAAAATAAAAAATAAATCTCCCAAGACACCAGGCACTGGTGGCTCAAGCCTGCCATCTCAGCTACTCAGGAGGCTGAAATCTGAGGATCGCAGTTCAAAGCCAGCCTGAGTAAGAAAGTCAGTGAGACTCTGATCTCCAATGAACCATCAGAAAACCAGAAGTGGCGCTGTGGCTCAATGTGGTGGAGCGCTAGCGTTGAGTGAATACAGCTAAGGCCTAGGCCCTGAGTTCAAGCCTCCAAGACAGGAAGGAGGGAAGGAAGAGAGAAAAGGAAGGAAGAGAGAGGGGGGGAGGGAGAGGAGGAAGGAAGGAAGGAAGGAAGGAAGGAAGGAAGGAAGGAAGGAAGGAAGGAAGGAGCCAGCAAAGCCCATCCTGATTCTGCAGAAGAAGCAGGGGGCAGGCTCTTGGCCCAAGGAGACTAGGCTTTAGTCTCAGTTCTGTGGCCTTGACCTTGAAGTCTTGGGAAAGTCCCTTTAACTTCACCTTCCTGATCTCTGTTTCCTTCCTATAAAATACAGTTCTCACATCTCTGAAGAGGTGAAGATTTGTAAACAACTGCACGTGTTCTCATTTTGATTTATTAATTATTATTGTTATCATTGGGTTGGGCTTTATTTATTTTTTCTTTTTTTTTGCCAGTCCTGGGGCTTGAACTCAGGGCCTGAGCACTGTCTTTAGGCTTTCTCAAGGCTAATGCTGTACCATTTGAACCACAGCACCATTTGTGGCTTTTTCTGTGTATGTGGTACCAAGGAATCGGACTCAGGGCTTCGTGCATGCTAGGCAAGCACTCTACCACTAGGCCACACTTCCAGCCTAGGCTTTATTGTTTTTGCTTCTGGGGTTTTCCACATAGTTCCTGGCTTTGTGGTTGTGGGATGGCTCGAGACCCTTTAAGGGAATCTCAGGTAGAGGCACTGGTGTGGCACTGCTGTGTGCCATGCAAGACGCAGGTTCTTTACTGTCACCTGGTGTTCAAAGTGAGCATTGCAGCGCACCACCTCTCCACCGCGGAGAAGAGAGGCAGACAGAGCCTCCCCCAGCCTCCACTTGCAGACTTGACCCCCCGAATGTGGCCGGTGGCACCTCACCCCGACAGATAGCAGCACCAGAGGGCTGGCTCACTGGATTTGCGAATCTAACGAGATCAACACAGACCCACACCAGCTTTCCTATGTGCATTCCTCCAGAGCTTCATTCTAGCCCTCCCTCCCTCTCTCCCCAACATCCCGTCCCCACCCCTCACTTCAGTCTGGCTCCATTAATTAAGAGCCATACCAGGCTACTTACTTCTCTCTCTAGTTTCCCTGCCAGCTCTCACCAGGCTAGCCAGCGGCCCTCTGCATTTCTCTAACAGGAGCCCCAGGATTCTGGCAGGACTAAATCACAGCCCTATGACAATGACACTGCACACTCAGGAGAAATCGTGAACTCCCCACGGCTGACAAAGCAATGTCCAAGCCAGGTGCTGATAACTCATACCTGTCATCCTAACTTCATAGGAGGCTGAGATCTGAGGATCGGAGTTCAAAGCCAGCCTAGGCAGGAAAGTCTGTGAGACTCTTATCTCCAATAAACCAACAGAAAACCGGAAGTGGAGCTGTGGCTCAAAGTGGTAGAGTGCTAGTCTTGAGTGAAAGAGCTCAGGGACTGTGTCCAGGCCCTGAGTTCAAGTCCCATGACCAACCAAAAAAAAAAAAAACATAGAAGATAAAACTCTGATCCTGCTCAATCAAATGCTACTTTCTTGTCTATTCTTCATATTCCTGGGTCTTTCTTGGCCTATTGGACTTAAAACAATCATTTAATTTTGAGCATCTGTTTTTCTTCCTTTTCTGTAGCTTTAATGGACTTGGCGTGTGGGGGATGGGAATCACAAACATACTCACTGTGGCTCACGCCTGTAATCCTAGCTGCTAAGGAGGCTGAGATCTGAGCACCCCAGTTCAAAGACAACCCCAGAAAGAACCATCCATGAGATTCATTTTTGTTTGTTTGTTTGTTTTTTTGCCAGTCCTGGGCTTGAGCTCAGGGCCTGAGCACTGTCCTTGGACTTTCTCAAGGCTAGAGCTCTACCACTTGAGCCTCAGCACCACTTTCGGCTTTTTTTTCTTTGTAGGTAGTAGCGAGGAATTGAACCCGGGTCTTCGTACATGCTAGACAAGAACTCTACCACTAGGCCAAACTCCCAGTCCCCTTCCATGAGATTCTTAACTCCAAATTTACCAGCAAAAAGCTGGAAGTAGAAGTATGGTTCAAATGGTGGAGCACCAGATTTGGGCAAACAAGGTAAGCAAGAACATAAGCCCCCCTGAATTCAGGACCCAGTCCCAGAATGAACACACACACACACACACACACACACACACACACACACACACACACACACACACACAGAGGCCTTGCGCTCTTCTGCCCCCTAGTGGTGAAGCAGTAAAACAAAGCCTGTCTTCAAGTGCAGCCAGATCTGCTGGGCCATGCACCCACCCTTACCCAGGCTGATTCCCTGCTACCAAGAAAATACCCGGCGATATGAGGGGACAGGGGCACAGTGCACCCTCACAAGCCAGCGAGGCCCCCTGCTCTCCAACAAGAGGTCGGGACTCTCCATAGAGTAAATGAAGAAATGAAACCCAGTTAGTGACTTCACTTCTGTGGTTTCTGCCTGAGCCTAACTCCACCCACAGCCTGAGAGCCTCCCCTCCACACACCCCCGCTCAAGGCTGATGGAAGCCTCTCCTGGGATACCCAGCCCTTGTTCTCCGAGACCACACGTCCATCTGGGCTGTAGGCCCAGCTAATGGCTTCTCAGGCCACTCCAAAAGATGCATTATTGATGGCTTGTAATCGATCAGGAGAAGCCCCAGAGAGCCCCACTGGAATTCAAGCCATACAGCTGGAAGACAGGGCTAGCCCACGAGTGCCCACTCCGGAGCGGGCAGGCTCATGGCAAGAAGTTCTGAGCTAAAGACGCCAAAGCCGGGTGCTGGTGATTCACGTCTGTCATTCTAGCTACTCAGGAGGCTGAGATCTGAGGATTGGGGTTCAAAGCCAGCTCAGGTAGGAAACTCCATGAGACTGTAATAGCCAATAAACTACTTGAAAAAGCCGGAAGTGGTGATATGGCTCAAGGGGTAGAGTGCTCACCTTGAGCAAAAGAAGGTCAGGGCCAAGGGACAGAGCCCAGGCACAGAACTCAAGCCCCAGACAGAAGAAGAAGAAGAAGAAGAAGAAGAAGAAGAAGAAGAAGAAGAAGAAGAAGAAGAAGAAGAAGAAGGAAGAGGAGGAAGAGGAGGAGGGGGAGGAAGAAGAAGAAGAAAAGGAGGAGAAGGAGGAGGAGGAGAGAGAAGAAGGAGGAGGAGGAGAAGGTGGAAAAAGAAGAAGAAAAGATGTACAGCCCAAGTGTGTAGAAGATTTCCTGCTCATTCATTCATTCATTCATTCATTCACTCGTAAGTCAGGTAAAGCTGGTGGAGTAGAAGAGACATGTTAAAATTCTGTTATTCATTTGGAAATGCAAAAGCTATGAGGACCGGTCTGTTGGTGGCTCATACCCACCACCCTAGCTATCCAGGAGGCTCAGGGCTGAGGATTCAGCCCAGACAAGAAAATCCATGAGACTCTTTTTTATTTTGCCAGTCCTGGGGCTTGAACTCAGGGCCTGAGCACTATCTTTGGGCTTTCTCAAAGATAGAGCTCTACCACTTGAGCCACAGCACCACTTCCAGCTTTTTCTGTGTATGCAGTACTGAAGAATCAAACCCAGTTAGGCGAGCACTCTACCACTAGGCCAAACTCCCAGCTCTCCATGAGACTCTTATCTCCAATGAACCAGCAAAAAGCTGGAAGTGGAGGGTGGCTCAAATGGTAGAGTGGTAGCTGTGAGTGAAAAAGCTAGAAGACAAAGCCTAGGCTCTGAGTTTAAGCCCTAGTGCTAACCTTTTCCCCAAGGACTGAGAGAGAACTCAACCCAGAATATCTATAATGCATCCACAATGTATGACATACAATAAGAAAGTCTAGCTGTGGGCATAGCAGAGAAAAGTGCTCAGCAATGACGACATAAAGCCGTTAGTGCGAACTGACCTGTGTAAATATTTGTGTGAACTGATAACAACATATGGGCCAGAAAAAGCCAGAAGTGGTGCTGTGGCTCAAGTGGTAGAACTCTCGCCTTGAAAAAGCTCAAGGACAGTGCCCAGGCCCTGAGTTCAAACCCCAGGACTGGCAAAAAAAAAAAAAGTAAATAAATAGCAATGTATAATATGTTGAAGAAGGGCCGGGAGTTTGGCCTAGTGATTAAAGTGCTTGCCTAGCATGCACGAAGACTCGGGTTCGATTCCTTGGTACCACATACATAGAAAAAAGCCGGAAGTGGTGCTGAGGCTCAAGTGGTAGAGCTCTAGCCTTGAGAAAGTCCAAGGACAGTGCTCAAGCCCTGAGCTCAAGCCCGGGACTGGCAAAAAAAAAAAAAATATGTTGAAGAAAATGAGCTGGACATGGTAGCTCATCCCTATAATCTCAGCTCTTAGGAGACAGAGGCAGAAAGATTTCAAGCTTGAGGCCAGCCTGGGGTACTTGGTGAAACTATCTCAAAAAGAAGAGATGACACTTACTGTGTAACTGTAATGCCTCTGTATATTGCCTTTATAATAATAAAAAATTTAAAAATGAGTGAATAAATAAAAATACTATTTTTTTTTTGCCAGTCCTGGGCTTGAGCTCAGGGCCTGAGCCTGTCCTTGGACTTTCTCAAGGCCAGCACTCTACCACTTGAGCCTCAGCACCACTTCTAGCTTTTTGCTATGTATGTGGGGTACCGAGGAATCGAACCTGGGTCTTCGTGCATGCTAGGCAAGCACTCTACCACTAGGCCAAACTCCCGGCCCCCATAAAAATGCTATTTAAAAAAAAAGATGGCCCGGAGTTTGGCCTAGTGGTAGAGTGCTTGCCTAGCAAGCATGAAGACCCAGGTTCGATTCCTCTGTACCACATACATAGAAAAAAAAAAGCCAGAAGTGGTGCTGCGGCTCAAGTGGTAGAGCTCTAGCCTTGAGAAAGTCCAAGGCCAGTGCTCAGGCCTGAGCTCAAGCCCAGGACTGGCAAAATAAATAAATAAATAAAAGTCCAAACAAGCTGGGTGCCTGTGACTCTCACCTGTCAGTCTAGCTACTCAGGAGGCTGAGAACTGATGATCAAGGTTCAAAGCCAGCCTGATCAGGAAATTCCTTGAGACTCTTATCTCTAACACACCACCTAGAAAGGCCTGGAAGTGGAGGTGTGGTTCAAGTGGTAGTGTGCCAACCTGGAGCAGGAAACAACCAAACAAAGCTAAACATACAAGGCTCTGAGTTCAAGTCGCAGTCCTGGTATAAAAAGAAAAGAATCACTGCCCCTTCACCCCAAATATTATACATCTACCAAAAAACATCAGCTTCTCAGATTCAGGATTTCAGGGGTATCAGGGGAGGGATGCTGGCCTCTGACACAACAGAGCCACTGTGATGACACAACCTAGCAAATCTTCCAATGAAGAAGACCCTCCCCAGAGGACGAAAGAACAAAGTGCAGTCAGACCCACTCGTTCAGGGCATTAGCTAAGTATGCATTACTGGAGGAGCCCGCCGGCCTCTGGGCGGGGCCTAATGTACACTCCCCAGGGAGACCCTTTCGCTGGACTGGCGAGGCCATGCCCAGCGCTCCTTTCCGCCTCTAATGGTCTGGGCACAGCGTCTGCTGGCTTGACCCTGACCTTGGCCTGATCAACGCTCACCCTGGGGAGAAGCTTGATGGCTTGTAATGCAGGAGCCCTCATTTCTGTACAATCCTATTAGTGCAGCTGGACAGGCCGCCCTGCCTGCAGAATCAGCTCCCGTTGGAGAGGGCGGCCCGTGTGTATTTCTATTACGAGATGGTTGCACGGGTGTGATTGCAGGGGTGAGATGAAGCAGAGACCCACACCTTGGCCCCTCTCTCTTCATGGAGAAGGTGACTTGCGTTTAAGTGATGGAGAAAGTAGAAGGAGCCAGAACATGGCCTAGTGGTAGAGTGCTCGCCTAGCATGCACAAAGCCCTGGGTTTGATTCCTGGGTACCACATACATAGAAAAAGCCAGAAGTGGTGCTGTGGCTCAAGTGATTGAGGGGAAAAAAAAAAAAAAAGCCCAAGGTCTGTGCCAGGCCCTGAGTTCAAGGCCCAGGACTGGAAAAGAGAAAGCAAGCAAGCAGGCAAACAAGCAAGAAAGAAAGAAAGAAAGGAAGGAAGAGAAAAGAAAGCAAGCAAGCAAGCAGAAGGAACTTAATTTTATCAACTGAATATGCTTATTGTGAAAGCTCTTGGCTGTTTTGCAAATCACTTCTCATGTTTAAGGGAGCTGTCCCCAAGGTTTGTTTGCTCAAGGCTAGCGCTCTACCACTTGAGCCACGGCTACATTCCCAGCTTTTTAGGTATTTAATTGGAGATAAAAGTCTTATAGAGTTTCCTGCCCAGACTGGCTTTAAACCAGGATCCTCAGATCTCAGCTTCCTGAGTAGCTAGGATAACAGGCGTGAGCCACCAGTTCTCAGATCCAGTTAAGTCTTAAACTTCTGCCTAGACCAAGTCTGGAAAGGCTGTCTCTCTGTCCTCCTGGGGTGTGGCCAGCTTAGACATAGACTTTCTTAATTTCTCTCAGAAGCCTCATCAGTAAGTCTCCCAGAGGCTGCCAGGGCTCCAGCCATCTCTGTCCTTCTGGCTGTCATAAGACAACAGGCGTCAGCTGTGTTTTTAGTTAAACTGCCTTGGCTCTGCTCATTTCGTTTCCAGATGTGTCTTGAGGAGGGGACCCTGTCTTTATTTATGGGTAGATTTGTGGGTGTGCCTCCCTTGAGCCCCTTCCCCCCTAAGGGAGGCCGTCTGTGACTGTTGCTTGAGTTCTCACGGAAGGCACCATGGGGGTGGGGGGGAGGGGATGCAGGACAGGGGCCCTGGCAAAGCGGTGGGAAGTGAGAGTCCCAGCATGCTTTTCTCTGGGCCCCGTGGTACAGGTGCAGGGGAAGGGTGTCACGAGTGCCGAGGTGGGCTGCCATTAAAGGAAGTCTTGGTTGGCCTTGTGTCTTCTCATTAGTCAGCAGCTTGAGAACCACTTGATCAGCCAGTTTAGGGGTGCTTTTCATAACTGTCCTCTCTCCTTTGGTCCTGTGGCTGCTTCAAGCCCCCATAGTAGAGCTTCCTGTCTCCCCCCCCCCCCATACTCCCTACCCCCCGCCTAATGGCAGCCAGAAAGACAGGGAAGGAAATGGTATAGGACTCTTATCTCCAATGAACCACCAGGAAACTGGAAGTGGCTCAAAATGGTAGAGAACTAGCCCTGAGCAGAAAAGCTCAGAGACAGCATCCAAGCCCAGAGTTCCAGCCCCAGGATAGAGACAGAGAGAAGGGAGGAGACAAGAGACAGGAGTGGGCAGGGGAGAGGGGGCATACTCTAAATGAATGGTTTCTGAAAAGTGTGTGTGTGTGTGTGTCTATGTGTCTCTGTGTCTGTGTATGTGTTTGTGTTTATGTGTGTCTGTGTATTTGTATGTTTCTGTCTGTGTATGTGTGTGCTGTGGCTTAAGTGCCAGCCTTGAGAAAGCTCAAGGACAATGCGCAGGCCCTGAGCGCTGTCCCTTGGCTTTTTGTCCTTTAATCAAGGCTGGTACTCTCCCACTTGAGCCATACCTCCTCTTCCAACTTTTTGGGTGGTTCATTATTGGTAAAGAGTCTCCTGGATTTTCCTGCCTGGGCTGGCTTTGAACCCCAATCCTCAGATCTCAGCCTCCTGAGTAGCTAGGATGACAGGCGTGAGCCACCAGTGCCCAGCTTCGTCAGGGCTTTTTCTGGGCAGAGAGCACTGGGGTCCTGAGTGGCTGGCACACAGCAGTGCCCCCTAGCACTCTACAGATGGCATTTTCCTCCCCCCGGCTCCAAGGGACCCCCTTGGAGAACCCTCTACACAGTGTGGTCACCACAGTACACCGATCAGGACTTTGCTTTGGGAGTGGGCGCAGGCCTGGGGTGGGTGACAGGAGAGAGGCCTCTCCTTTGGGGCGTCAGGCTCCCCAGGAGCCAGGCCAGAGGCAGAAGGAGCACCCCTGTGCTTTGGCCCCCTGAACTCTGGTGTCTTTTAAGTGCTAGTGCCCTGGCAAGGCCAGGACAGGAAGGGACCCGTTAGTTACCCCCTGCTCCTGGCAGATTTGCGTCAGTCTCTCCAGCTGCTCGTCCTGGATGACCTTGGCCTTCTCGTACTGCTGGATGACCGCGTCCATCTCTACCTTGACCGGTAGGACGAATGCTGGAAGACAGGGGCAGCCATGTGAGGACAGGCTGGGTGCAGGCTGGGGGGGGGGCATGGGGCGCTGGGTGGCAGGGATGGCATTCTGCTGGATGCAGCTAAGAAGAGGGCCCTATCCTCCCTGGCTGGCCTGGGCACAGTGCCCTCCTTCTCCACCTGTCTCCCTACCTGACTGTGGGCAGAGCCCCAGCTCCCCCGGGGCAAACTGGACAGGGCCCCGGGCGAGTTCTCCATACATATATCATATATAACAGATAGTACAGAATAATGCAAATCAGATAATATTGTATATAGTAGTATAATAATATCGTGTGTATTATATACAACACTATATATTATATAATATTGTATGTATTATGATATTGCATCCATTATATTATATAAATAATATTATATAATATTATGAATTGTATAACATTATGTAAATAGTTTATTATATGAAATAATATATACAACACATAATAACATGTTATAATAACATATTAAAATAATATATATGTATACTATATAATGTGTAATAGTATATATTACATACAATATAAAAACTATAATACATAATAGGATATATAGCATTACAATATATTATTATGTATTGTATTTATTATGCAGTCCTAGCCACAGTCTTTTTTTTTTTTTTTTTTTGCCAGTCCTGGGCTTGAGCTCAGGGCCTGAGCACTGTCCTTGGACTTTCTCAAGGCTACAGCTCTGCCACTTGAGCCTCAGCACCACTTCTGGCTTTTTTTTTTTTTTTTCTATGTATGTGGTACCGAGGAATCGAACCCGGGTCCTCATGCATGCTAGGCAAGCACCTTAACCACTAGGCCAAACTCCTGGCCCAGCCACAGTCTTTTGCTCAAGGCTGGTGCTCTACCACTTGGAGCCACAGCTCCACTTCTGGTTTTCTAGTGGTTCAGTGGCGATGAGAGTCTCAGGGACTTTACTGCCCAGGCTGGCCGTGAACCGCGATCCTCCCATCTCAGCCTCCTGAGTAGCTGGGATGATGCGATGTGCATTCTCTGCAGTTGGATTCAGGCCTGAGTGACGTGGCATACACCCCAGTGGTCCTTAGTGGCCCCACAGCCTCTTCGATGCCTCTAAGGGTGTCAGGAGGCCCTGGGGTGTGACCCCTGCTCTCCAGGCTCTAGAGCTGTGGGGGAAGGCAGGCCTGGTTTCCCTGGCAGCAAAGGAGAGGACTCCCCCCCCCCGCCCCCCGCATCTCCAGGAGGAGAGGCCCAGGGGTGGGCTGGGTCATAGTACAGAGAAGCCCACCCAGGCCAGCAGCAGACACAGATGTGTCCTCTGCTTGGGGCATCCAGCTTGTTCCTCATGGACCTCAGGTGAGACTGGTGGTACAGGTGAACCACACCATCCCATCCCCAGGGCCAGTGGTGAGCTTTGCCACACTGGCCCCACTGGGCTTTGAACTCGGGGCTTGGTACTTGTTCAGGCGGGCATTCTACCCCTGGCACCCTAACTGTTGATTTTCCTTTTTTGGCTTTAGTTATCTTTTTCAGCTGGAATCTTGGACTGTAATCCTCCTATCTAGGTCCCCCAAGTAGCTGGGCTTACAGGCATCTACCATGACATCCAGTTTACAGGTGGAGCTGGGGCGGAGGGGGAGGAGACCATCTCACTAACCTCTCCCTCAGGAGAGCCTCAAACCACAACCCTCCCAGCTCCTGTCTCCCAGGAGGCTGGGGTGGTGGAAGCCACTGCTCTCAGTCCCCCACCCCCTCCCGGGGTCACTCACCCTCAATGATCCTTTTCACCCGCCAGACTCGAAGCATGATAATGAGGCTGATGGCGTCCCAGGGGCTCCTCGGCCCGTTGGCCACTGTGGAAGCCACCATGGGAGCCAAAGCCAGGATGATTACTGCACCATCGAACACCTGGGGGGGGGGAGGGACACAGGCATCAGTGCTCACGCCTGGGGGTGGGGGTGGGGCTCAGCCAGGCAGCACCCACAAAGTGGGAGGCTGTGCACTTTCATAAAGACACCCATTACCTGTCCTGATCAGCCTCAGTCCTGAAGGGTCTCCTCCAGTCTCCCCACCAGGCTTCTGGCTGTGTGTGTGTGTGTGTGTGTGTGTGTGTGTGTGTGTTTCATTGGAGATAAAGAATCTCATGGACTTTCCTGCCTAGGCTGGCTTTGAACTGTGATCCTCAGATCTCAGCCCCCTGAATAGCTAAGGTTCCAGGCCTGAGCCACAGGCACTAGGCCCCAGGCCCTTTGATCTGAAGTAGACCAGACAGGCCTCAAGACACTTTTATAGTGTGGCTGCTCAGTGTCTGGACCCCTAGGCCATTTTAGAATGGATTTATTGGTTTTACAATGCATCACAAAAGCTTTGCAAATGGATTCAATAGAAACTTTTTATATTTTATAGGATTTTAAGGAGATTGCTTTCAGAAGCCCATTTGCCGGAAACAATCTCTGTCTGCCCCACTACATCCTGCTATAAAAATTCGGAACACTGAGAGACTCCAGGGCAGGAAGGAGCTGGCCTGGTTTTTGCTCTGTGTGTGTGTGTGTGTTCTGGTCCTCAGGCTTGAACTCAAGGCCTAGGCGCTGTCTCTGTGCTTTTTCCATCAAGGCTGGTGTTTTACCATTTGAGCAACACTTCTACTTCTAGCTTTTTTGATGGTTAATTGGACGCAAATTTCTCGTGGACTTTCCTGCTCTGGCTGGCTTCACACAGAGAACAGCGATCCTCAGAGCTCAGCCCCTTGCGTGGCTAGGATTACAGGCATGCGTACCAGGGCCTAGCTCTGCCCTGCATTTTTTTTTTTCTCTTTGGTTCTCTTGCTGGGATGTGTGGGCTGGGGAATTGGGATTGGCAGGCATTACTTTTTACCTCTATTTTATTCTCGATGTAATCCCAAATGCCCAGCACCACAATCCGAAGCACGGTCTGAAGAGAGGAAGGAAAGATAATGATTCTTCTTCTCCTGCCTCCTCCCTCTTCCTCTTGGCCGCCAGCACAGAAGATTCAAGAGCTCAGAAGCCAGAGCTCTGCTTCCCCGTTCAGAAAAAGGGAAATCCTTCACCATGCCCGAGCCATTCCCCTACTGCAGGGGTTCCTCAGCTGGGCACCTGTAACCCCAGCTACTCAGGAGGCTGAGATCTGAGGATTGAGGTTCAAAGCCAGCCTGGGCAGGAAAGTCCATGAGACTCTTACCTCCCATGAACACCCAGAAAAATGGAAGTGGGGTTGTGGCTCAGCATAGTAGAGTGTTAGCCTTGAGCTGAAGAGCTTAAGAGACAGCAGGAAACTGGCTCCAGACAAGGCTGAGGGCTCCAGGACGGGGGGTGGGGGGGGGGGTGGGGAGGCCTTGGGGCCTGACCATTCTGGAATTTTCCTGGGACCTGTGTGGCCTGCTAGCTAAGGCTGATGGGAGTGACCCCTGGCCTTGAGCTCCTAGATGCCCTCATGGGAAGGGCAGAGGAAGAGGCCCTGGGCAGGGATGCAAGGTTGTCTGTTCTGGCTCTGGGCTCAGACATCTTGATTGCTTGGATTTATTTTTCTTTCTCAATTCCTTGCCCTGGCTCTGGTCTTTGCTCCAGATTCCTGATTCCTCTCCTACCCTGTCTCCCCCCATACCCCCGCCACTTATTAGCATGGGTCCAGAGAGAGAAGCAGGGGCAAGAGTCCCTCACCAGCCCCAAGCCCTCTGTCCAGTCTTAGCCACAGCTGGCTGTGAGCTACAAGTCCAAGGCTACATTCTTCATCTGTGCTTTATTTTTTTTTATTTTGAGGGACAGTCCTGGAACTTGAACTCAAGGCCTGGGCACTGTCTATTAGCTGGTGCTCTATCATTTGAGCCACACATCCACTTCTGACTTTTTTGCTGGTTCCTTAGAGATAGGAGTCTCCTGGACTTTCCCGTCCCAGCTGGCTCTGAACTGTGATCCTCAGATCTTAGCCTTCTGAGGAGCTGGGATTGCAGGCGTGAGCCATGAGGGCTTGACGGTGCAGGTTTTGTTTGTCTGTTTATTTATTATTTTTTATTATTTTTAATAAAGACTCAAGCTGGGACTGTGGGAAGTCCCAGGTTGCTTTGTACTTTTGGAGGCCCATAGCAGGAGGAGTTTTGAGGATACAGGGCTTTGTGTGTTTCAGGTGGCTCCTGTCTGGGGTGGGGAGAGGACGGAGAAGGAAAGGGGAATGCTAAATTAAAGCTGGGGACTGCTAAATTAATGCTGGGTAATAAATTCTGCCAGTAGAAGCAAGGCAGGAGGAGCGAGAGAAAGAGCAAGAACAACTGAGCAAATATTTGTGTTGGCAAGTGCAGACGCCCAGCGCCATCTTCTGGCCACTCTCAGGCACATCTGGCCTGAGTCTCCAAGAGGACAGGTGGCTTTCTGAGGAGCTGAGAACTAGAGAAGAGACTGTTTTGGGCCTGGAATATCTGTTGCTTAGCCCAGTCCAGTCCAGCCTGAGACTCAGAATTCTGGGATTCAAGACCTGAGGCCCTGGCCTTCCCAGTCCCCAACGGACTCCTTGGCTTTCCTGATCATGCCAGGAAATACATCTTTTTGGTGGTTCATTGGAGGTTAGAGTCTCACAGGCTGGGCACCATGGCTCACACCTGTCATCCTAGCTACTCCGGAGGCTGAGATCTGAGGATCATGGTTTGAAACCAGCTGGGGCAGAAAAGTCCATATGACTCTTATCTCCACTCAAAAACTGGAAGCAGCACTGGGGATCAAGTGGTAGAGCGCTAGCCTTGAGCAAAAGGGCTAAGGGATATGGCGCAGGCCCTGAGTTCAAGTCTCACAATTGACCAAGAAAAAGACTCATAGACTTTCCTCCTTGGGCAGGCTTTGAAACGTGATCCTTAGATCTCAGCCTCCTGAGTAGCTGGGACGACAGGCGTGAGCCACTGACACCCAGCAAGCTTTTTAGACATGGTGTTTATTTAGCTTCAGCCTCTGGCACTAGTTGGGGATATCTGTACCCCTGCCCCATCTTTGTTCATCTCTCTTGGCCTGGCCAGACCCCAGTTTCATCACTGTCCCCTGGGTCTCTGTGACTCCTAACTATGCCATCTCTTTTTTTTGGTTTTACTTGGCAAAGCTCAGCTCCCATAGTCAGACAGGGAGCAATGTTCTGATGTACACTGGGGCACCCAAGGAAGGGGGTATCCCCGAGGAAGAAGAGGTCCCCCCACACCCCGTGGGCCCACGGCTACTCACCTCGGAGAAGAACACGGAAAGAATAGCCAAGCTGATCCAGTGGACGATGCTTGCAAATTGAAACGCACTGGAAACTGCAGGGGACACAGCGAGGGGTGGCTTTAAGAGTAAAGAGTCGGGGCAGGCAGCTTGGATGTCACTGAGGCCCGACCCTGGGCTCCTGGCAGGGGGGGGTCTTATATTTGGATCTGGTTGACATTTGGTCAGAGAAAAAGCCTGGCTTTTGTATTTTCTTCTGTGCTGGTCCTGGGACTTGAACTCAGGACCTAGGCACTGTTCCTTAGCTGTAGTGCTTAAGGCGAGTGCTCTACCACTTGAACCACAGCTCTGCTTCTGGTTTTTGAGTGGTTCCTCGGAGATAAGAATCTCCTAGATTTTTCTTCCCCAAGCTGGCCTCCAACCATGGTCCTCAAGATCTCAGGCTCCTGAGGAGCTGGGATGAGAGGCGTGAGCTTGGAATGTGTGCTGGGAGGTGTGGAGGTCGCTCTTCCTCCAGCCACAGAGCTCCTGTGTGTCTCTGTGACACAGCCAGGAAGGCAGGAAGGCAGCCCTCTGTCCACATGGGCTGTGATCTGGCCTGTGGACCAGTGCAGGCAACTTCAGAAATTCTCAGGCCAAGTGATGGCTGACACCTGTCATGCCAGCTACTCAGGAGGCTGAGATCTGAGGATCGTGGTTCAAAGCCAGCCCAGGCAGGAAAAGTCTGTGAGACTCTTATCTCCAATGAACCACCAGAAAATCAGAAGTGGAGCTGTGGCTCAAATGGTAGAGCACCAGCCTTGCGCTGAAGAGCTCAGAGACAGTGTCTAGACCCAGAGTTCAAGCCCCAGGATGGAGAAGGGGGTGAGGGAGGAAGAGGAGGGAGGGAACAGGGAATCAGAGACTGGTCTGAACACACCTGCCTGCAGCTCAGAATCCTCAGAGGCCACAGGAAGATGGTGGCCCAGGAGTGGGGCGGGGGGAGTCTGGCCGCAGGGAAAAGCTATAACCTGGGATTGGATAAAACATGGGTCGCCCCACAAACGGGAAAGGATTAGGGCTCCAGGCTCCAGATGGGAGACTTGGGAGCGGGGTCCCCTGGCTTTGCACCAGTGTAACCCTTGGAAAATGAACCTCAGAGATGCTGGAATCCCTTGGCTCAGATCCACACACACACAGGGGCCCCCCGAGAGCCAGGAAACCCGAGGCGATGTCTAGATGATTCTAGAAACATAAAAATCATCTCTCTAGTATTCCTCAAATGAATTCCTGTGTCTTTTTTCTTTCTTTTTCTTTTACGGTTTGCTTTAGAAGAGCCATAAATCTCTGATCGTGCATTTTATGGGGTTTAAGATGCCTTTTATGAGCTGTTATTGGATCGCCCACCCCCAAAATCAATCTCCTGGATACTTAATTTTCAGGAAAATTCCATTGTCGGCTGGAGTCTCAGTTCTGTTCAATACCCTGTCACAACTAAGGTGTCAGGGCCCAGAGGACAAGCCAGCACCCAGGGTCAAATGTTGTAGAAAGCAGACAAGACGGAAGGGAGGCAGGGAAGCCCCCATAGCATGGTTTAATTGAAGTGAGGCTGAGGTGAAACCCAGCCTGGCACTTGGTGCTAGAAGATGCTTCTATTGGGATCAAGAAACCACCTCTGTATTCAAACCCATCTAGGAAGCTGGCTGCTGGTGACACACGCCTGTCAGCCTAGTTCCTAAGAGGTTGAGACCTGAGGAGCGGGCTTCAAAGCCAGCCCTGGCAGGGAAGTCTTTGAGGCTCTTATCACCAGTGAACTGCCAAAAAGCCAATAGTGGAGTTGTGGGTTCAAGTGGCAGAGTGCCGGTCCTGAGTGGCAAAAGCTCAGGGACAGTGCCTAGGTTCTGAGTTCAAGTCCCAGGACTAGTACCAACAAAAGAAAAATAAATCTTATTCTGGTGCATATCTATCTCTCTGCTCCACTTATGGCTAGATAATTGTAAGAACTGGAACTGACAATCCATATTAGCTACTACAGGGCATGATTTTTTTATTTTTGTTCCAGTCCTGAGGTTTACACTCAAGGCCTGGGCACTGTCCCTGAGCTCTTTCTGCTCAAGGCGAGCACTCTATCACTTTCAGCCACAGTACCACGTCCACTTTTCTGGTGTTTAAATGGAGATAAGAGTCTCATGGATGGGACCGGGAGTTTGGCCTAGTGGTTAAAGTGCTTGCCTAGCATGCATGAATACCCGGGTTCGATTCCTCGGTACCACATACATAGAAAAAAGCCGGAAGTGGTGCTGAGGCTCAAGTGGTAGAGCTCTAGCCTTGAGAAAGTCCAAGGACAGTGCTCAGGTTCTGAGTTCAAGCCCAGGACTGGCAAAAAAAAAAAAAAAGAGTCTCATGGACTTGCCTGTCCACGCTGGCTTTGAACCGCGATCCTCAGACCCTGAATGGCTAGGAAGACAGGCGTGAACAAACGGTGCCTGGCTGAAAATTCTCTTTAACTAGAGAACATTCCAATCTGGAAAATTTGAAATGGCAACCATTTCTTCTTCTTCTTTTTTTTTTAAGTATGGATACAGAGTTCCCCAACCTGGGTTTAGTGTGTTGTTATTTCTTTTAATCTCATCAGGTTTTGTTAGTATGAGATGCTGGGAAGGGAACTAAAGAGACCCTGTGGGGCAGAGAGAGGGGGCATAACGGAGAGAAGTGGTCGGCCTCCTGCACCCTGCCCTCCCCCGCCCCTCCTGCAATTCTCCTCAAGGCTCAAGGTGGCTTAGCACCTCACCCAGCTCTCGGGTTGTGGCCCCCGGAGACGCAGATGCACGGTGACTATGGAAAGTGGATGTGATTGGGCCTCTGACCCCTACTCACATTGGAGGAGCTTTATATCGATTAGGAGTTCCAGTGTCAGAAGCAGTACCACCACCATGACAGAGACTACCAGGACACTGTTGAGGCTTGCACTGAGCAAAAATACCTGCCACATGTCCGCCCTCTTCCCGCAGCACGGCTTCAGCCAGTTAGACCTGTGGGGACAAAGCACGAGATCAGGGAGGAGACTCAGCGTGGGAGCTGGTGCAGGGATTCGAACTCAGGTCCCGGCACCCCTCCAACGTTTTTGTTTTTCTTTCTCAAGGTTGGTGCTGGACCACTTGAGCCATGCTTCCACTTCTGGATTTTTTTTGGGGGGGGGCTGATTACTTGGATTAAGATTAAGACCCATGATGATGATGATGATGATGATGATGATGATAATGATGGTGATGATGGTGATGATGATGATAATGATGGTGATGATGGTGATGATGATGGTGAACCAAACACCAGCTGTCTTCTGTGCCTCTCACCCCAAGAGCCATGCTGCTGAAATCTGCTGAAGGGGAATGGGTTGGCCAACCCTAAAAGACCCCAGGTGCCTCTGGGCATGGGGGGCAGCTCGGCCCTGCCTGCTCCTCTCTCTCGGGAGGGCTCTTGTGACCAGAACCCCCAGCAGGGCATCCTGGACAGTCCTTCTGGGCTGAGCCTGTGGACAGGGCTCTCAGCTCAGGAAATCTGGGTGCCTTCTGGGCCAGCTCGGGTCTCCCGGGATATTCTCTAATCTCCCTGGGAACGGCAGGGAGTGCTTTGGGGGTGCAGTCCCCCTCACTCCACAGGAATGGAGGCAGCCGGGGTGATCATTTGAGATGAGTCCTGGTGGCCAGAGGGAAAGGCAGGGAGACAGCTCAGTTCAAGCCAGACTGCCAAGGCCTTGGATGGACGGGGAAGGCGGGGACTGGCGACCTCTGCTGGTGGACTTCGGCATTGCAGAAACTCTGCCTGCTTTCTTTCTTTTTTTTTGTGGTTGGTCGTGGGACTTGAACTCTGGGCCTGGGCGCTGTTCCTGAGCTCTTCACCTCAAGGCTACCACCCTACCCCTTGAGTCACACATCACTTCCGGTTTTCTAGTGGTTACTTATTGTTTCTGACAGGGTCATGTGTTTCAAACCCCTTGTCTTTCCCCGCAGAGCTGAGATAGCAGCATGCACCTCCGATGCCCAGCTTAATGGTTTAAGATGGGGTCTGACTAACTTTTTACCCAGGCTGGATTCACATTACGATCTTCACAGGCTCTAGCTCCTGAGGAGCTGGGGTCACAGGCGTGAACCATTATGCCTGGTCAAGTTTGCCTTTTAGGTGGAGAGGGCCTTCCTTCTCACCTCCAGATCCAGCCTACAGAGTCCTGTAAAGTGGTGGAAGAGGCAACTGGGTGTTAGAATGTCTGCTTAGAGAGAGGCGCTGGTGGCACACGCCTACCATCCTAGCTACTCAGGAAGCTGAGATCTGAGGATCACGGTTCAAAGCCAGCCTGGGTAGGAAAGTCTGTGAGACTCTCATCTTCAATGAAACACCAGAAAATGGGAAGTGAAATTGTGGCTCAAGTGGTACAGTTTTGAGTTGAAGAGCTCAGGGACAGCACCCAGACCCTGAGTTTAAGCCTGCTTGCCTAGCAAGGACAAGACCTTGAGTTCAAATCCAAGGACTGCCAAAATAAAAATAAATAAATAAATAAATAAACAAACAAACAAATAAACAACAGAAAAGGGATGAGCTATGTCTCAGAAGGTGGTAAGAGGAGTTTGGGAGACAAAGAGCCAGTCAAGGGGATAGGAAAATACCAGCATCACTGATGGGTTGTTGAAGCAGGTGTGTGTGTGTGTGTGTGTGTGTGTGTGTGTGTGTGTGTGTGTGTATACCAAGTAGGTTCTGAGTTTGAACTTTTTTTTTTTGTACCAGTACTGGGACTTGAATTAAGGGTCTTGTACTCTTGCCTGCTTTTTTACTCATGGCTGGCACTCTACCACTTGAGCCATACCTCTATTTTCCCACTTTTTGCTGGTTAATTAGAGATAAGAGTCTCATGGACTTTTCTACCCAAGCTGACTTTGAACTGTGAGCCTCAGATGTCAGCTTCCTCGTGTAGCCAGGATTCCAGCTGGGTGCCCGGCTGGTACTCCTTTGTGGACAGGAGGTAGAGGGCAGGGTTGAGTGTTATAACAGGACTTGGGCCCCAGAGCCCTAGGACTGCGACCTGGAGAGGGGATGGGCCTTGAATGGGGAGGGGGGAGCTGGAGTGATGAGCTTTCTGGCTGGACCCCATGTCTGGAAATCCTCTGAAGGGCTGGGAGTTTGGCCTAGTGGTAGAGTGCTTGCCTAGCATGCACGAAGACCTGGGTTACATTCCTCAGTACCACAAACATAGAAAAAAAAAAGCTGGAAATGGTGCTGTGGTCTAAGTAGTAGAGCTATAGCCTTGAGAAAGCCCAAGGACAGTGCTCAGGCTCTCAGCCCAAGCCCAAGACTGGCAAAAAAAAAAAAAAATCATCTGAAACTCAAAGGGCTCAATGTTTAGCAGCCAAAGACCCCCAGGTGTCAGGGCCACGCGCAATTCCAGGAGTGCCCACCAGAGGGCAGGCATCCTCCATCTCCTAACTACGTGCCAGGAGGCAGAAGCCAGCTCTGCGGGCAGCCTGGGCTGCCAAAATCTACAAATACCACCGCGCAGGTGGCAAAGCCTGGCAGAGGAGATGAGAATGCCACCATGAGCTCCTGCCGGGTCACTCCTGTGGCCTCAGAGAAATCCTGGCATGGAGGTGGACTGGGAGGAGGTAGTGGAGGTCCCTGAGCTGGCTGGGCAGTGTTTCTAAGCCTGGCATAGAAAAGTCTCACCTATGGGGCTGGGAGTTTGGCCTAGTGGTAGAGTGCTTGTTCAATTCCTCGGTACCACATTCATAGAGAAGTCCCATCTGGGGAAGCAGAGCAGATCTTAGGGTGTGGGGTGATATAGTGTGGGGGGCACAAGCTGGACATGATAGTGGGTGGGGGGTCTCTCCCACACACACAGACCTGGGCTTTGGCTATGTATAAACGCGTGATGGAAGGCAGGGCAGAAGTACTAGGTATTTTGAAATTGGGGGCGCAGCTGAGAGCTTCTCTTTTGTGTGTGTGTGTGTGTGTGTGTGTGTGTGTGTGTGTGTGTGTGTTGGTCATGGGTCTTGAACTCAGGGCCTCAGGGCGCTGTCCCTGAGCTCGTCAGCTCAAGACTAGTGCTCTATCACATTGATTTCTGCTTTTCTGGTGGTTCACTGGAGATAAAGAGTCTGACAGCTGACCACCCGTCTTTCTAAAACTCCCTGCCAGCCCTCCCGTCTAAGCGTGTGGGAAAGCAATTGTTGCTGGAAGTGTAGAGTTGAGGCCCTGACAGCCTTCTCCTGGGAGCTCAGGCTGAGGGTCCACGCATACAGCGGCTACACCCCGGGATTTGGAGTGATTTGCAAGCACAATTCTACACCATTTCCTAGTAATTGGATTGTACAGGGCCTCAGGCAGGACCAGGAAGAGAATTAGGAGACTGCAGTACTGCCTCTGGCCACCAGAGGGCAGTGGCACCGAGACTCCACGGATGCTTTAGTGAAGGACCCAGATTTATTTTCTTTCTTTCCTTCTTTCTTTCTTTCTTTCTTTCTTTCTTTCTTTCTTTCTTTCTTTCTTTCTTTCTTTCTCTCTTTTCTTCCTTCCTTCCTTCCTTCCTTCCTTTCCTTCCTTCTCTCTCTTTCTTTCTTTCATTCATTCTTTCTTTCTTTCATTCATTCTCTTGCCTGCCTTCCTGCCTACTGTCCTCCCATCCTTCCTTTCCTTTTTGGGTGGGAGGAATCAGTTTTGGGGCTTGAACACAGGGCCTGGGCACTGTCCCTGAGCTCTTCTGCTCAATATTAGTGCTCTACGACTTGAGCCACAGCACCACTTCTGGCTTTTTGTGTTTAACTGGAGATACGAGTCTCGTGGTGTTTCCTGCCTAGACTGGCTTCCAATCCTGACCACGGTAGCTAGGATGACAGGCGTGAGCCACTGGTGCCAGCATCAGGTTTTGTATTCAAGGCAGCCAGTGTGTTTGTAAATGTTTACCTGGGAGAGCTGCTCAGAGCTGAGCCCTGAAGCCCTGCCCGGTGCTCACAGCATCAAGAGCTGCAGGGTGGGGGGCTGGAGAAATCCCTGGTGGGAGTTAGAAATATGAGCTCCAGGTGGCCCTGGGACCTATTCCTGCCCTTTTCAACCAGAAAACAGCATCAGATGGCTGGGCGATGGTGGTTCACACCTACAGCTGGGACAGGAAAGTCCAGGAGACTCTTATCTCCAATGAACCACCAGAAAACCAAAGTGGAGGGACTAGGAAGAGCTCTGGGCAGTTGAGAAATCAGTGTGTTAGAAGACTGCAGTATTGTTTCTGCCCACCAGAGGGCAGTGGCTTAGGGACAGTGCCCAGGCCCTGAGTTCAAATCCCATGACTGACCAAAAAAAAAAGAACAGAAGAAGTGACTCTTTTCCAGAGTCATTTTCTGAGAAAATAATGTCTGAGACAAAATGGCTTGGAGTGGTATGTCTGTGGAAGCGTCTCTAATCTCCTGGCTGCCTCTTGTGGTGAGGGGAAGGGAGGGGAGGGTCCAGGAGACCCAAGGAGTTGTGTAAAAGCAAGCCCAGGGATACCAGCACCTACCCCTCTTTTTGGTACTCTTCATCCAGATTCGACAGGAGCTGAGAACCGGCAGCAGAGAGGTCGACAGGCGCCAGAGGCAAGTCCCCGTAGGCAAAGCCAACCAGTGGCCCCCGAGCCAGGCTCTTCCTCTCTTCCTCTACTTGGCGAGAAATGATCTCAACTTCAGAAATCCCTCCTTCAATGGCAGGCCTGGGATGGAGAGGCAGAGCCAGGAGGACAATCAGACCCCACTGAGAAGAAGAGGCTTAGTTGGCGCCATAGCTCATACCTGTAATCCCAGCTACTCAGAAGCTGAGAGCTGAGGATCCAGGACAGAAGCCTGGGTCTGGGGTAGGATGGTATGTGAAACTCTTGTCTCCAATTAGCTACCAAAAAGCTGGAAGTGGAGATGTGGTTCAAGTAGTAGAGAACCAACATGTTTTTTTTTTGCCAGTCCTGGGGCTTGAACTCAGGGCCTGAGCGCTGTCCTTGGACTTTCTCTAGAGCTCTACCACTTGAACCACAGCACCACTTTCAGCTTTTTCTATGTACGTGGTACTGAGGAATCGAACTCAGGGCTTTGTGCCTACTAATCAAGCCTCTACCACTAGGCCACACCCCTGCCCCGAAGTTTTGCCTTTTTCTCTCTGTCAGTAGTTGCTCAGTGCTGTTTATAAGCTAACTGGGTATCTGTCAGCAAAGCAGGTAGAGGAAGCCCTGTGGGGCTCAACTAAAGAGTGGGGGCTAAGGGGCCGGAAGCGTAGCCAAGTGGTAGAGTGCTTGCCTAGTATGCACAAAGCCCTGGGTTCAATTCCTCACTACCACATACCAGAAAAAGCCAGAAGTGGTGCTGTGGCTCAAGTGGCACAGCACTAGCCTTGAGTAAAAAGTGTCCAAGGACAGTGCTCAGGCCCTGAGTTCAAGCCCCAGGATTGGTTAAAAAAAAAAAAAAAGAGTAGGTGCTAATCCAGATGCAGTGGCTCACGCCTGTAATCCTAGCTACTCAACAGGCTGAGATCTGAGGATCGAGGTTCAAAGCCAGTCCAAGCACTAAAGTCCGTGAGACTCTTATCTTCAATTAACCACTAGAAAACTGGAAGTGGTGCTGTGGTTCAGGGCTGGACAGTAGCCTTGAGCTGAAGAGCTCAGGGACAGCGTCCAGACCCAGAGCTCAAGGCCTACGACCAAAAAAGAAAAAAAAAAAGTGGGCGCTTATGAAGGAGCCCCCACCTCTGAGTCCCCAAGGTAGATGCTGGGTGGAATTTGTTCATTTTTTTAGGGACTTTACAAGGAAACTACGGATTTTTCTTTATTGGGGGGAGAGTGCACCAGTCCTGGGGCTTGAACTCAGGGCCTAGGTTCTGTCCTTGAGCTTTTTCAGCAAGGCTGGTGCTCTACCACTTGAGCCACAGTGCCACTTCCAGCTTTTTGGTGGTTCATTGGATCAGAGAGCCTGAGCTCTCTGGTCTGGCTTTGATTTGCAATCCTCAGATCTCAACTTTCTGAGTAGCTGGGGTTCCAGGCGTGAACTATAGGCATCTGGCTCTTTATCTGCTTTTGAAGGTGTCAATGGAAACATTCTGCCCCCCCTTTTTGTGAGGGGAGGGGTAGTCTCCAAAACTCTTTGTCTCCCAGGTAACTCTGTCCCCACAGTACTTACTGTGTATCAGTCATGTTGAAAGACGCAGCCAGGGCCATGGGTGGGCTTGGTGGCTAGCGGGGCTCAGCTGTCTGAAACCGTGCTCTAAGCATTTCCACGCGTGGGGTCTGCAGGACACACGCACGTGGCATGCCCTGGAAACAAAAGCCAGGAACTCATGACCTTCTGATGCTAAATGGAAGTCCATCCCCAAATGGGGTGCTTTGCACATTTCTCCACGAAGTTAGGGTGACTTGATCTTTTTTTTCTCACTGTCTCTATGGCTGTTTCTCTCTGGCAACACTGGGTTTGAATCCAGGGTCTTTGGTTTGTTGGGCAGGTGATCTACCACTTGAGCCATACCCTCACCTTTTTTTTCTTTTGGTCGGCTGTGGGGCTTAAACTCTGGGTCTGGGCACTGTCCCTGAGCTCTTCAGCTCAAGGCTAGCACTCTCCCCCTTGAGCCACAGCACCATTTCCAGTTTTCTAGTGGTTAATTGGAGAGAAAGAGTCTCATGGACTTTAGTGCCCAGGCTGGCTTTGAACTGTGATCCTCAGATCTCAGCTTCCTTAGTAGCTGGAATTACAGGTGTGAGCCACCAATGCCCGCTTTCTATTTATTTTTTTAAGAAGGAATAAAATCTTATTTTGAATGATGTACCACAAAAGTATCATACCTCAAGTCCCATAATATTCTCTTTGTTTTTGTGCTGTCCCTGAGCTGTTTTTGCTCAAGGTAAATGCTCTACCACTTGAGCCACAGCTCCATTTTCAGCTCTTTTTGCTGGGGATTAGAGACTCAAGAAGTTTATTTCCCAGGCTGGCTTTGAACCGTGATCCTCAAATCTCAGCCTCCTGAATAGTTAGGACTATGGGAATGAGCCACAGTGCCTGGATAATAATATGCATCTAAATATGTAAGAATATAAGCATAGTTTTCACAGTTTGGTTTGTCCTATAACTTTTTAGAAATTCAGCCAGATTTCCCCTCAATCTTGTTTTTCCTCTACAGTGTGTTAGATACATTAGTCATTGTCTCAAAAAGAAAGAAACAAAGAAAGAAAGAAAGAAAAGAAAGATCCTATCTTCTTATCCTTCTTTTTAGGATATGAACAGCCATTAATGGTTGTTTTCTAGATCCATTCACACATTCTGGCCTGTGAAATGATATTTTAACCTTCTTATTCTTTATTACTCAAGCTTCTACGAAGATAAACTTTCCCTTGTCAACACTTTGATCGGCCTAAGTTTCAGGTCACTTAGAGAACAAAGGCCCAAACACTTAACTTTTCCTTCTTCATTGATTTCCAAAACAATGGCTTAGAGTGGACACGTGACTCAGTGGAAGACTGCATGCCTTGCAAGCCTGAGGCATCTGAGTTCAAATCCCAGTTCCACCAAAGAAATGAATGACTGAGTGAATGAATGAATGTCCCCCAAACAAAGCCAGTGACTTGTATTTAGTGGTTATGGATGGAGGTGTAGGGGTGAGAGAGTGCTCTATTGGTAGCAAGTCCCCTAAAACATGGCAGTTGTTTCTTGGAAAATGAGGATGTGGCCTGAGAAAGAAATAACTGATCTCTTAGTACAGTGACAGCAATAAACCAGAGAAGATCATAAAGTCATCGTTAGATAAACTGGAGTAGCTGCTTTAGCTGGAGATTGTTTTTCTTTTTGTCTTGGGGTTTTCTTGGCAATACTGAGGTTTGAACTCAGGTCCTCGTGGTTGCCAGGCAGCTGCCCTACCTCTGAGCCATATCTCCAGCGCCTCTCCCACCAGGCCTGTTTTGATTTTAGCCTTGGTTATTTTGGAGATGTGGTCTGACTTTCCATCTGGACATGTGTCTGGACCTCGATCCCCGTTTTTCATTCCTCACAGTGGCTGGATGAAAACAAGGGCTCTTCACCCAGCTTCCTTCCATGTCTGTCAGGAAGTCTTGTGGACTTCTTGGACCCTCGAACCTCCCGATCTCATTCTGGCACGCAGTTAGGATGGCAGGCACTCACTACCATACCTGGTTAGGAAGGCAGGTGGGGGCGGGAAGAGGGGGCTCACAATCTTTTCTGCCAAGGCTAGCCTCAAACCTCGATCCCCCAATCTCAGCCTCTCGGGTAGCTAGGAGGGTATGAGAGTTACTGGTGCCTGGCTGATTTTAATTATTTTTTAAATTAGGTGTTACAGGTTGTTGCCTGATATTAACCATGATCTTCTTGATTGTGGCTGGAAGTCTCGTCACCCAGCCCTTCCTTGGAGGGCATTTTTTTTTTAAATTTTGTTAGTTTAATTTTTTAATTGTTGTTAGTACTGGGGCTTGAACTCAGGGCCTGGGCTCTGTCCCTTAGCTTCATTGCTCTACCACATGAGCGATGCCTCCACTTTCCAGTGCCTTTCTTTCTTTTTTTTTTTTTGCTGGTAAATTGAAGATAAGTCTCACAAATGTTCCTGCTCAGGCTGGCTTTGAACCTCCATCCTCAGATCTCAACCTCCTGAGTAGCTAAGATGACAGTTGTGAGCCACGGTGCCTGGCTTTCAGTGGTGGTGGTTGACCAGTACATTTTAGGTTTAAAAAAGAAAAGCCTAAAAAGGATAGGTGTGTTTAGCCTGAATGTCATTTAAAAATAATATTTTTCTCCAAACAAAAATGGTTCACAAAGCACAAGTCTGGCACGAAGCAGGTGTAGTCTAGCACTCTATAAATGAACCATCTGACGTGCAAACCTGCAGCCTCACAAACCTGGAACAAGGAGAAGAGAAAGGCCTGTTTTGGATTGCCTGGGTCTGGCTAGGGGTGGGGTAGGTGGGGTGGCTGTGATTCACACTTCAGTACAATTCCAGTGTCTTCCACCTGATGCTCTAGTGTCTGTCCACACATCGGCCCTTATTTCTGAGCACTTGTTCCAGCAAAATCTACAAAGTTTAGCCCTCCGTAGCTGCTGTCTTGAACATTTTAGGGTTGGGAGGTGTTGCAAAGAGTCAACTCCTAGAAACAGCTTCTTCTTTTTTTACTCTTCTTCTTATTTTTACCAGTCTTGGGGACTGAACTCAGGGCCTGAGCACTATCCTTTGGCTTTCCTCAAGGCTAGCACTCTACCACGTGAGCCACAGCACCACTTTCGGCTTTTTTAAATGTATGTGGTACCAAGGAATCAAACCCTGGTCATTGTGCATACTAGGTAAGCACTCTACCACTAGGCCACACTCCCGGTGCCTCAGCTTCTTTTCATACTTTTTTTTTTCCTCTGGTGGTGTGTGACTTTTTTTTATTTTGCCAGTCCTGGGCCTGGGTACTGTCCCTGAGCTTCTTTTGCTCAAGGCTAGTGCTCTACCATT
The DNA here is from genome assembly GCF_031878675.1 of Megascapheus bottae. Lineage (NCBI taxonomy): Eukaryota > Metazoa > Chordata > Mammalia > Rodentia > Geomyidae > Megascapheus > Megascapheus bottae. Next base: position 1,079,504 of record NC_143538.1, on the reverse strand, counting down.
TGAGCTACAGCACACCACTTCTGGCCTTTTCTGTGTATGTGGTACTGAGGAATTGAACCCATGGCTTCATGCATGCTAGGCAAGCACTCTAGCGCTAAGCCACCTTCCCAGCTAAAGCTTTTCCTCTTCAACAATATCTTGTAGAAATCTGCCTCTCACCTCAAGAAGGAAAAACTGAATTTGTTCTTTGATTAATGACTGCATTGTATGCCAGGGTGAGAGGAAACATGATTTAGCTAAGCTTCCCTTCTTGGGCTGTTGATTCTTGGATGTTTTCTGGGAGGAGCTATGAAACATGACTGAATATACTGTACTATGTACTGGTATTGTTTTTTCTTTTTGTTGGTCATGGGGCTTCAACTCTGGGCCTGGGCGCTGTCCCTGAACTCTAGCTAGCATCTACCATTTGAGCCATAGAGCCACTTCTAGTTTCCAAGTGGTTAATCGGAGATCTTTGGATCTCAGCCTCCTGAGTAGCTAGGATGAGAATCATCCTAGCACCTGGTCCTTCTTGCTCTCATTAGTATTTAGTCTCACATTTGTGCCTGGACCAGCCTGAGTCTTTGATCTCTCTAACCAAGGGGAGAGGTGGACAGCCACATCAGGCCCCTCTTGTTGGTTGAGATAGAGGTGTGTGTCCGGGGGGTGGGGTGGGGGGTGTCTCACTAACTTCTTGACTAGGCTCAAACCAAGATGTTCTTTAGCTCCACTTTTCAAGTAGCTGGGATTATGGGCATGAGCCACTGTATCTGGCTGAGGGGAGGACTCTGTGTGTGTGACTGGGACTTGAACTCAGGACCTCACGCAGTCTCTCTTGGCTTTTCCACCCAACATTGGTGCTCTACTACTTGGCCCACATGTTAACTTCTGACTTTTTGCTGGTTCACTGGAGATAAGAGTCTCACAGGCTGGCTGTGAACCATGGTCCTCATATCTCACTCTCCCGATTAGCTAGGATTACAAGCATGAAACACGGGTGCCTGGCATATATATATTATTTGTTCTTCTCCATCTTATTTTTTTGTTATTGTAAGTGTGATGTAAGGAAGAGTTATAGTTACATAAGTCAGGTAAAGAGTACATTTCTTTCTGGGCAATGTCACTCCTTCCCTCATTCTCATTTTCCATGTTCTTTAATCTCTTCTTTTCCCTACTCTCTGGCTACTCAGTGGCCTAAGGATGGACTGAGGAGCTGGACATGGCTCTGTGCTGGGGAGTGACGCAGAATACACCCACAGAATTCCCCACATGTGGGCAACACCCCCAGCCTTTTGCATCTCAGGGCCATGCTCGGTCGTGACAAATCGAGCTGTTTCCTGGCAGGAGAGCACCATGGCTGGGGGGAGGAGGGTCATGCTGGCTGGCAGCCAGTGGCAGCCTGCCATGCTTGGACAGCTGGCACCAGAGCCAGGTTCCTCAGGCTCCTCTCAGGGCTCAGGCAGCCAGCAGCAAATGTCACAGCCGCCAAAGCTCAGACCTGCAAGGGAAATCTGCAGAACATGGCTTTTCAGAGTGTAATGCCCAACATTTCCACTACAGATCTGAGAAGAAATGGATTTCAGACTCATTTGGGATATTGCCTGAATCGGCTTCTGTTTGTTTGTCTGGTTTTCTGGTGTGGGGCTTGAACTCAGGGCCTGGGTGCTGTCCCTGAGCTCTTCAGCTCAAGGCTACCGCCTTTTCCTTGAGCCACAGCACCATTTCTGATTTTTATTTTTCTACTGGTTCACTGGAGATGAGTCTCACAGCCGGGTGAAGTGGTTTATGCCTATAATCCTAGTTACTCAGGAGGCTGAGATCTGAGGATCATGGTTCAAAACCAGTGTAGGCACTAAAAAGTCCTTGAGACTCTTATCTCCAATTAACCACCAGAAAGCCAGAAGTAGCACTATGGCTAAAGGGGTAGGGTGGTAGCCTTGAGCTGAAGAGCTCAGGGACAACGCCTAGGCCCAGAGTTCAAGTTCCACAACTTCCCAAAAAAAAAAAAGTTTTAGACTTTCCTGCCCAGGCTGGCTTTGAATCTTGATCTTCAGATCTCAGCCTCCTCTTGAATAACTAGGATGATTGGTGTGACCTAGTGAATGCCCTTTGGCATACTTTACTGGCACTGAAGGGTCAACCCTCACCTTTCTTTCACCTTCCCTGGTTACTCCTCTTTATTTCTTCAACTTCTTTTTAAAATTTTTGGTCTGAGACTAGAAGTCAAGCTTAGTACCTACACTTTTTCTCATTGGCTAGTGTTCAAACCCTTCTCTCTCTTTTTTTTTTGTCAGGATTAAGGTTCAAAGCCAGCCTGGGTAGAAAAGGACCTGAGACTCCAATTAACCTCTAGAAAATGGGAAGTGTGGCTTGGCTCAAGGGTAGGGCAATATCCTTGAGCTGAAGAGCTCAGGGACAGCACCCGAGTTTAAGCTCCATGACCCATCAAGAAAAAAGTTATAAATGCCCTGAGTTCAAGTCCCAGGACTGGCAAAAAAAACCAAACTTGGGCTGGAAATGTGGCTTAGTAGTATAGAGTGCTTGCCTAGCATGCATAAAGCCCTGGGTTCAATTCTTCAGTACAACATACACAGAAAAAGCCAGAAGTGGCTCTCTGACTCGAGTGGTAAAGTGCTAGCCTTGAGCAAAAAGAAGCTCAGGAATGGTGCTGGAGCTCTGGACTGGCAAAAAAAACAAAAACAAAAACAAAAACAAAAAAAACAACACTAAACTAAGATCCTTAGGTATTGTTGGGGTGGGGGCAAAAATATGGGGAGGGGGCTAGACAGATGGAGGAAGAAAGGATGAGCGAATGCAGTCATGATATTCAATGTGCATCTGTGAGAATGGAACCAGGCGGTGGGGTTGGGAGAGACAGGGAGAGTGATGGAAGAGGTGACACAGCTCAAGATGCACTGTACTCCAGAAGCGACTTGTTGAACTGAAATCGTTTGTCCAATTATTTAAAGATAGTTAAGGAAGAGAGAGGAAGGAAGGAGGGAAGGAGGGAGGGAGGGAGGGAGGGAGGGAAGGAAGGAAGGAAAGAAGGAAGGAAGGAAGGAAGGAAGGAAGGAAGGCAGGCCAACAGTCATCCAGTGGGTGCAGGCCTGAGCCAGGTCTGCACTGAGTGGGCCTCTGCCTCTCTTAACAATGTAAAGCTGCCTGAAGGACATTGTTCCTCCGTGGGGGTCTCTAAAGCCATCTTTGACAGCTGGCCCACCCCTGAATTTTGTCCACTTTCAGGTTCCTGGGTCTCTGGCCTGACCTGATGACTGTGCATAAAGCTCTGATCCTGATCCCAGGTCTAGAGGATGGAAATCAGAAGATGACTGCAGTTGTCATGGCAACCTGACACTTGCACCAGGTACTCCTGCTGCTTGACAGTCCTCAGAGATGGTTGCTAAGTCTTAGCTCTGTGGCTGACCAGCCATGTGATCCTGAGAAAGTCATTTAAGTCTTCCAACCATCTACCCACTCATCCACCCACCCATCATCCACCCATATATACATACATATATGCACCACCTATCCATCTATCCACCCACCTATCCATTTATCCATCATCCATCCACCCACCTATCTATCCATCCATCCACCACCTACCCATCCATCCACCCATCCACCCATCCACCCACCCATCTACCCATCCTCCCACCCATCCACCTACCCATCCATCCACCACGCATCCATCCATCCATCATGCATCCATCCATCCATCCACCCATCTATCCATCCATCCATCCATCCACCAATCCACCCATCCACCCACCCATCTACCCATCCTCTCACCCATCCACCCACCCATCCATCTACCATGCATCCATCCATCCACCCATCTATCCATCTATCCATCCATCCACCCACCCACCCATCCATCCATACCTCCACCCATCCATCCGTCCATCCATTCATCTACCCACCCATTCATCCATCCATCTACCACCCCATCATCCATTCATATATACATACATACATGTACCACCCATCCATCCATCCATCCACCCATCATCTACCTGTATATACACACATCCATGCACCACTCACCTACCCATCTATCCACCATCCAATCATATATACATCTATCCACTACGCATCCATTATCCACTTATCCATCCATCTACCAATCCATCCATCCACCACTCCAACCATGCACCCATTCATCCACCCACACATCCATCCACCCACTCACCCATCCATAATCCATCAATCCATCCAACCACCCACCATCCACCCCTATATACATCCACTTATCCATTCATTCATCCATCCTCTACTGACACCCAAAAAGATTTTGTCAGGTTACAATATCACATACAAAATAAGACCATTAAATGAAAAACAAGAGCTCAAACACACATCAGTAATTATACACACACACGCACACACAAAATCCCTGTGTGTGTATTTAAACATCCTAAGATAAACAATGAATATATATTACTTAAATAATTAATGTGATTAGTGGTAGAGCACTTGCCTATTGCCTAGCAGGCTCAGTATCACATAAACAGGAAAAGCTGGAAGTGGTAGAGTACCAAATAAACAGAAAAAGCTCAAGTGGTAGAGTGTTAGTCTTGAGCTGAACAGCTCAGAGATAGTGCCCAGCTGAGCACTGTCCCTGAGCTTCTTTAGCTTCTATTAGCATCCTTTGCAATATTCTAGTTTAATTAGGGATACCAAGTACTTATTTTTCCTTGGCAAGATTTACATCATTTAGCCTCTGTTTTGAAACTATCTAGAGTTTTGCACACTTGGCAAAACTGCTCACCAATTGAACCTAAAACTGGAAGACAAATAAAGTAGCATTAAAATTATGGTTATATTCACTGCAACATGAGGCAGCGTGATTAAATCACAACAGAAAAGAATATGGTGCTATTTCACCATTACAGGTTAGAAAAAGTCTACTTGCATCCTTCCTTCCTTCTTAAATTTCTATTGTGGCCTGGGGAGTGTGGCCTAGTGGTAGAGTGCTTGCCTAGTATGCACAAAGCCCTGGGTTTGAGTCCTCCGTACTACATACACAGAAAAAGCTGGAAGTGGTGCTGTGGCTCAAGTGGTAGAGCTCTAGACTTGAGAAAGCTCAAGGACAGTGCTCAGGCCTTGAATTCAAGCCCCACAGCTGGCAAAAAAAATTTCTGCTTTATTAAGGAAGGAGCTATTGACATTTGGACTCAGATCCTTGTGCTTGCTTAAGCAAGCATTCTACCCTTTGAGCCATGCCACCAGCCTTTTTTTTATTTGCTTCAATTATTTTTCAGATAGGGTCTCAAGTTTGGGCATTAAACCAGTTTAGACCACAGTGGGAACAACTCTTGAAAAAAAAAATTGGGGGCTGGGATCGTGACCTAGTGGTAGAGTGCTCACCTAGCCCTGGGTTTGATTCCCAGGAACCATAGACACAGAAAAAGCCGGAAGTGGTGCTGTGGCTCAAGTGGCAGAGGCTTGCCTTGAGCAAAAAGTGTCCAAGGATAGTGCTCAAGCCCTGAGTTGAAGCCCAGGACTGGCAAAAAAAAAAAAGTGGGTGTTAAGTCATTCGCAGTGGCTCACGCCTGTAATCCTAGCTACACAGGAGGTTGAGATCTGAGGATCAAGGTTCAAAGCCAGCCCAGGCACAAAAGGACCTGAGACTCTTATCTCCAATTAACCTCTAGAAAATGGGAAGTGGGGCTTAAGGGTAAGGCAGTAGCCTTGAGCTTAAGAGCTCAGGGACAATGGCCAGGATGAGTTCAATCCCCATGACCCACCAAAAAAAAAAAAAATCTGGGGTTGGATGTGTGGCTCAGTTGGTAAGAGTGCTAGCCAGTGAGCAAAAATGGCAGGGACTGAGTTCAAGTCCCAGTCTTGGACCTAAAAAATATATCTATCCCAATGGGAGAAAAGACATATTTGTAACAATCCCCAAGGTCCATGCACAGAATCAAGGCATGGAGGCCTGGGGCTAGGAGACAGGTGGCTACACCAGCAGAGAGCAGGAGATATAGAAGTGGGTCCCTCTGGGGCCGGGAGTTTGGCCTAGTGGTTAAAGTGCGTGCCTAGCATGCATGAAGACCCGGGTTCTATTCCTCGGTACCACATACATAGAAAAAAGCCGGAAGTGGTGCTGAGGCTCAAGTGGTAGAGCTCTAGCCTTGACAAAGTCCAAGGACAGTGCTCAGGCCCTGAGCTCAAGCCCAGGACTGGAAAAAAAAAAAAAAAAGAAGTGGGTCCCTCTGCACAGAGCAATGCAGCTACAAATTCTCAGCTTAACATTCCTACCATTCAGAACCTGCGCCTATGACCCTGCACAGAAATACTGTGTGTTGGAGCCAAGAGTATGACCTAATGGTAGAGTGTTCACCCAGCACACACAAAGCCCTGGGTTCAGTTCCTTGGTATTACATACACAGAAGAAGCCAGAAGTGGCTCAAGTGGTAGAGCACTAGCCTTGAGCAACAAAAGCTCAAGGACAGTGCCCAGGCCCTGAGTTCAAGCCCTACAACTGGCAGAAAATAAGTACTGTATGCAGAGGTGGTTAATTAATGCAAGGTCATAATCAAGATGGCTCCTGAACCCAATGAAAAAGGTCTTTTTAAGAAACGGAAGGGTTGAGGGCTGGTTGCTCATGTCGAATCCTAGCTTTTTTCAGAAGGTTAAGATCTGAGGATCATGATTCAGTCATCCAGGGAGAAAAAAAAATCATTGAAACTAAGAAAAACAAACAAAGCTGAAAATGCAGGGTGAGCTCAAGTTATAGGGTATCAACTCTGAGCCAAAAAAAAAAGCCCCCCAAAAACAAAAAAAAAAAAAACCAAAAAAACGATATTCAGACACTGGTGGCTCAAACCTGTCATCCCAGTTATTCAGGAGACTGAGATCTGAGGATGGAGGTTCAAAGCCAGCCAGGGCAGGAAAGTCTGTGAGACTCTGATCTCCAGTGAACCACCAGAAAACCAAAAAAGGTTGCTCAAGAGACAGAGATCTTGCCTTGAGCTGAAGAGCTCAGGGACAGCACCCAGGCCCGAAGTTCAAGCCCCAGGACTTGAAAACAAACAAATAACAACAACAAAAGTGAAAATGAGAGGCTTTTAGTTCAAGCCCCAACACCAGCATAAGAAACCAAGAAACAGAGAGGAAAAGATTCTGAAGCCAGAGGTGGGGTTGGATTTGAAGCCACGCAGGCTTTATTGGGAAGAGGTTAGGGAGAAGGGGCGTGGCCTTCCCCAGTTCTGTGTTACAGGTTCCTTGTTTGAAGCAGTTTGTAATACACTGGGTACTGCTTGGGTGGCAGATGACACTGGCAGAGGAGTTGGGGTTACTCAGAGAAGGGCAGTGAAGGAGTGCCAATTCTTCCTATGTCACCCCACAGGTGAGTGCCAAGGAAAAATAGTTCCCAGATGAATACATATCTCTCCCTCCCTCCCTCCCTCCCTTCCTCCCTCCCTCTCTTCCTCCCTTCCTTCTTTTGGCAATCCTAGGTGCTTGAACTCAGCACCTTTTGCTTGCTAGGCAGGAGCTCGACCACATTCGCCACACCTCCAGTCGGCTTTTTTTGTGTTGACCATTTTCCTTCTCTTTTCTGTTTTTAGATCAGGACTTGAGCTCAGGACCTGATGCTTCCTTTCATTGGCTAGCCATGCCGCCAACCCTGTATGTTAAAGGTAGGGTCTCGCTTTATGCGTGAGGCAGCCTAGACTCTCATGCTCCCAGCCCACTCGTGCTCCCATGCACAGTTGGCAGGCATGCATTTCTTCCCTTGGTCATTGTGGTTCCCCATAGCTGGGATTATATGTAGCAACCACCACGTCCAGACATAGGTTGAGATGGAGTTTTGAGAACTTTCTGTGGGTGTATGTGTGCTAGAACTGGGACTTGAACTCAGAACTCAGGGCCTGGGTGCTATCTTTTAGCTGCTGCTTCTCCTCCTCCTCCTCCGCCTCCTCCTTCGGCTCAACAATGGTATTGTACCACTTGAGTCACATCTCCATTTCTGGCTTTTTTGGATGGTTCATTGGAGATAAGAATTCCATAGACTTCCCTGCCCAGGCTGACTTTGAACTGGGATCCTCACATTTCAGCCTTCTGAATAGCTAAGGTGACTGGTGTGAGTTCTGACAACCCAGCTAAAGCCCAGGAGATTTTTGTCCCAAGCTGTGATCCCTTAATCTCTCCCTACCAAGTGACTAGGAAAACAGGCTTGCCCTGGCCATCTCCCAGATTTTGAAGATTGGGAGAAAGAGGGATGGAGGCATGGATCAAGTGGTAGAGCACCCACCAAAGAATGAAAGCATGCGTCAAATACTGAAAGAAGAAAGAAGGAAAGGAAGGAATTACTCTTGGCCACTCTCCTAATCCTCCATGGCTGGGTATCTGTGAGATGGTTTGACATGTTAAGTTATGGCAGCTCCAAGCACAGAAGGTAAAACTTGAGTGGATCCTATTTGAGCCATGGGGACCCAGCGTAGTTCCCACCAGTACCACAGCAAGCAAGGAACCAAGTTCTCCAGCACCATAAAGTTCAGAGTCTAGTAGATGTGTCATTCTCTGGCCTCCCATTATTCTGGGGGGTCACACTGTTCAATAATTGCTACTAGATTACAATTATGTTCTGACCTTGCCTTCCTAGTGTTACAAAGCGGGTCACCTTGGCTGAGTTATTGACTCCTTCCAATTCCACATCTACAAGGTGTATTCCCTTAAGAACGTATTAGTTTCCTGTGGCTGCTATAAAAAAAAAATCACTGCAAGCTAGCTGGCTTCAAACAACAGAGATGTATTCTCACACCATTCTGGAAGTCAGAAGTTCAAAAATCAAGGTATCAATCTGTCCTTCTGTATACACTCGCTTCTCCCAGCTTCTGGAAGAAGAGTGTATTTTGGGTCAATTGATTTAGAAAATAAGATCTCAGAAGGGTAAGTGTTAAAATGCTGTTAGACAAGATCATGCTCTTATATAACTGGTGTCCGGGAAAGTTAATTGGAAAATAGGGAAGGTGGTTTTCTATTAAGGAAGAAGAGTTAGATGTCCCTGGCTCAAACTGTCATCCTAGCTACTCAGGAGGCTGAGATCTGAGGATCCCAGTTCAAAGCCAGTCCAGATAGAAAAATCCATGAGATTCTTATCTCCAACGAACCCCAGAAAACTACAAGCTGTGGCTCAAGTGGTAGAATGCTAGCCTTGAGCACAACAGGTCAGGGATAGAATCCAGACCCTAGGTTCAAGTCCTGGAAGTGGCACACACAAAAAGTATATCTATCCACATATGTATATATCTCTGTGGATATAGAGATGGATAGATAGATATACACACACATAGCCCCAAGTTCAAAATGCATGTGAACACAGAACAGAGTTCTAAGAGTCACACGACTCAAGAGCTCGGTCTTGGACACCTAATGTAGTTGAAAATGTCTGATATGTATTGGCCCGATTATTAAAACAAAATGAAGGAGGGGTCAGGAATTTGGCCTAGTGGTAGAGTGCTTGCTTAGCATGCACGAAGATCCAGCTTTGAGTCCTCAGTACCACATACATAGAAAAAAGGCAGAAGTGGTGCTGTGGCTCAAGTGGTAGAGCTCTTCTAGCCTTGAAAAAGACCAAGGACAGTGCTCAGGCCCTGAGCCCAAAAACAAAAAGAAGGCAAGTTGCTTGACTGGAGTCCCAAACTATCAGATCATTAGGTTGACAAAGACTAGTGTCTACACTTAGACACCACTGTCACTCAATCCCCCCTCCCTCTCTCACCCCCCCACCTTGTTTTCCTTCCTTCCTCCCTCACCTTCTCCCTCCTTCTCTCTTTGTCTTTGTGCTGGGTCTGGTTCCTGTCCTTTAGCTTTTTTTTTTTTTCCCCCCTCAAGACTGGCAATCCACCACTTGAGCCACAGTTTTACTTCCTGCCCTTTTTGGTAGTTAATGGGAGATGAGAGTCTCTTCAATTTGTCTGCACTCCCCGCTCCCCGCACAGCTGATTTCAAATGTTGATCCTCAAATCTCAGCCTCCCGAGTAGCCAGGGTGACAAGGAAAAGGCACACTTTTTCTTTCTTTTCCTTTTTCTTTGTCGGTTGTGGGTGGTATTCCTGAGCTCTTCAGCTCAAGGCTACTGACTTGAACCACAGCGCCACTTCTGGTTTTCTGGTGATTAATTGAGAGAAGGGTCTCACAGACTTTTTAGTGCATGGGCTGGCTTTGAACCATGATCCTCAGATCTCAGCCTCATGAGTAGCGAGGATTACAGGTGGGGCATCAGCACCTGACGACCATTCATCCTTTCACCTCAATTACTGAGTCTCCAAACAACTTTTCTGCATCCTGCTTTCCTGGGGCATGGGTCTTGATCATGCAGCCACACAACCCGGCACAATTTTTCTTTGACGCACTTTCTTTGCTTGGCTTTTGGGAGCCTGCAACACCTGATTTTTCCTCTCCTCTCACTGGAGGAGAGAAGCATTTCCTTCACTAAGGTTTATTGACCCCTTCCTCTCTGCACACACACACACACACACACACACACACACACACACACACACACACAAAGACTAGCACTCTACCACTTGACCCACAGGGCCAGAGCCACTTCTGGTTGGTTTGTTTTTGACACTTAATTGATGATAGACTCTCATGCTCTTTCCTTACCTGGGCTGGCTTTGAACTTAGATCCTCAGATGTCAGCCTCCTTAGTACCTGGATGTTTGTCCATCTGCCCTTTCTTCCAGGGCCTGGGTAATCCTCATTTAATCACATAGCTTACACACTTCCCCACAAATGCCTCTAAAACATCTAACTCCAGCCCCATCTTTTCTGCTGAGCTTGTATATCCAGTGGTCTCCCTGACATCTGCAATTAGCTCCTTAATAAACTGGAAAATGTAACACGACTGAAACACAGCTCTTCATTTTCTTCCATTTATAACCGGCTCCTCCTCTATCTCCACCTCAGTCCATGGCAATTCCATCCTACCAGTCGTCTAGACAAAAGAACCTTGCGTTCAATCTTGACCTCCCTCTTCCTCTACCATCCCACATCCAATCCATCACCAACTAACATGGGCGCTGTCAGCAAAACAGATTCAGAATCTATCTACTGGCCCCCATTGCCACTGGTGGTACCCACTTGTATGTGTGTCCTGAGACTTGAATTCAGGGCCTGCCCCTAAGCTTTTTTGCTCAAGACTAGCATTCTTTTGGGGTCAGGAATGTGGCCTGGTGGAAGAATGCTTGCTTAGGATGCAGAAGCCTTGGGTTTGATTTCTCAATACCACATACACAGAAAAAGCTGGAAGTGGGGGCTGGGAGTTTGGCCTAGTGGTAGAGTGCTTGCCTAGCATGCATGAAGACCCGGGTTCGATTCCTTGGTACCACATACATAGAAAAAAGCCTGAAGTGGTGCTAAAGCTCAAGTGGTAGAGCTCTAGCCTTGAGAAAGTCCAAGGACAGTGCTCAGGCCCTGAGCTCAAGCCCAGGACTGGCAAAAAAAAAAAAAAAAAAAAAAGAAAAAGCTGGAAGTGGTGCTGTGGCTCAAGTGGTAGAGCTCTTGAGAAAGCTCAAGGACAGCAGTGCTCAGGCCCTGAGTTCAAGCCCCAGGACTAACACACACACACATACACACACACACACATATACATACATACGAAGACTAGCACTCTACCACTTGACCCACAGGGCCAGAGCCACTTCTGGTTTGTTTTTGACACTTAATTGATGATAGACTCTCATTCTCTTTCCTTGCCTGAGCTGGCTTTGAACTTAGATCCTCGGATTTCAGCCTCCTGAGTAGCTAGGATGACAGGCGTGAGCCTGTCTGCTATTATCTTTTCACCTCAATTACTGAGGTGAACTCTTCTGTATCCTGCTTTCCCCAGACACAGGTGCCTATCTTGCAGCCACTTGACCTAGAATAAACGCGGTCATGTCACTCTTTGGCCCTCGATTTGCTATGAAATTTCCATGCCCCATGATTTTTATGACATGCAAAATCTTCAGTGTGGTGTCTGAGGCTCTGAAAATTCCCTCTCTGTCTTCCCCACCAGCATTCTGTCCTCAGCAAGTTATGAAAACCAAACACATGAGATACTAAAGCCTATTATAAAATATAATATAGAGAGGTAGTGTTCGTGGGTACAGAGTTGCAGCTTTGGTGGTGATGGCTTTACATGAATATGAATATAATTAAGAAAACTAAACATTTAACATAGTTAAAGTGGCAACGTGCATGCTTTAGGTCTCTAACCGTAATTAAATGGAATTGAAAAATCATTCAGACATATATCCATTGTAAATGTGTGGGAAATGTAAAAATGAAATCTTCCCTCATAACTAATGTAAGCTAATAAAACTTTTTTTTTCAAAGTTAAAAAAATCATTCACACAAATATATTTATATACATATATATGAGTATGTTTGAAAGGGTTAGTATAAAAGTATATAATTAAGATCTATAGGAATAGGATTACTCGAGCATCACAGATCATAGTTCAAAGCCTAATCAGGTAGACAAATCTGAGAGCCTCTTATCTTCAACTTAACCAGCAAAAAGTTAAAGTGGAACTGTGGCTCAAGAGGTAGAGCTTCTGCCTTGAGTGATAAAAGCTAAGCAAGAGTGCAAGGCTCTAATTTCAAACCCCAGCACTGAAACAAACACAAGTATTATTTCTAATTTATCTAAACCAGGCGCTGGTAGCTCATGCCTGTAATTCTGGCTACTCAGGAGGCTGAGAGCTGAGGATCTTGGTTTGAAGCCAGCCTAGGCAGAAAGTCCCATGAGATTCTTACCTCCAATGAACCACTAAAATGCTAGTACTCTACCACATGAGCCTTGAGCACAAAGAAGCTCAGGGACAGAGCCCAGGCCCCATGAATTAAAGTTCCATGACAAACAGAATAAAAAGTATCTATTGCTTTTGTGTGATTTTTTTATTGTATTGCTTATATGATAAAAGTATCTTAGAAGTTGTTTACAAAACATATCTATTGTGGCAATAGTATTTGACTAAAAACAAAATCCAGAATCAAACGCTGAGTGTCACCAGCTATGACTCCCCCCACCCCCGCCCTGAAGCTTCTTGCTAAATATGGTCAAGGCCACAAGACAGAAACATAACCAACAGGCCTCGAGCTATGGCAGTGCAATTGTGGCTGCTACAGTGTTTGACACCAGCCGATTGTTCTATTGCAAAAATTCTATCTGTGCTGTGTCACTGGATAATGTGGCATGGTTTGACACGGACCAAGCTACAATGCTTCCTGTAGCATAATAAGTGTTTCAGACCATGCAAGGTGTTTCTCTTGCCAAATGCCATTCGATTTGTGCTCTTCCCTCCTGACAGATAGAATGAAAGGATAATTTGGAAAGCCAGCTCGATGTGTGAATTATTTTTGTCCCGCTGGCTTCAGGCACTGCATGATTTCCAAGGGGTGGGATAGCTAAATCACAAAATGATGTCCAATGGAACCCAACCTCACTTGAAATTATGGGAGAAAAAAGCAGCCCCAGAGACACAGCAGGCCTACGGAACCCAGTTCCCTGTGGTGAGCTTAATCTGGAAAAATTGCCAAAAGGAAAAACCTCTGCAGGCTCATGCCTATAACCCTAGGCACCCAGGCGGCTGAGATCTGTAAAGCCCTAGCCTTGAGTACAAAAGTTCAAGGACAGAAGGACAGTGCCCAGGCTGGTGGCTCACGCCTGTAATTTTAGCTACTCAGGAGGCTGAGATTTGAGGATCATGGTTCAAAGCCTGCCTGGGCACAAAAGTCCACAAGACTCTTATCTCCAACAAGTCACCAGAAAACCCAGAAATGGCATTGTGGATCAAGTGGTAGAGCAATAGCTGAAGGGCTCAGGGACAGTGCCCAGGCCCAGAGTTCAAACCCCATGGCCAGAAAGAAAACAAAATTAATAAATAGGAAAAGAAATTGGAAGTGGAGCCAGGAATTTGGCCTAGTGGTAGAGTGCTTGCCTAGCATGCACAAAGACCCGGATTCGATTCCTCGATACCACATTCATAGAAAAAGTCGGCAGTAGCACTATGGCTCAAGTGGTAGAGCGCTATCCTTGACAAAGACTAAGGACCGAGCTCAGGCTCTGAGTTCAGTCTCCAGGATTGGCCAAAATAAAATAAAAAGATATTTGGAAGCAAAAAGACAGGGAGAGATGGGACACAAACTTCCATGCTTTTGAGTTTTTGTCCCTTCATAATGGAACATTGATTTGGGGGCTGGAAGTCTGTTTTACTTTCTTCTTTTGGTTTTGATGGATAAAGCCAACAAATGTTAGTAGTCATGGCCAAAAATGGTACCTGGAGCTTTTGCTCACTGGCTGGTACTCTGCCAACAGAGCCACACAAGTCCCAACCCCTGGATTTGAAATTTGATCTTCAGATGGCAACCTTCTGGATGAACCACAAGGAAGATGCACTGTCTTGGTTTCATGTACTTATTACTGGAGCTGGGAGTGTATCATAGTGGTAGAATGCTTGCCTAGCATGCTCAAAGCCCTGGATTCAGAAAAAGCCAGATGTGGTGCTGTGGTAGAGTGCTAGCCTTGAGAAAGCTCAAGGCCAGTGCCCAGGCCCTGAGTTCAAGCCCCAGGACTAGCAAAAAAATGCTTATTATGATAGGCCTTTTGGTCTTTGATGTTCCAAAATACAAAGCCAAAATAATCATAATAAAAGTAATAATAGTATCTGAAATATGTTGTTGCATCCAGATCTCCAAGTCCTTTAGGAGTTTAGATGGCTTGTATAGCTATTTTATTTATGTCTCCTTATTTATGATATACTCTAATCTGTATTTTAAACATAATGTAATCTGCATATTTATCTTTTATGTGGACTACAAATCTTCATTTGATCAAAACTCTACAAGTTCCACAGATGGAGAAGATGCTGGGTTGCCTGAGCCTATGAAGTAGTGGTTGTCATTTGTGGGGTGATTTTGCATTCCCCCCAGGGGTACACACAGCAATTTCTGGAGATATTTAAGGGGGAGGGGCTTAGAGACAGGCATCTGCAGATATTTCTAAACAACCTACAAGGCTCAGGATGGGCAAATGACAAAGAATCACCTGACCCCAAATGCTAATCTCAGAGAGCCTGATTCTCAATGTTGCTAAAGTGAGAAGGAAAATTTATGACCTCAAGGCAAAGTAGCTGCTGCTGAAAAACACCTCCTATCTTTCCCATGCCAACCCAGAATGCCAGAACAGAGGGGTGTGTGTGTGTGTGTGTGTGCTGGTCCTGGGCTTGAACTCAGGGCCTAGGTGCGCTTGTCCCTGTGCCTTTTGCTCTGGGCTAGTGCTTCATCACTTGAGTCACACCACTTCCAACGTTTTTGGTGATTCACTGGAGGTAAGAGTATCACAGACTTTTGTGCCCAGGCTGGCTTTGAATCAGTGATCCTCAGATCTCAGTAGCTAGGATGAATGGTAGCAGCCACCAGTGTCTAACCCAGGCTTCTGGCTTCTGTCACGTCTCTCACTGCCTCTCCTGTCTCTGGAAACACAAGCTGCAAAGGTCACTGATGACTGCCAATCCAAGGCTGTTTCTCAGATTTCTAGGATGGCTCAGCAACACCTGACTCCTGTGCTTCTCTGGCCCCTGTAGGAACTGCTGTTCCGGGCAACTCCTTCCTGGCACAATTGGGGTCTCTGTGCCTCCCCTCTGCTCTGAGCCTTCATGTTCCACCCCAAGGCAAGTCTGGTGGTGTGCTTGACCAAGGACAGCAGAATGCTCAATTTCCATGGCTGGTATGGAGTCTTACTCCAGGACAGAGTTCACACAAAAGGGCGACAGCTCTAGTACCAACACACACACACACACACACACACACACACACACACACGCACGCACACACGCATGCACACAAATGTTTTATTTAAAGCCAGGGGTCCACACCTGTAGTCCTACACTATTTAGGAGATGGAGATCTGAGGATTGTGATTGGAATCCAACCCAGGAAGAAGAGTCCATGAGACTGTTATTCCAATTAACCAGCAAAAAGCCAAAGTGGAGCTGTGGCTCAAGTAGTAAAGCAGCATCCTTGAGGAAAAAAAAAAAAAGACTAAAGAACCAACTAAGGCTAACATCCCAGTATTGGCATGTGTATATGTATACATACACGTACAGTATGATGCCAATGTTTGTGATAACTGGCATTGAGACTAGAAAATGTTGTACTGAGCAATAAAGATGTAGGAAAAAATGTGAATGATTCATTCTGCCTGAACTGTATATACTTTGTAGGTTTAAACTGAGAGTGAAACAACTTTTTGAACTTTACTGCTTACATGGAACAATTGTGCAGAAGAATGTCTTGGCTCCACACCCCCATTCCCAATTTTTCTTTTACTAGGTTCGGTGTCACCTTAAAAAAAATCTCACCAATCTCCCATTTATACCATCAATTTCTTCTACTTAAAATGACATAAAGTTGAGCCAGGCACCTGTGGCTCACACAAAATCCCAGCTACTTAGGAGATTGAGATCTGAGGTTTGTAGTTTGAAGCCAGCTGGGACAGGAAAGGCCATGAGACTCTTGAATGGACCACCATTTCTAGCCAGAAATGGAGCTGCCAGGCCCTGAGTTCAAGCCCCATGATGGGGGGGGGGGTCAACTGCCACAAAGTAGGCGTGAAGACAATCAAATCTTAGCCACTGTGCTCATGCATAAACCAGGTTTTAATAAAAAGGTAGATGGATCAAATCAGATGTGGAGGTCACCCTTCTTTTACATTGTTCCCCCAGACACAATCAGCTGAGTTTATTTCTTTTTTTTTTTTTTCTTCTGCCCCTGACTGCACAACCTTGGGTAAAATCGGTTAACCCTTCTCAGTCTCTCAGCCTCAGTTTCTCCATCCTCAACGGTGAACCTTTCAGGTTTGTGGTGAGATTTCCCGAGCCCGTCCCGGGTGACCCTAAACGTCTCCTCATAACAGATACCACATCTCAGCCTGGCTGTCACACCCAATATCTTGTGACCACCGTGTGTATTCTTATTCCTCTAGTGCTAATTGTTTTATTTTTCACAATAGTATTATTTGGGATGGGGGGGAGGGAAGGGGAAAAGGGAAGCAGTTATAAATGGCTCCTATTTCCCTACTTTTTCCTGCCAAGCCTGGGAAACAGGTAATAGACACTGAAGAGAAATTAGGAAACAAGATGAACAGCTATACACAGACTCGGAATTCCAATCCAGACCATGGCAGCACCCGATCCTCGGTGCCTTTTATTTCTTACAAAGAAACCCCAACCAAGCCAACGTGTAAGAAGAAGACAGGGTTTGGGGGGCCCTGCAGGGGGCCGGTCAGCCCCTCACCCCGGAGGTGCGGGGAGGAATCTGGGGTGGAGTCTGGGGTCCACTCCCAACAGGTGGCCAGTGCTGGGGTTATCGGGGGGGCCCAGGCGGGGGGGGGGAGCGCGGGCCTCGGGTCGGGGCCTCCCGGGGTGACGCGGGGGGGGCTCTTCCCGGAGGGTGGCACCCCGACATTCGGGCCTGGCGGTCACCCCCCAAACCCGACACCTCTTCCACGGACACGCGGGGAGAGCCCTCGGGGGAGGAAGCGGTCACGACCCGCCGGCCGCCAGCCCTCCGGTGCGGGATTTCTGGGCACCGACCGCGGGCTCGTGACCCCGCGATCGGGGTTCCCCCCAAACCACGCCACCCCACACCTCCACCCCCACCACACCGCACCCCGATCCCCATCCCTCCTACACGGCACCTCCAAATCACCCCTCCACCTGTACCCCAAATTCACCCACACCCGGCTACACGGCACCCCAAATCTCCACACCCCGAGACGCAGCATTCCCCCAGCGCCACATCTAGATACACAGCTCCCCCCCACCATCTCCACACTCTACTACACGGCACCCCCAAATCGCCCCGACACCCCGCTACACTCCCCTCCTACACCAGCACCCCAGTGCCAGTGCTACATGCAAAATGGCACGCGGAGGCTCCGAGCGGCGGTCAGTCGGCCAGCCGTCCGCCTGTCTGTCCATCCGCCCGTCCGTCCGTCCGTCCACCGGACCCGAACCCCGGGCAGTTTGCAGTCATAAATAAATAAGCAGCATGTGACCGGGACCGGGGCCGGGTCCTGGCGGGACGCGAACCCTGCGCTCTCCGGGGCGGGGTGGGAAGGTCAGCGGCCGGACGGCACCCCCCGCACGCCCCCCGCACTCCCCGAGCGGGTCCCGCCGCGCCCCAGCCCCCCGCGCTGCGCCCCGGCCGGCGGGACCCCCGCAGCGCGGCCCCGGAGCCCCGGCCGCGGGCGGCGGCGGGGACGCGTACCTGTGCCCCGGGCTCGCGTGCGCTGCTCCGCGGCGGCCCGGCCGGGCCTGCTCCGGGGCGCCCCTCTCCGCCCCCTCCCCGGCCCCTGGCGGCCCCGCGCTCCCTCCGCCCACCGCGCTGGGGGCGCGCGCTCCCGCGCGGCCTCGCGCCGGCGGCTCCCCGGGCCGCGCCTGCGCTCTGGCCGCCGCGCGGGGCTCGGGCGCGCGCGCGGCTCTTCCCGGCCTCGTCGGCACGGCCGACCCCCCGCGAGCGCGCCCCCGCCCGGCGCGCCCCCGAGCGCGGCTGTCTAGGAAACGGCGGGCAGCCCGGCGGCTCCGCGGGCCCGCGTGCGTCCGCTCAGGGGGCGGCGGAGGCCCGGGGTTCCCCTCGCCACCCCGGCTCCGCCGCGGGGGAGCGGCCGAGAGGTCTTCTAGTGACACCGGAGCTGCGAGGGGCCGCGCGGGGCCCGAGCAACAGGTGCGGAGCCGGGGGGCGGGACGGGGCCGGGGGCGAAGGGGGCCGGGGGCGGAGGGGGCCGCAGCCTCCGCCGCTGCGGGCAGCGCCCTGGGACGCCGTGAGGCCGGAGCCGGGGTCCAGCAGCTGCCGAGGTGGGTGACAGCGAAGCCCGGGAACCCCTCCCCAGAGGAACCCCCCCTCAGGACCCCCGTCCTCAGACGCCCTCTCAGGACCTCCCCCCTTCAGGACCCCATCCTCAGGACCACTCTCAGGACCCGCCTCCTCAGGACCTCCCCTCAGGACCCTACCCTCAGGATCCTCCCCTCAAGAACCCCTCCTCAGGACCCCTCTCCTCAGGACCTCCTCCTCAGACGCCCACCTCAGACCCCCTCCTCAGGACCCTCCCCTCAGGACCCCCTCCTCAGAACCCCTCCTCAGGACCCCCCCTCAGGACCTCCTCCTCAGGACCCCCCCCTCAAAACCCCCTCCTCAGGACACCCTCCGCAGGACCTCCTCCTCAGGACCCCCCCTCAGGACCTCCTCCTCAGGACCCCCCCCTCAGGACCCCCTCCTCAGGACACCCTACTCAGGACCTCCTCCTCAGGACCCTCCCCTCAGGATCCTCCCCTCAAGAACCCCTCCTCAGGACCTCCGCCTGAGGACCTCCTCCTCAAGACCTCCTCCTCAGGACCTCCTCCTCAGGACCCCCTCCTCAAGACCTCCGCCTGAGGACCTCCTCCTCAAGACCTCCTCCTCAGGACCTCCTCCTCAGGACCCCCTCCTCAGGACCTCCTACTCAGGACCCCCTCCTCAGGACCTCCTACTCAGGACCTCCTCCTCAGGACCTCCTACTCAGGACCCCCTCCTCAGGACCTCCTACTCAGGACCTCCTCCTCAGGACCTCCTACTCAGGTCCTCCTTCTCAGGACCTCCTCTCCTCAGGACCTCCTCCTCAGAACCCCTTCTCAGAACCCCTCCTCAGGACCCTCCCCTCAGGACCCCATCCTCAACCCCTCCTCAGGACCCCCCCTCAGGACCCCCTCCTCAGGACCTCCTCTCCTCAGGACCTCCTCCTCAAGACCTCCTCCTCAGGACCTCCTCCTCACACCCCCTCCTCAGACCTCCTCCTCAGGACCCTCCCCTCAGGACCTCCTCCTCAGGACCCCCCCTCAGGACCCCCTCCTCAGGACCTCCTACTCAGGTCCTCCTCCTCAGGACCTCCTCTCCTCAGGACCTCCTCCTCAGGACACCCCCTCAGGACCCCCTCCTCAGGACCCCCTCTCCTCAGGACCTCCTCCTCAGGACCCCCTCTCCTCAGGACCTCCTCCTCAGGACCTCCTCCTCAGAACCCCCTCCTCAGGACCTCCTCCTGAGGACCTCCTCCTGAGGACCTCCTCCTCAAGACCTCCTCCTCAGGACCTCCTCCTCCTCAGGTCCTCCTCCTCAGGACCTCCTCCTCCACAGGACCTACTCCTCAGGACCTCCTCTCCTCAGGACCCCCTCTCCTCAGGACCTCCTCCTCAGGACCTCCTCCTCAGGACCCCCTCCTCAGGACCTCCTCCTCAGGACCCTCCCCTCAGGATCCTCCCCTCAAGAACCCCTCCTAAGGACCTCCTCCTCAGGACCTCCTCCTCAGACCCCCTTCTCAGAACCCCTCCTCAGGACCCTCCCCTCAGGACCCCATCCTCAACCCCTCCTCAGGACCCCCCCTCAGAACCCCCTCCTCAGGACCCCCTCCTCAGGACCTCCTCCTCAGGACCTCCTCCTCCGGACCTCCTCCTCCTCAGGACCTCCTCCTCAGGACCCCTCTCCTCAGGACCTCCTCCTCAGGACCTCCTCCTCCTCAGGACCCCCTCTCCTCAGGACCTCCTCCTCAGGACATCCTCCTCCTCAGGACCTCCTCCTCAGGACCTCCTCCTCAGGTCCTCCTCCTCAGGACCTCCTCCTCAGGACCTCCTCCTCCTCAGGACCTCCTCCTCAGGACCTCCTCCTCAGGATGACCCTCCTCAGGACGTCCTCCTCAGGACGCCCCTCCTCAGGACCCCCTCTCCTCAGGACCTTCTCCTCAGGACCCCCTCTCCTCAGGACCTCCTCCTCAGGACCCTCCTCAGGACCCTCCTCCTCAGGACCTCCTCCTCAGGACCTCCTCCTCAGGACCCCCTCTCCGAAGGACCTCCTCCTCAGGACCTCCTCCTCCTCAGGACCTCCTCCTCAGGATCCCCTCCTCAGGACCTCCTCCTCCTCAGGACCTCCTCCTCAGGACCACCCTCCTCAGGACGTCCTCCTCAGGACGCCCCTCCTCAGGACCTCCTCCTCAGGACCCCCTCTACTCAGGACCCCCTCTCCTCAGGACCTCCTCCTCAGGACCTCCTCCTCAGGACCTCCTCCTCAGGACCTCCTCCTCCTCAGGACCTCCTCCTCAGGACCCCCTCTCCTCAGGACCTCCTCCTCAGGACCTCCTCCTCCTCAGGACCTCCTCCTCAGGACCCCCTCTCCTCAGGACCTCCTCCTCAGGACCCCCTCTCCTCAGGAACTCCTCCTCAGGACCCTCTTCAGGACCTCCTCCTCAGGACCTCCTCCTCAGGACCTCTTCCTCCTCAGGACCCCCTCTCCTCAGGACCCCCTCTCCTCAGGACCTCCTCCTCAGGACCTCCTCCTCCTCAGGACCTCCTCCTCCTCAGGACCTCCTCCTCAGGACCTCCTCCTCAGGACCGGCTCTCCTCAGGACCTCCTCCTCAGGACCTCCTCCTCAGGACCTCCTCCTCAGGACCCCCTCTCCTCAACACCTCCTCCTCAGGACCCCCTCTTCTCGGGACCTCCTCCTCAGGACCTCTTCCTCAGGACCCCCTCTCCTCAGGACCCCCTCTCCTCAGGACCTCCTCCTCAGGACCCCCCTCAGGACCCCCTCCTCAGGACCTCCTCCTCAGGACCTCCTCCTCAGGACCTCCTCTCCTCAGGACCCCCTCTCCTCAGGACCCCCTCTCCTCAGGACCTCCTGCTCAGGACCCCCTCTCCTCAGGACCCCCTCTCCTCAGGACCTCCTTCTCAGGACCCCCTCTCCTCAGGACCTCCTCCTCCTCAGGACCTCTACCTCAGGACCTCCTCCTCAGGACCCCCTCTCCTCAGGACCTCCTCCTCAGGACCTCCTCCTCAGGACCCCCTCTCCTCAGGACCTCCTCCTCAGGACCCCCTCTCCTCAGGACCCCCTCTCCTCAGGACCTTCTCCTCAGGACCCCCTCTCCTCAGGACCTCCTCCTCAGGACCCTCCTCAGGACCCTCCTCCTCAGGACCTCCTCCTCAGGACCTCCTCCTCAGGACCTCCTCCTCAGGACCCCCTCTCCTCAGGACCTCCTCCTCAGGACCCCCTCCTCAGGACCTCCTCCTCAGGACCCTCCTCAGGACCTCCTCCTCCTCAGGACCCTCCTCAGGACCTCCTCCTCAGGACCTCCTCCTCAGGACCTCCTCCTCAGGACCTCCTCCTCAGGACCTCCTCCTCCTCAGGACCTCCTCCTCAGGATCCCCTCCTCAGGACCTCCTCCTCCTCAGGACCTCCTCCTCAGGACCCCCTCCTCAGGACCTCCTCCTCAGGACCCTCCTCAGGACCTCCTCCTCCTCAGGACCCTCCTCAGGACCTCCTCCTCCTCAGGACCTCCTCCTCCTCAGGACCTCCTCCTCAGGACCTCCTCCTCAGGACCCCCCTTCTCAGGACCTCCTCCTCAGGACCTCCTCTCCTCAGGACCTCCTCCTCAGGACCTCCTCCTCCTCAGGACCTCCTCTTCCTCAGGACCTCCTCCTGAGGACCTCCTCCTCCTCAGGACCTCCTCCTCAGGACCTCCTCCTCAGGACCCCCCTCCTCAGGACCTCCTCCTCAGGACCTCCTCCTCCTCAGGACCCCCTCTCCTCAGGACCTCCTCCTCAGGACCTCCTCCTCAGGACCCTCTCTCCTCAGGACCCCCTCTCCTCAGGACCTCCTCCTCAGGACCTCCTCCTCAGGACCTCCTCCTCAGGACCCTCTCTCCTCAGGACCCCCTCTCCTCAGGACCTCCTCCTCAGGACCCTCCTCAGGACCCCCTCCTCAGGACCTCCTCCTCAGGGCCTCCTCTCCTCAGGACCCCCTCTCCTCAGGACCCCCTCTCCTCAGGACCTCCTCCTCAGGACCCCCTCTCCTCAGGACCTCCTCCTCAGGACCTCCTCCTCAGAACCCCCTCCTCAGGACCTCCTCCTGAGGACCTCCTCCTGAGGACCTCCTCCTCAAGACCTCCTCCTCAGGACCTCCTCTCCTCAGGACCCCCTCTCCTCAGGACCTCCTCCTCAGGACCTCCTCCTCAGGACCCCCTCCTCAGGACCTCCTCCTCAGGACCCTCCCCTCAGGATCCTCCCCTCAAGAAACCCTCCTAAGGACCTCCTCCTCAGGACCTCCTCCTCAGACCCCCTTCTCAGAACCCCTCCTCAGGACCCCTCTCCTCAGGACCTCCTCCTCAGACCCCCTTCTCAGAACCCCTCCTCAGGACCCTCCCCTCAGGACCCCATCCTCAACCCCTCCTCAGGACCTCCTCCTCAGGACCCCTCTCCTCAGGACCTCCTCCTCAGGACCTCCTCCTCCTCAGGACCTCCTCCTCCTCAGGACCTCCTCCTCCGGACCTCCTCCTCCTCAGGACCTCCTCCTCAGGACCCCTCTCCTCAGGACCTCCTCCTCAGGACCTCCTCCTCCTCAGGACCCCCTCTCCTCAGGACCTCCTCCTCAGGACATCCTCCTCCTCAGGACCTCCTCCTCAGGACCTCCTCCTCAGGTCCTCCTCCTCAGGACCACCTCCTCAGGACCTCCTCCTCCTCAGGACTTCCTCCTCAGGACCTCCTCCTCAGGATGACCCTCCTCAGGACGTCCTCCTCAGGACGCCCCTCCTCAGGACCCCCTCTCCTCAGGACCTTCTCCTCAGGACCCCCTCTCCTCAGGACCTCCTCCTCAGGACCCTCCTCAGGACCCTCCTCCTCAGGACCTCCTCCTCAGGACCTCCTCCTCCTCAGGACCTCCTCCTCAGGACCCCCTCTCCTCAGGACCTCCTCCTCAGGACCTCCTCCTCCTCAGGACCTCCTCCTCAGGATCCCCTCCTCAGGACCTCCTCCTCCTCAGGACCTCCTCCTCAGGACCACCCTCCTCAGGACGTCCTCCTCAGGACGCTCCTCCTCAGGACCTCCTCCTCAGGACCCCCTCTACTCAGGACCCCCTCTCCTCAGGACCTCCTCCTCAGGACCTCCTCCTCAGGACCTCCTCCTCAGGACCTCCTCCTCCTCAGGACCTCCTCCTCAGGACCCCCTCTCCTCAGGACCTCCTCCTCAGGACCTCCTCCTCCTCAGGACCTCCTCCTCAGGACCCCCTCTCCTCAGGACCTCCTCCTCAGGACCCCCTCTCCTCAGGAACTCCTCCTCAGGACCCTCTTCAGGACCTCCTCCTCAGGACCTCCTCCTCAGGACCTCTTCCTCCTCAGGACCCCCTCTCCTCAGGACCCCCTCTCCTCAGGACCTCCTCCTCAGGACCTCCTCCTCCTCAGGACCTCCTCCTCAGGACCTCCTCCTCAGGACCGGCTCTCCTCAGGACCTCCTCCTCAGGACCCCCTCTCCTCAGGACCTCCTCCTCAGGACCCCCTCTCCTCAGGACCTCCTCCTCAGGACCTCCTCCTCAGGACCTCCTCCTCAGGACCCCCTCTCCTCAACACCTCCTCCTCAGGACCCCCTCTTCTCAGGACCTCCTCCTCAGGACCTCTTCCTCAGGACCCCCTCTCCTCAGGACCCCCTCTCCTCAGGACCTCCTCCTCAGGACCCCCCTCAGGACCCCCTCCTCAGGACCTCCTCCTCAGGACCTCCTCCTCAGGACCTCCTCTCCTCAGGACCCCCTCTCCTCAGGACCCCCTCTCCTCAGGACCTCCTGCTCAGGACCCCCTCTCCTCAGGACCCCCTCTCCTCAGGACCTCCTTCTCAGGACCCCCTCTCCTCAGGACCTCCTCCTCCTCAGGACCTCTACCTCAGGACCTCCTCCTCAGGACCCCCTCTCCTCAGGACCTCCTCCTCAGGACCTCCTCCTCAGGACCCCCTCTCCTCAGGACCTCCTCCTCAGGACCCCCTCTCCTCAGGACCCCCTCTCCTCAGGACCTTCTCCTCAGGACCCCCTCTCCTCAGGACCTCCTCCTCAGGACCCTCCTCAGGACCCTCCTCCTCAGGACCTCCTCCTCAGGACCTCCTCCTCAGGACCCCCTCTCCTCAGGACCTCCTCCTCAGGACCTCCTCCTCCTCAGGACCTCCTCCTCAGGATCCCCTCCTCAGGACCTCCTCCTCCTCAGGACCTCCTCCTCAGGACCCCCTCCTCAGGACCTCCTCCTCAGGACCCTCCTCAGGACCTCCTCCTCCTCAGGACCCTCCTCAGGACCTCCTCCTCCTCAGGACCTCCTCCTCCTCAGGACCTCCTCCTCAGGACCTCCTCCTCAGGACCCCCCTTCTCAGGACCTCCTCCTCAGGACCTCCTCTCCTCAGGACCTCCTCCTCAGGACCTCCTCCTCCTCAGGACCTCCTCTTCCTCAGGACCTCCTCCTGAGGACCTCCTCCTCCTCAGGACCTCCTCCTCAGGACCTCCTCCTCAGGACCCCCCTCCTCAGGACCTCCTCCTCAGGACCTCCTCCTCCTCAGGACCCCCTCTCCTCAGGACCTCCTCCTCAGGACCTCCTCCTCAGGACCCTCTCTCCTCAGGACCCCCTCTCCTCAGGACCTCCTCCTCAGGACCCTCCTCAGGACCCCCTCCTCAGGACCTCCTCCTCAGGACCTCCTCTCCTCAGGACCCCCTCTCCTCAGGACCCCCTCTCCTCAGGACCTCCTCCTCAGGACCTCCTCCTCAGGACCCCCTCTCCTCAGGACCCCCTCTCCTCAGGACCTCCTCCTCAGAACCCTCCTCAGGACCTCCTCCTCAGGACCCCCTCCTCAGGACCCCCTCCTCAGGACCTCCTCCTCAGGACCTCCTCCTCAGGACCTCCTCTCCTCAGGACCCCCTCTCCTCAGGACCCCCTCTCCTCAGGACCTCCTCCTCAGGACCCCCTCTCCTCAGGACCCCCTCTCCTCAGGACCTCCTCCTCAGGATCCCCTCTCCTCAGGACCTCCTCCTCAGGACCCTCCTCAGGACCTTCCTCAGGACCTCCTCCTCAGGACCTCCTCCTCCTCAGGACCTCCTCCTCAGGACCCTCCTCAGGACCCTCCTCCTCAGGACCTCCTCCTCAGGACCTCCTCCTCAGGACCCCCTCTCCTCAGGACCTCCTCCTCAGGACCTCCTCCTCAGGACCTCCTCCTCCTCAGGACCTCCTTCTCAGGACCTCCTCCTCCTCAGGACCTCCTCCTCCTCAGGACCTCCTCCTCAGGACCCCCTCTTCAGGACCTCCTCTTCCTCAGGACCTCCTCCTCCTCAGGACCTCTTCCTCAGCACCCCCTCCTCAGGACCTCCTCCTCAGGACCTCCTCCTCAGGACCTCCTCCTCCTCAGGACTTCCTCCTCTTCAGGACCTCTTCCTCAGGACCTCCTCCTCAGGACCTCCTCCTCAGGACCCCCTCTCCTCAGGACCCCGTCTCCTCAGGACCTCCTCCTCAGGACCTCCTCCTCAGGACCTCCTCCTCCTCAGGACCTCCTCCTCAGGACCTCCTCTCCTCAGGACCCCCTCTCCTCAGGACCCCCTCTCCTCAGGACCTCCTCCTCAGGACCTCCTCCTCAGGACGTCCTCTCCTCAGGACCCCCTCTCCTCAGGATCCCCTCTCCTCAGGACCCCCTCTCCTCAGGACCTCCTCCTCAGGACCCCCTCTCCTCAGGACCTCCTCCTCAGGACCTCCTCCTCAGGACCCCCTCTCCTCAGGACCCC
This sequence comes from Megascapheus bottae, assembly GCF_031878675.1. Taxonomy (NCBI): domain Eukaryota; kingdom Metazoa; phylum Chordata; class Mammalia; order Rodentia; family Geomyidae; genus Megascapheus; species Megascapheus bottae. Next base: position 1,052,939 of record NC_143538.1, on the reverse strand, counting down.
CTCTCCTCAGGACCTCCTCCTCAGGACCCCCTCTCCTCAGGACCTCCTCCTCAGGACCCTCCTCAGGACCCCCTCCTCAGGACCTCCTCCTCAGGACCCCCTCTCCTCAGGACCCCCTCTCCTCAGGACCCCCTCTCCTCAGGACCCCCTCTCCTCAGGACCCCCTCTCCTCAGGACCTCCTCCTCAGGACCCCCTCTCCTCAGGACCTCCTCCTCAGGACCTCCTCCTCAGGACCCCCTCTCCTCAGGACCCCCTCTCCTCAGGACCTCCTCCTCAGGACCTCCTCCTCCTCAGGACTTCTTCCTGAGGACCTCCTCCTCAGGACCCTCCTCCTCAGGACCTCCTCCTCAGGACCTCCTCCTCCTCAGGACCCCCTCTCCTCAGTACCTCCTCCTCAGGACCTCCTCCTCAGGACCTCCTCCTCCTCAGGACCTCCTCCTCCTCAGGACCTCTTCCTCAGGACTTCCTCCTCAGGACCTCCTCCTCAGGACCCCGTCTCCTCAGGACCCCGTCTCCTCAGGACCTCCTCCTCAGGACCTCCTCCTCAGGACCTCCTCTCCTCAGGACCCCCTCTCCTCAGGACCCCCTCTCCTCAGGACCTCCTCCTCAGGACCTCCTCCTCAGGACCCCCTCTCCTCAGGACCTCCTCCTCAGGACCCCCTCTCCTCAGGACCTCCTCCTCAGGACCTCCTCCTCAGGACCCCCTCTCCTCAGGACCTCCTCCTCAGGACCCCCTCTCCTCAGGACCTCCTCCTCAGAACCCTCCTCAGGACCTCCTCCTCCTCAGGACCTCCTCTTCAGGACCCCCTCTCCTCAGGACCCCCTCTCCTCAGGACCTCCTCCTCCTCAGGACCTCTTCCTCAGGACCTCCTCCTCAGGACCCTCCTCCTCAGGACCTCCTCCTCCTGAGGACCCCCTCTCCTCAGGACCTCCTCCTCAGGACCTCCTACTTCTCAGGACCCTCCTCAGGACCTCCTCCTCAGGACCTCCTCCTCAGGACCTCCTCCCCTCAGGACCTCTTCCTCAGGACCTCCTCCTCAGGACCTCCTCCTCCTCAGGACCCCCTCCTCAGGACCTCCTCCTCAGGACCTCCTCCTCCTCAGGACCTCTTCCTCAGGATCTCCTCCTCAGGACCCTCCTTCTCCTCAGGACCTCCTCCTCCTCAGGATCTCCTCCTCCTCAGGACCTCCTCCTCAGGACCTCCTCCTCCTCAGGACCTCCTCCTCAGGACCCCCTCCTCAGGACCTCTTCCTCCTCAGGACCTCCTCCTCAGGACCTCCTCCTCCTCAGGACCTCCTCCTCAGGACCTCCTCCTCCTCAGGACCTCCTCCTCAGGACCCCCTCTCCTCAGGACCTCCTCCTCAGGACCTCCTCCTCCTCAGGACCTCCTCCTCAGGACCTCCTCCTCAGGACCTCCTCCTCCTCAGGACCCCTCTCCTCAGGACCTCCTCCTCAGGACCTCCTCCTCCTCAGGACCTCCTCCTCAGGACCCCCTCCTCAGGACCTCCTCCTCCTCAGGACCTCCTCCTCAGGACCCTCCTCAGGACCTCCTCCTCCTCAGGACCTCCTCCTCAGGACCTCCTCCTCCTCAGGACCTCCTCCTCAGGACCCTCCTCAGGACCTCCTCCTCCTCAGGACCTCCTCCTCAGGACCTCCTCCTCCTCAGGACCCTCCTCCTCAGGACCCCCTCCTCAGGACCTCCTCCTGAGGACCTCCTGCTCCTCAGGACCTCTTCCTCAGGATCTCCTCCTCAGGACCTCCTCCTCCTCAGGACCTCCTCCTCAGGACCTCCTCCTCAGGACCTCCTCCTCAGGACCTCCTCCTCAGGACCCCCTCCTCCTTAGGACCTCCTCCTCAGGACCTCCTCCTCCTCAGGACCTCCTCCTCAGACCCCCTCCTCAGGACCTCCTCCTCCTCAGGACCTCCTCCTCAGGACCTCCTCCTCAGGACCTCCTCCTCCTCAGGACCTCCTCCTCCTCAGGACCTCCTCCTCAGGACCCCCTCCTCAGGACCTCCTCCTCCTCAGGACCCTCCTCCTCAGGACCCCCTCCTCAGGACCTCCTCCTCAGGACCTCCTCCTCCTCAGGACCTCCTCCTCCTCAGGACCTCCTCCTCAGGACCTCCTCCTCAGGACCTCCTCCTCAGGACCCCCTCCTCAGGACCTCCTCCTCCTCAGGACCTCCTCCTCAGGACCTCCTCCTCCTCAGGACCTCCTCCTCAGACCCCCTCCTCAGGACCTCCTCCTCAGGACCTCCTCCTCCTCAGGACCCTCCTCCTCAGGACCCCCTCCTCAGGACCTCCTCCTCAGGACCTCCTCCTCCTCAGGACCTCCTCCTCAGGACCTCCTCCTCAGGACCTCCTCCTCCTCAGGACCCCCTCTCCTCAGGACCTCCTCCTCTGGACCTCCTCCTCCTCAGGACCTCCTCCTCAGGACCTCCTCCTCAGGACCCCCTCCTCAGGACCTCCTCCTCCTCAGGACCCTCCTCCTCAGGACCCCCTCCTCAGGACCTCCTCCTCAGGACCTCCTCCTCCTCAGGACCTCCTCCTCCTCAGGACCTCCTCCTCAGGACCTCCTCCTCAGGACCTCCTCCTCAGGACCCCCTCCTCAGGACCTCCTCCTCCTCAGGACCTCCTCCTCAGGACCTCCTCCTCCTCAGGACCTCCTCCTCAGACCCCCTCCTCAGGACCTCCTCCTCAGGACCTCCTCCTCCTCAGGACCCTCCTCCTCAGGACCCCCTCCTCAGGACCTCCTCCTCAGGACCTCTTCCTCCTCAGGACCTCCTCCTCAGGACCTCCTCCTCAGGACCTCCTCCTCCTCAGGACCCCCTCTCCTCAGGACCTCCTCCTCAGGACCTCCTCCTCCTCAGGACCCCCTCTCCTCAGGACCTCCTCCTCAGGACCTCCTCCTCCTCAGGACCTCCTCCTCAGGACCTCCTCCTCAGGACCTCCTCCTCCTCAGGACCTCCTCCACCTCAGGACCTCCTCCTCAGGACCCTCCCTCCTCAGAACCCCTCCCCCCTTGGGATTCCCCTGCTGAACTGCCTTTCTCACTCACATCCCTTTCCTTCTAGCATTCTGTTCTTGTTTTGCAGGGGGGGCGGTCCTGGGGTTTGAACTCAGTGCCTGGGTGCTCCCCTTTAGCTCCCCCACTCCTCCTCCTGCTCCACTTCTGACATTTTTTTTTTCCTGGTCAATTGAAGCCCCTCAGATTTTGAGTCTGTCTTCAAACCTAATGCCCTGAGTAGTTGGATACAGGTGTGAACCACTGGCCCCGCCCCCACCTTTACTGTGCAGGAGACATTTTTTAAAACCTGTTAGAGCCCCTCACCCCCAAGAACTTATAATACCACATAATATACGCTCCGTAAGTGCTCTATCAGGAAAAGGAAGATTTTGCCCCTGCAGCTGAGATGGCCCACCTTAATTGGGAACATTTGTTCCAGGACCAAGGATCCTGTTCAGCGGGTGCAAAGTGGATTCCCAGAGCAATCTGGAGACATCCACAGATAATCTTTTTTTTTTTTTTGCCAGTCCTGGGCTTGAGCTCAGGGCCTGAGCACTGTCCTTGGATTTTTCTCAAGGCTAGAGCTCTACCACTTGAGCCTCAGCACCACTTCTGGCTTTTTCTATGTATATGTGGTATCCTTCATGCATGCTTTACCACGAGGTCAAACTCCCAGCCGCTATGACAGATTTTTAAGGCGAGTAGATTGGAAATGGTTGTGTCTAAAACACTTAAGTTCCAAGATGACCTATGGCAGCTCCGTTGACTTCTTTGATTCCCAGTTGTTATACCTCTTTTAAAGTAGCTTTGTTCACAATTTAATGCATATTAAATGTACAGACTAGTAGGACTCAATGTGATATTTTTACACATGTATACATTGTGGTGGGTTTTTTTTTCCTGTCTGGCCCTTGAACTCAGGATCTGTGTGCTTGTTGTCCCTAAGCTTTTGTAATCAGATCTCTACCCTCCTTAGTAGTTAGGGTTCTAGGCATATCTACCTGCTCCTGGCTTTACTTTGTGGGTTGTTGTTTTGTCCATTCTCTTCCTCCTCAGGACCCTTCTTTCTCTGCCCTTTTTCCTCCTACACCTTTCTTTAAAAATCTGTCTTCTTTTTCTTTTGTACTCTCCAGTACCCACAGTTTGGCATTCAAACCCTAGGAACAATCTTTTATTTTCCTTACCTCTTCTTTTATGTCACTTTTTCTAGTGAAATGCTGACATTAGACTTTAAAAAAAGGGAATATTCAAGGTAGAGAATGAATGTCTTAATGTTGGCAAATTGGAGGTAAAAGTAAAGAATTTTAGGTCCTTCTCAACATTTCTTACCTAATTTGAATCTCCAATGGTGGAATTTCAGAGAAGAAAACACCCTTGGGTGAGATTTTGTAGAGGATCCCCCCTCCCCCAGAATAGGGACTAGAAAGGATGGGTTAAGAAAACTTCAGTGGAGAATGGTGGAATGAGAGATGGTTTTCTTTTTCTAAAATAAGGTGGCCCTTGATTGTAATTTCATAATACAGGCAATGCATACATTTCTCTTTTGGACAATGTCACCCCTTCCTTTGAGTTTCCCTTGATAGTTTTCTGACAGGTAGGTAGCAATATTTGCTACACATGATAGAGAAAAAGCTTTAATCCGGCACATGTAATCCTGGCTCCTTGGAAAGCTGAGAATAAGAAGATCTTGGGTTGTGGCCAGCTGGAGCTCGAAAAGTTAGCTAGAGACCCACCCACCATACCCCACCACTGAGTGAAGTGTCAAGTATTTGTCATCCCAAATTATGAGGGAGTCTGAGGTTCAGAGGACCCTTATGCTAGACCAGCTGGAACAGAAAAGTTAGGGGGGACTCCACAGAGAGAAGCTGGCTGCATTGGTGTGGTTTGTGTCTGTGATCGCAGGAACATTGGCCCCTGAAGATAGGCAGGAACACTCCAAGACAGGAAGCAAGACACTGTTATAAAGACAACCAGCCCAAGGCTGGAAGTTTGGCCTAGGGGTAGAGTGCTTGCCTTGCACGCACAAAGAGCTGGGTTCAATTACTTGGTACTACATACATGGAAAAAGCAGGAAGTGGAGCTGTAGCTCAAGTGGTAGAGCTCTAGCCTGGAGAAAGCCAAGCTCAGGCCCTAATTTCAAGACCCAGGACTAGCAAAAAAAAAAAAAAAAAAAAAAAAAAAAAGACCAGGGCAAAATAGAGCAGAAGGCATGGTTCGCCCGAAGGCCCTGAGTACCTCCCCACCACCCAGAAATTTTTTTTTAAGTAAATTAATAAATGGCATAGCCTGCCTACTGCATTCCCCATACCACACCTAGTGGAACACAAATTTTGGTTAGAACTATTGAAAAACACTCAGTTGCAAGGGTAATTATAGATAGGACAAGTATTGTGAAACTTTCAGAATGCAAGAGAGAAATCAGAAGACCTCTTCAGTTTAATGAAAATCTTTGTCTCCTCATATAAATTAAAAAACTGAAGCTCACGTTACTTGGGCTGAACATTTTTTCCCCTACAGTGACTGAGAGAGAAATCTTTATGCAGATTACACACTAATATCATTTCCTCATACAGTTTAAGTACATTTTTCCTCCCTCCCCAGGCTCTTCCCTGTCTCTTTCTGTAGAAATTGTAGGTGAAACCATTTTAAGTTGTCAAGTGAAGAAAAAGAAAAATTCCCAGCCATTTATAATTTGTTAGCTCTATGTCTCCCCCTAGTGGTAACCTGCTTGCACTATATATACCCAAACTTGACAGGGGAACAGGCAGGGGAGCTCTTTCTCCCTTTGATTAATTCCTTAAAGCCTTGTAAACTTAAATCAGATGCTGTTTCCAAGCTTGGCCAGATCTCAGGCAGACATTTTTGCCTTTGGTGTGACCACTGAGCAGATTTTAGGATCTCATTCAAAGGCACTGAATTCTAATTTCCAGGATATCAACTTGTTTTGTTTTGTTTTTAGCTGTCTCAGGTGATTCTTGCACATAGGGAATCCTAGAACTATAAATAGTGCACCTGCTAGTTCAGGAAGCTTCTGGGGCCCAAGGAAAGAAAATTTTGTGGGGTTGGAGGCATGGCTTAGTCAGTAGAGGGTTACCAAAGAGCAAAAGCATCAAGTACCCAGTTCTAGTCCTGGTCTCAGACCTAGAAAAGAGTTTTTTGAGTCTATGAGTCCCACTGTATCAGGACAATGATGCTATAAAAAGAAGTGGAGCAAACTGTTCTAAGTTTTGTATACCACCTTTTTTCTTTCGCCAGATTTACATGTTTCTAAGACATCTGTAACTGTCATGACACCCTGTGTCAAGATGCCTTCTGAGGTAAGTCTGATTTTTGTTTATCATTTTAAAAAAGACTGTCTTTTTACTGGTTATGGTGTTGCAGGCTTGTATTCTTAGCACATGGGTGGCTGAGCTATGAGAATTGTAGGTTTGAGGCCAAACTGGGCATGTTAGAGGAAACTGTGTTTATCCCAGCACCCACTACTTGCAAAAACCATCCCCTCAAAAACACCAGGATCACAGAAATCGGAAATGTGTGCATATAGACAGTTGCAAGATTACAAGTGGCAGATTGGTGGTTGTTTTGACCTCGTGTGTCCAAAAAAATAAAAAAATAATTAGTTGAAAAAATAAGTTCAGACCAGGTACCAGGGGCTCATACCTGTAATCCTAGCTACTCAGAAGGCTGAGATCTGAGGATTGTGGTTCAAAGCAAGCCTAGGCAGGATAGTCCATGAGACTCTCATCTCCAGTAAACTTCTCATAAAAGTTATTGAAGTAAACAGGGGTTATAGTTTGGTAAAGAGTACTTTTTTCTTCTGGACAATGTTGCCCTTTATAAACCCTAATATTGTAAGACTCAAAACAGAAAGTGGGAAAATTGTTGGTAATGTCACCCTCTTTATGAACATAATCTTATAACTGTGCTATGAAAATCAGAGGTAAAGTCTGTTATCCATAACACAATTTTGTATGAAAAATTAGGCCCAATTATGTCTTATAAGTAGCCCATAATTCTATATGTCCTGTATTTGGGGTTTTGAGACTTTCTTTACATTCCATCCCTAAAAGAAAATATGTTCGGTCTACAACCCCTTGGCACATTAATGTTTGTGTGTGTGTATGTGTGTGTGTGTGTGTGCTCGTTTGTGTATCTGTGCCAGGTCTTGAACTCAGAGCCTCATACTTTCCTCACCTTCCTTGTTCATGGTTGTTACCCCAACTCTTAGACAACCCCAGTTTGGTTCTGAAGACAGAATTTTTCTTGGATGCAGACTTTTCTTTCCTGACTGGCTTCAAACTATGATCCTCAGGTCTCAGTCTCCTGAATATCCAGGATTACAGTCAGGAAGCACAGTCTTTAGATCCTGGCTTTCTCAGCAAAGTACCCCTGACTAGCTCTGATTGTGAGTTCATGTATGATTATTCGACTAATGTCTGACTCTCATAGAAGCACAGGAATCCTTTGGTATTTCTCACTTTACTTTCTCGGAGTTCAGCACAGTATGCCATACGCATTAAAAATATATGTTGAGCCTATAATCCTTGCTACTCAGGATCCTGAGATCTGAGGATTAAGGTTCGAAGCCAGCCTCCGTGAGAATCTTATCTCCAACTAACCACTGAAAAACCAGAAGGGGTGCTGTGGCTCAAAGTAGAGTGCTAGCCTTGAGCTGAGGAGCTTAGAGACAGCGCCCAGGCTGAGTTCAAGTCCTATAATTGACAGCCCTCCCAAAATAGCATATTTTGTATAGCCTGATACTATTTTAAAAATTGAAATATCTGTGATCGTTATTGTTTTAAAAGCAGTTAGGAGGAAGTAGTGTCGTGGCTCAAGGGACAGGGTGATAGTCTTGAGGTGAAGAGCTCAGGGACAGCATCCAAGCTGTCAAGCTGTCAAGCTGTCAAGCTCTTAAGCTGTTTAAGCTGTTCAAGCCTCACGACCAACAAAAAATAAATAAAAGCAGCTAGGAGAAAACAGAAGAAACAGCCCTTGAAATTCTTCTTCTTTTTTTTTTTGCCAGTCCTGGGGTTTGAACTCAGTGCCTGGGCACTGTCCTTGAACAGTTTTTTAAAATCTTTTTATTGTAATTAATACAGGAGTTATGGTTAAATTCGCCAGATAGAAGGAGCATTACTTCACACACATTGATACCCCTTAGTTTTTTTTTTTCCTCAAGTCTAGCACCCTGCCACTTGAGCCACAGACCACTTGAGTACCAAGGAATTGAACCCAGGACTTCATGCATGCTAGTTGATCACTTTACCACTAGGCTACACTCCCTCCCCCCTTTTCTTCCCCTGTCGGTTGTGGGGCTTGAACTCTGGGTTGTCTGTGAGCTCTTCAACTCAAGGCTACCACCCTACCCCTTGAGCCACAGCACCACTTCCAGTTTTGTGGGGGTTAATTGGAGATAAGAGTCTCATGGACTTTATTGCTGGGCTGGCTTTGAACCCCAATCCTCAGTTCTCAGTGATCCTCGGATCTCAGCCTCCTGAGTAACTAGGATGACAGGCAGATGCCACCTTGCCTGGCTTTAGCCCTTGAAATTCTAAAGCAAAACCCAATCAACTATATTTAGATATAGTGTAAACAAGGCACAAAATTTTAGACTGCACTACAATAGTTGCATAAAACAACGAGAACTATAAGAAAAGTAATAATGGTAATGAGCTTTGAGAAAGAAGATTTAAGACCCATTATTCCTTTTTAGATTCTTAGTAAGCGATCTTCCTCTGACATCTGCAGCAAGGAATATTTACGACCTTGAGAATGACTTAGTAATGTCTTTATCTTTATGGAAATAGCATGTGACCCTCCTGATGCCCTTATTCCATTTTTATAATAATAGTAATTAAAAATGTGGGTCCTTGGACTGTAAAAGTTATCTGGGAGTCTTACTAACTTAGATCATATAAAATATGTCCCCCCTTTTTTTAACCATTTAGTTGGAAGGATTTATTTAAATGAAGTTTTAAGGTAAACTTACATCTCACCATAAAGATAAAAATATCCCTCATCAAATTCCATAATGGTAGAATTAACGTACATGTGTAACTTAAGAGATGTTTGCTGTATCTTTATATCCTAAAAGTTAAATTAAGTAGGAGTTTTATTTTAAGAACACTTTTCTTGGAACCTAGTACAGAAAAGCCCACATAATGAGATGAGCAACATTTTAACAAATGCTTGCTTCTCCAGGTTCCTTTCTGCTGAATGTAAGGCCAGAGCGGCCTTACCATTTCCTTTCACTGAGTCCCACACAACTACAGAGATGGGGTGCAGTTGTGAGGGACAGAACTGACTCCAGGTTCTGGGAGCAGCTTTTGCTGTATTGGCTGGTCATTATTAGCTATTCTTTATTAGTGTGTTCAATGTTAAATTTATCAATTTGGAATTTACAGCTGCTTACTTCCAGCTGTATTTTTTTCAACTAAAAGGTAATTTACACAGTGTAAAATACATAGATTTTTTTTGGGGGGGGGGATACATACAGCTTGCCAGGTACTGCAGTGGCTCACACCTGCAATGCTAGCTAGGCTGGAGGCTGGGATCTAAGGATTGCAGTTTGAAGCCAGTCCAGGCAGAAATGTCTGTGAGATCCTTAGCAAAAATAAGCCAGAAGTGGACTATGGCTCAACCAGTAAAGTGCTAGGCTTGTTCAAAAAAGCTCAAGACACAAATGCAGCAATGATACTCAATAGACACTATGTGCAAAATGAACCACACAACTTGTGGGTGGGATATGAGGATAGAGCAAGATGATCCCCAAAGAAATTATTCTTCACCTGACTTATGTAACTGCAGCCTCTCTGTGAGCCACTTCTCTGGTGCCCAGCATTTTCTATTTATGTGGTACTGAGGAATCGAACCCAGGCCCTCATGAATGTTGGACAAGCACTCTACCACCAAGCCACATTCCCAGCTCTGTACATCACCTTTATAATAGCAATAAACATTTTACAAATATATCTATAAAGAAACACATACCAGTACATCTGGAATCCAAATGTATAGAGTTCATCTCTACAGAGAGATTTAAAGAAAAAAGCAGAAAGAATTCCTAAGTAGACAATATAGATGCTGAAAAGAAAAGAAAACAAAAAAAAACGCCAAAGGACAATGCTCAGGCTCTGAGATCAAGCCTCAGGACCAACACACACACACACACACACACAAAACACCAAAAAAAACTCATCAATCTCCATGCAGGTCAATTAATTTTGACAAATGTGAAGTAAAAGAAAATGTCTCCATGCCTTTCACTTTTAATACCAAATTTGTGGGGTTTGGGGAATTCCATGGCCAAGTATATTTCCTCCCATTTCACGTTGTCTGGTGCTTTTCCCCAGTTAGAGAAGGTCCCATAGAGGAAGGGTTCACCAGCCAAGCCTGTCCCTTCATTTGGGGGCTTTCTGTACTTCTGACAGACGGGGAAGCAAAATTTCTCTGACCCACTCTTTATGTTGGACAGTTTGCAAGAATGGCTCACAGAACTCAGGAAGAGCATTTACTTATTGTTATCATGTAATCACAATAACAGTTATATGCGTGAACCTCCAGATCCTCTCTGGACATGACACCCCAGCACCTCCAGATGTTTGAGGATCTTAGAAGATACTATACCAGGAACTCATGGATTCAGACAAAATATTATGACCAGAGAAGTTCCTAGCACTCAGGGCTGTACCAGGTTTTAGGAGCTTGCATCAGGAACCAATATGTACATATTTTCTGCAAGACTATGGATGCTGCTACAGGCAAACACTATTCAACTTCTGTCACTCCTGTACATTTTGCTTATTCTAGAAGGTCAGCAAAATAGAATCATTGAGTTTGTGATATTTTGACTGTGACTTCTTTTTCTTTTCTAATTTTTTGTGTGTCATGGGGCTTGAACTGTGGGCCTGGGCACTGTCTTTAAGCTCTTCAGCTCAAGGCTACTATCCTATCCCTTGAGTCACAGCGCCACTTCCCATTTTTCAGTGATTAATTGGAGGTAAGAGTCTCAGGTTCTGTTGGTGCCCAGGCTGGCTTTGAACTGCCTCCTGAGTAGTTAGGATTACAGTTGTGAGCTAGCACACCCAGCGAGCGTGACTTCTTTTGTTTTCTTTCCAATCCTGGGGCTTGAACTCAGGACCTGAGCTTTTTCACTCAAGGCTGGTATTCTTCCACTTAAGCCACAACTCTATTTCCAGCTATTTTAGATAGTTGGAAATAGGAGTCTCATGAACTTTCTTGCCCAAGATGGCTTTGAACCACAGTCTTCAAATCTCAGGTGAATGACTTCTTTATTCACACATATTGTATATAGTTATAGATTTGGCCTGGGAATGTGACATAATGGTAGAAAGTTTGCCTGTCATGGATGAGGCCCTGGTTTTGATTTCTTGGTACCATATAAACAAAAAATGTAAGATTAATTTAAAAAAAAAAACCTTGGGGGGTGGGGAAAGGTTCATCTGTGGGGGGGGGTGTGTGTCATGGGGCTTGACCTCTGGGCCTGGGCGTTGTCCCTGAGCTCTTAAGCTCAAGGCTACTGCCCTACCTCTTGAGCCATGGTTCCACTTCTGGTTTTCTAGTGGTTAATTGGAAAGAAGAATCTCATAGACTTTAGTCCTCCAGCTGGGTTTGAACCCGATCCTCAGATTCCCAGCCTCCTGAGTAGCCAGGATTACAGGCGTGAGCCCCCAGTGCCCAGCTTGTATGTGTGTGTTTTGTTGCTGAATAGTATTCCATTTTGTCTGAGATCAGGACTTGAACTGAATACCCGAGGCTTTCACTCATTTTCTGGCATTCTACCAACTGAGCCACACCTCTAACCCCACTGAATAGAATTCTACCCCATCGTTTGCATATCCCTACTTGTTATATCCATCCATACTGCTGGTGTTGTGTGACAAGAATGCCACTGGTGTGTGACTATTGCGAAAATCATTTGGGAGCATTTGGGGACAAGTCCTTTTGTGGACATAGGCTGTCATTTCCCTTGGGCATACCTAGAGGTGTGTCCTAGGTGAATGCGTGACAATATCAGAGATTGCACAAGTCGTTGTACCATTTTAGTGTCCCCACACACACGTGCTGCAAGGAGCTGCAGCTGCTCTGACTTTTCATTGATCCTGCCTGCTACCACGCCTTCCATTTTGCCCACTCAGGGCATGTATTGTGGGTCCTGTGGATTTGGTTTGTATTTGTTCAGTAACCCATGACACAGAATGCTTTTCCTATGCTTTTGGCTTTGTGGGTTTCTTTTATGAAGTATCAAAACCTGCCTCTTTTAAAAGTTGGATTGGGAGCTAGCTGTGGCCTAGCTAGGTGTACTTGCCTAGCCAGCAGAAGGCCTTGGTTTGAAACCCCAGTATCACCAATAAATAAACAAATAAATGTTGGATTATGGTATATATATATATATATATATATAAAATGAGTATTTTGTTCTCATGTGATGTTAGATACTTTTTATTTTTAGTTTTGGTGCTGTTCCTGGAACTTGAACTCTGGCCTGAGTGCTGTCCCTGAGCTTTTGTGCTCAAGGCTAGCATTCTACCACTTAAGACACAGCTCCACTTCTGGCTTTTTAGTGGTTAATTGGAGATATGAACCCTAGTGGTTTTCAAAGTGTGAACCATGACTACATATTATTAGTATCACCTGGAGACTTGGCACAAATGCAGATCCTCAGACCCCACACCTGAGCTGTGGAATTAGAGGTTCTGGGGGAGACCCCATCAGGCTGGTTTTGAACAGGCACCCGGAAATCCTGATGCATGCTGAAGTTTGAGAACCAGTGTGGAAACATTACAGCATAAGAAAGGGCTCATTTATTCTGGAAATTTTTGGGGGGTGGTCAGGGGGCTTGAACTCTGGGCCTGGGCGCTGCTCCTGAGATCTTCAGCTCAAGGCTACAGCCCTACCCCTGAGCCATAGCCTCACCTCCCATTTTCTAGTGATTAAATGGAAATAAGAGTCTCATGGTCTTTAGTTCCCAGGCTGGCTTTAAACTGTGATCCTCAGATCTCAGCCTCCTTAGTAGCTAGGATTAAAGGTGTTTTGGAAATTTTTTAAATCAACTTTATGAAGGTACAACTTATATATTAAAATTTATGAGTTTTAACAAATCTAGTGCATTATATATATTATATATGTGTATATATAATATATAAAATGTAACTTCTATATCATTACATGTATATACATATTGTCCATATATATATATATATATATATTTGTCAGTCATGAGTAGTTTGGATGGTGTGAGCCACAGCACCTGGCATTTCTACCAACTTGTGACTTAGTGGTTTCTTAGTGGTTGTCTTGGTGGTATCTGAAAAAGAGCAAACATTTTGGTGAAGCCCCAGCAGGAAAGTATGTGAAACTCTTCAGCCAACCACCAGAAAGCTGGAACAGCTCAGGGACAGTGTCCAGGACTAGTGTGTGCACATGTGTGTACACACATATACACACACATACACACACATACACATACATACACACACATACATATACACATATACACATACACAAACAAATTTTTTTTGCCAGTCCTGGGGCTTGAGCTCAGGGCCTGAGCACTGTCCTTGGACTTTCTCAAGGCTAGATAGAGCTCTACCACTTGAGCCACAGCACCACTTCTGGCTTTTTTTGTGTATGTGGTACTGAGGAATTGAACCTGGGTCTTCGTGCATGCTAGGCAAGCACTCTACCACTAGGCCAAACTCCAGCCCCCAAAAGCAAAATTTTTTATTCTGATCAAATCCAGTTTGCCATTTTCCTTTTAGTTATTCCTTTTTTTTTTTTTTTTTTTTGGCTGTCCTGAGGCTTGAACTCTAGGCCTAGATGCTGTCCCTGAGCTCTTCAACTCAAGGCTAACACTACCACTGGAGTCACAGCGCCACTTCTGGTTTTCTGGTGGTTCATTGGAGATAAGAGTCTCATGGACTTTGTGTCTGGGCTGGTTTTGAACACTGGTCTTCAGATCTCAGCCTCCTGAGTAGCTAGAATTTCAGGTGTGAGCCACCACTGCTGGGTTTGTTATTGCTTTTTAATTACAGTGTTTCTTGATAATTTTTGTCTGTCCATGTTGAAAAAAGGGTAAAATTCCCCAAACATCTAATGATATGTGGTTTATCTATTTAGATATTCTGGTTTGAGCTGCATATATATATATATATATAATATATTTACAGTTGCAATATTTGGCATTATTTGGCAATTTTTGCCAAATTGTTCCCTTTTTCATCATATAATATGCTTTGTTATATCTCTACAGTAGATTTTTATTTAGTTTTAGCTGTTACACATAGCTCCTGCTCTCTTTTGGCTTCCATGTATGTGTGCTGTATCTTTTTTCATCCTTTCCTGTTTAAAATATGTGTGTGTACATCAGCAAGTGCAATTTCTTTTTCTTTTTTCTTTCTTTCTTTTTTTTTTCCTGCTTGTCCTGGGGCTTGAGCTCAAGATGTAGGCACTGTCCTTAGACACTTTTTGCTCAAGGTTAACGCTCTGCCACTTGAGCTACAGCGCCACTTCTGGCTTTTTCTGGGTATGGGGTACTGAGGAATCGAACCCATGGCTTCATGCATGCTAGGGGAGCACTCTACCACTAGTCTATGCTCCTGGCCCAGCAAAGGCAGTTTCTTGTAAGCAGTGCGTACATGGGGCTTCTGTTCTATATCCATTCAGGCAGTATATGTTTTTTAATTGGGACGTTCAATTCCTTTATACTCAAGATTATTATAAGAACTCTTATCATTTTGTTGTCTCTTTTTTCTTTTTTGCTGGTCATGGGTCTTGAACTCAGGGCCTGGGTACTGTTCTAGAGCTTCTTGTGTTCAAGGCTAGTACTCTACTACTTCTGAGGTACAGCACCGCTTCTGATGGTTAATTGGAGATAAGAATGTCAAGGGCTTTCCTGCCTGTGCTGGCTTTGAACCTTGATCCTTAGCTCTCAGCATTGTGGGTAGCTAGGATTATGGTGTGAGCCCCTGGTACCAGATTGCCATTTTTTGAATTGGGTAATTTTTTCAGTAGTGATAACATCTTATTTTCTCATTTGCATGTCTTCTCTCCCAGTGTTTTATTTTCTCTCTTGTTCTCTTGAGAGTAATTATCACAAATCCAGGAATCCTTCAAGCATTTCCAGTAAAGCTGGTATAGTGATGACAAATTCAGTTTTTCTTGTCTGGGAATTTATGTCTTATATGCTGTAAATAATCTTTACTTTCCACAAGGTGCCAAGATTCTTGAGGACTGATTGTTTGCCAGTCCTGGGACTTGAACTTAGGGCTTGAGCACTGTCTTTGGGCTTTCTCAAGGCTAGCTCTCTACCACTTGAGCCACAGCACCACTTCCAGCTTTTTCTGGGTATGTGGTACTAAGGAATCAAACCCAGGACTTCATGCATGCTAGGCAAGCACCATACTGTTGGCCCAGGGTTTTATTTTTATTGATGTCAAATGATAGGAAGTTGAAGTCCTCTACCACTGAGTTCAGCAATTTGTACAATCCATACAACCGTGCCTTTAATTATTACATATTCTCCCTTCCTCATCTGCCTCCCCTCCTTGCTTAGAGTCTCACTTTGTAGCTTTGAACTTGAGACCCTCCTGCCTCAGCCTCCACAGTGCTATGCCGGGGTTACAGGTGAATCCACAAGACTTTTCTCTATTACATTACATGCACCTTTCTTTAAAAAAAAATATTTTTTGTCAAACATCAGTTGGCTCTTTTTTATATTAGCCTATTTCTGGGCTTTCTCTTCTGAGCTTTCTATTCTGTGTTGTTGATCTGTTTATGCATTTGTTAATACCACACATCCTAATTGCTTAGTTGTACAGTAAATTTTGAAGTTGACTCACACCAGTACAACAATTTTGTTCTTCTCCTTCAATATTGGGTTGACTGTTCTGAGCATTTTGCCCCTCTTTATAAACTTTAGAATGAATTTATCAGTTTCATAGAAATCATGGGCTTAGATTTGTTTTGAATTTGTGGATCTAGTTGGAAAGAATTGATATCTTGACAATTTTAAACTTCTATTAGTTCTTTCCTGATTTTTTCCTCACAGAATTTTGTAGTTTTGATTATATATTCTGTATATATAGATTTATATCTAAGTATTTCATATTTTGAGATGCTGAGGTAAATATTTTGTTCTCAATTGCCAATTCTGTGTGTCCACTGCCAGTAAATATGAAGATTGACTTTGATATGTTAACCTTGCATCCTGCAATCTTGCTGTCATTGCTAATAAAAGGTTTGGTTGATTCTCCTGGTGTATTTACATAGACAAATCATATCATCTACCAGCAGAGATAACTTTATTTCTTCCTTCCCAATCCTTATATTTAAAGTTTCTTATCCAAGTGTAGTAGCTACCCCAGTATATGGCTGAAAGGAGAGATGAGTAGGGACAACCTAACTTTCTTCTCCATCTTGGCTGTAAAAGTTCTAGTTTCTTACCTAGTGAATGTGTATTCAATGCAAGGGCTTTGTGCACATTCTCCCCGCCCCCCCCTTCTAATTTTTGGTTGTGGACCTTGAATTCTGAGCCTGGATGCTGTCTCTGAGCTCTTCAACTCAAGGCTAGTGCTCTGCCACTTTAAGCCACAGCACTACTTCCATTTTCCAGTGGAGATATGAGTCTTACAGGCTTTGGAGCCTGCACTGGCTTTGAACCATAATTCTCAGAACTCAGCCTCCTGAGTAGTTAGGATTACAGACGTGACCCACCAGTGCCGGAAGTGGAGCTGTGACTCAAAGTTCTAGAGTGCTAGCCTTGAGCAAAAAGAGTTGTGGGACTGTGCTCAGGCCGAGTTCAAGTCCCATGACCGGAAAAAAAAAAACATTCTTACCTAGAGGGGCTGCAGTCCATAATCTGCTTACACCTGGAGGTACTTCCTGTTGTGCCATCTGATTCTTTGTGAGCTCTTGCTGAAAAGAAACTTGCCAGGTAGGTGTTCTGCCCAGGTACACAGCGTACCTACCTACTCCCTCTCCGATTGTGAGGTCTGCTGGGAAATTAAGGAACTTGCAGTCTTTGTTCCTTATCCAAATTAGTCAACCAACATAAATGACCAGAGAATACTAGCTCCCAAGCAAGGCCTACTTGGCATGTAAGGAACAGCTTTCATAAGAGAAGATCAATGTAACAAACACTGGTCCACAAAGCCACACAATATAGGGAACCAAACAACGTACAGATACTTTCCAAGTGGTGCATGTGAATGATTGAGATATAACCACATTCCCTAAACAAGAACAGCTGTAGAACCTGAATAATAGGATAATTAAGAGCTCTTGGAGCCTGGGAGCGTGCACAAAGCCCTGGGTTTGATTCCTCAATACTACGTACACAGAAAAAGCCAGAAGTGGTGCTGTGGCTCAAGTGGTAGAGTGCTAGCCTTGCAAAAGCCTAAGGACAGTGCCCAGGGCCTGAGTTCAAGCCCAGGACTGGCAAAAACAACAACAAAAAAAAAACCTCTTCATAGAATTAAAAAACTCATTAAAATTTTATATAAGCCAATGGCACAGATTGAAGAAAAAAAAAACCCAACCTAAACATCCCATAGCTTTTTAAAATGGACAGAAAATATGACAAGCCTACAAGTGTCCAAATCTAAGTTACAGCTTTATAATGAAGGAACTTAAATAGGAAAACAGATAATAGATGAACCTTCCAAGACTCAAAGAACATGGTCTAAGTGGGGAAAAAGATTGAAGAATAAAACTAGGTAACATTCTGATAAAATTTTAGAGCTCTGGGTGAAAATAGATCTTAGAACTGGAGGCCTGGCTCTGATGTAGAATGCTTACTTAGCAAGCACAGAATCCTGAGTTAAAAAAACAAACAAAAACCCAAATTGAAATACTACAGGGAAGGGTAAGCTGGTGAACCTTTGAGGTTTTAATGATTAGCTTGACATCAGATTCGTCATTTACTGAAAGCAGCGTAATATCCAAATTGAGAGGTAATTCTTGTCAATATACATTAATATGACCAGTCCAAGAATAAATCATACAAAAATTCAAAATTCCTATCATCCCATTTTAGGAAGTTACTTGTCTGCTAGCACACACCTGTAATCTTAGCTACGTAGGTGGATGAAGTCTGAGGATTGCAGTTTGAATCCAGCCAAGGCAGCAAAATCTGAGACTCTTACCTCTAGTGAACCTGCAGAAAGCAAGAAATGGAGCTGTGGCTCAAGTGGCAAAGTGCCAGCCGGAGTACAAAAGCTCAAGGACAGCCCACAGGTCCAGAGTGCAAGTCTAAAGACTGGAATAATAAAGTAAGATTTACAAAGGTCAGGTGTACCTAACAAAATAGAAGGCAGTAGGAGAGGTTGGGTGGGAACAGTTACTAATGCCACCAGCCCACTCATTCTGTGGTTGACAAGTTCAGTCGGTCCCTCTAACCCAGAGTCTCAACCAACTATAGATTGAAAGTATTAAAAACAAACAAACAAACAAAAAACACAAAACGTGCATTGAACATAAACAGATGTTTCCCATCATTGTTTGCCAGAAAACATAATATTACCATTTTCTATGTTGCATTTACATTCTATTAGGTGTTCTAAAAATGATACAAATGTATAGAAGATTTGCAATTCATCCATGGATTCTCATATTTGTAAGGAGTTCAGAAACCAATTCCTAGCAGATACTAAGGCAAAAAGGGTGTGATTCAGTAAACAACTGCAGTGAAAGAAGAGGTAGAGGACAGTGTTAAGAAAGTTAGAACCGGGGCTGGGAGTTTGGCCTAGTGGTTAAAGTGCTTGCCTAGCATGCATGAAGACCTGGGTTCGATTCCTCAGTACCACATACATAGAAAAAAAAGCCAGAAGTGGTGCTGAGGCTCAAGTGGTAGAGCTCTAGCCTTGAGAAAGTCCAAGGACAGTGCTCAGGCCCTGAGCTCAAGCCCAGGACTGGCAAAAAAAAAAAAAAAAAGAGTTAGAACCTCATTTTTCACAGCTGGAACATAAAGTGATAGACCTACAAATAGATCTGTATCATTTTTCACCACTGGAACCTACAACAATAGACCTAGCTATAGATCTGTCTAAGCATGTTGAATTATGGAGATAAGCAATGGAAGACTGAATGTGAAAACATTAAGCAGGACCAGGAGTTTGGCCTAGAGGTAGAGTGCTTGCCTAGCATGCACAAAGACCGGGGTTTGATTCCTTGGTACCACATACATAGAAAAAAGCTGGAATTGGTACTATGGCTTAAGTGGTAGAGCTCTAGCCTTGAGAAAGCCCAAGGGCAGTGCCCAGGCCCTGAGTTCAGTCCCGGGGACTGGCAAAAAAAAAAAAAAAAAAAAGAAAGAAAAGAAAATGTTAAGGACAGTTGGCCTCTGGGGAGAGGAGCTGGGACTTTTCTCTAGTCCTTCTAGGAATAAAAGAGCATGCCCCTTCTCTGTCCACCACGAAAGCTCACAAGTCAGCCCGTGGTGCTTATACATCATGCCACCTTCGGCTGTTGCCTGAGGCTTTTAAATCCCAAGTCACTTGAATACAAGATTTGCATCTGCAAACATCTCCTTGAGCAGGTCACACTGGTACATAAGTCTTAACATGTCCAGAATAGAACTCATGAGCCGGTGGCTCACGCCTGCAATCCTAGCTACTCGGGAGGATGAGATCAGAGGATTGCAGCAAGAAGCCAGTCCAGGCAGGAAAGCCTTTGAGATGCTAATCTCCGAAACCAAACCAAAACCAAAATAAAACAAAAAGCTGCTCAAGAAAAAAAGCCAGAAGTAGATCTGTGGCTCAAGTGGTAGAACTCTAGGTTTGAGGAGAAAAGTTCAGTGAGGTGTTGTGGTCATGGCTCAGCTGGTAGAGCACTAGCTAATGAGTTAAAGTGACAGGTACTGAGTCTGAGTTCCTGTCTCAAACCAAAAAAAAAAAAAAAAAAGAAAGAAAAAAACTCAGGGACCCCTCCCAGGCCCCGAATTCAAATTCCCAACTGTACAAAAATTAATAAATAATAAATAAAATAGAGCTAGGTGCTGGTTGCTTACACCTGTAATCCTAGCTCCTCAGAAGGCTGAGATCTAAGGTTCAAAACCATCCTGGACACAAAAGTTCGTGAGACTTTTATCTCCAATTAACCACCAGAAAACCAGAAGTGGTGCTATGGCTCAAGTGGTAAAGTGCTAACCTTGAGCTGACAAGCTCAGGGATAATGCCCAGGCTCAGAGTTCAAGATCCATGACTGACTAAATAAATAAATAATAAAATAAAATGGAAATCATTATCTTACTTGTAAAATCTACCTCTGTGTTCCTTTTCTTTTGATAGCTTTAATATCATTCATAGGCTACAAAATTCACTTATTTTAAGTGTGAATTCTCTGACATTTAGGAAATTTACATCGTTACACAACTATTTTCATGAGTTCATTCCTCTTCTGGCACAGTGGCTACATTCCTAGCCCCAGGCCAGGTGACCACAATTGACTCTCTTATTTCTACACATTTCAGAGTGCAGTCATATGTCATGTGGATTTCGGTGACTGGCTTCCTGCGCTTACTATGTTATAATGTTCATCCATGTTTTAACGTACTAGTATTTACTTCCTTTATTTTATAATAGTATTCCCTTGTATGGTTATAACCACATATATTTTAATTGATCAACAAGTGTATTGTCTCCAGTCTGGAATCATTATGGTTAAGAGCTGTGGTAAACAATTCAAGTACAGGTTTTTGTACTGTTTTGTGTTTCCATTTCACTTGGAATCATTTATATGGTAAATTTGTGTTTCACTTTGTGCGTGTGTGTGTGTGTGTGTGTGTGTGTGTGTGTATCTGTCTATTTGTCTCTCTTTATCTTGCACAGCAGGCACTTTACCACCAAATCATGACCCCACCCTTGTGTTTCACAGTCCTGGTGACTGAACTCAGATTCTGAGCACAGTCCTTGGGTTTTCCTCAAGGCTAGTGCTCATTTGAGCCATAGCACCACTTCTGGTTTTCTGTGTATGTGGTACTGAGAAATTGAACCCTGGTCTTCGTGTATGCTAGGCAGGCACTACCACTAGGCCAAACTCCTGGCCCTTGTGTTTCACTTTTTAAGGAGTTACCAGACTATTTTCCAAAGTGGCTATACCATTTTATAGTCTCACTAGCAAGATGTAGGGTTCCAGTCTCTCTATCTCATCACCAGATTTTTCTTTTCTTTTTTTTTAAGATTAAAATTTTTTATTGTAATTAATAAAAGGGTTACATGATATTTGCCAGATAGAAGGTGCATTAATTCACATATATCGATACCCTTTCACATGTCTTGGTCCCCATTACCCTCCCCTTCACCCCCCTCCGTCTTGGTTTTCCCCCCTTCAATTTCAAATAACCAAATACAAATAAATCCAATATATCAGATAACAAAGTCATCACCAGATTTGTCTTATTGGCTATGGTTTGAATGATAACTACTCCAGTGGGCATAAAGCATAA
Source organism: Megascapheus bottae (assembly GCF_031878675.1). Lineage (NCBI taxonomy): Eukaryota > Metazoa > Chordata > Mammalia > Rodentia > Geomyidae > Megascapheus > Megascapheus bottae. The sequence goes on along the minus strand of NC_143538.1, from coordinate 1,031,471 downwards.
TTCACTTGGTTTGTATATACATTACCCTGATAGTTCTCTTCCTTGTTTAATTTTTAACAATTTTTAATGATTGTTGTTGTTTTTTTTCTCAAAGTACATTTTATTTTTATTTTATTTTATTTTTTTGCCAGTCCTGGGCTTGAGCTCAGGGCCTGAGCACTGTCCTTGGACTTTCTCAAGGCTAGAGCTCTACCACTTGAGCCTCAGCACCACTTCTGGCTTTTTTCTATGTATGTGGTACCGAGGAATCGAACCCGGGTCTTCGTGCATGCTAGGCAAGCACTTTAACCACTAGGCCAAACTCCTGGCCCCTCTAAGTACATTTTAGATACTCCTCCCTTTTACTCTTTTTTTTTTTTTTTTTTTTGTGGTTATGGCCTGGGCGTTGTCCCTGAGCTCTTCAGCTCAAGGCTACTGCCCTACCCCTTGAGCCACAGGTCCACATCCGGGTTTCTGGTGGTTAATTGGAGATAAGTTTCTCACAGATTTTAGTGTCCTAGCTGGCTTTGAACCACGATCCTCAGATCTCATCCTCCTGAGTAGCTAGGATTACAGGCATGAGCCACCACACTGGTCTTTTATCTTAATTCTTATTGCTTTATTTTATTTTCATGATCTTTGACTTTTGGGGGAAGGGAGATCGCCAAGTGATGGGGTTTGAACTCAGGCCTTTTTTTTTTTTTTGGCCCCCTTCTCTTTCTGGCCACCACTTGGTTGGGCTCCGCTTGCTTGCTTGCTTTCGCTCTGTGTCGCCGTCGCAGTCTTGTCTCTGCCACTTCCGGCTTGGTTGTGTCTCGTCTCTGCCACTTCCGGCTTGGTTGTGTATGTGGGATACCGAGGAATCGAACCCGGGTCTTTGTGCATGCTAGGCAAGCACTTTAACCGCTAGGCCAAACTCCCGGGCCCCTGAACTCAGGCCTTTTTGTACTTAATATGGAAGATGGCAGGGGCAGGAGTTTGGCCTAATGGTAGAGTGCTCACCTAGCATGCACAAAACCCTGGGTTCAATTCCTTGGTACCGCTTGCACAGATAAAGCCAGAAGTAGTGTTGTGGCTCAAGTGGTAGAGAGCTAGCCTTGAGAAAGCTTAAGGACCGTGCCCAGGCCTTAGTTCAAGCCCCAGGATTGGCAAGAAAAAAAAAATTGGAGGTGGCAATCTCATGGACTTTCCTGCCTGAGCTGGTTTTGAACATTGTTCCTCAGATCTCAGCCTCCTGAGTAGCTAGGATGACAGGTGTGAGCCATGAGCACCTGGCAGTAATTAAGAAGATACTTTTTTTTCACAGTTTAAGCATTATCCTTGTTTCCTATTTGTATGTATATTCATATAGTGACACAAGTATTTATGAGATTAAGTCAGATCATATGAAATTAAATCCTTCCTCTAAGTACCAAGAGGGCTTATGTAAAAGTTACTTTATCAGTCAGCCTTCCATTACTGTGGCAGGATACCTGAGGAAATGGATTTAAAGGAAGAAATGTTCATTTGGACTCACAGTTTCAATGAATGGGACGTTTGGTTCCCTTACTTTGGGGCCTGTGGCAGGACCGAATATCATGTCAAAGTGCACAGCAGAGCAAAGCTGTTTATGTTATGATGGCTTGGAGTCTCAATATCTTCTTCAAGAGCTTGCCTAACATTCTCCTACAGAGCTCTACCTCTACCTCTGTTATCTTCCATTCCTGCTGTCATCTGGACACAAAATCTTTCACTGCAGGAGCCTTTGAGGGACATTCAAGATTCAAATCATATCAGAAAGTTGGCCTAAAAGGTTTTTGTAATCGCTTGCTTTTAGATCATTTCCCAATCTAGCAAGAGACTGTTCATTCTTTAAGGATAGCTGCTTAATAAATGTTTATTGATAGATGATTGTAAAAATGAATCAGAGTGAAATGTCAGCTTGAAAAATGTATTATCCACTTTAGAATCACATATATGGTGATGAATGCCTGAAATCCAGCACTAAAGATACTGAGGTAGCAGAATCACAAATACGTCCAGGCTGAGCCACGCAGAACGTTTGAGGCGAGCTTAGACCTCATAGAAATTCTCTGTCTCAAAAAAAAAAGAAAAGGGCCAGGAGTTGGGCCTAGTGGTAGAGTGCTTGCCTAGCATACATGAAGACCTACATTTGATTCCTCAGTACCACATACACAGAAAAAAGCTGGAAGTGGTGCTGAGGCTCAAGTGGTAGAGTGCTAGCCTTGAGAAAGTCCAAGGACAGTGCTCAGGCCCTGAGCTCAAGCCCAGGACTGGCAAAAAAAAAAAAAAAAAAAAAAAAAAAAAACAAAGAAAAAGAAGAAGAAGAAAATTGACCAGGTACCAGTGTCTCACGTCTGCAATCATAGCTACTCAAGGGGCTGAGATCTGAGGATCAAGGTTTGAATCCAGCCTAGGCAGGAAAGTCCTTGAGACTCTTAACTCCAGTTAATCACAGAAAAAGCCAGAAGTGGGGCTGTGGCTAAAATTGTAGAGCACTAACTTGAGCAAAAAAAAAAAAAAAAAAAAAAAAGTTAAGGGATTAGCACTTAGGCTCAGGGTTCAAGCTCCAAGACTGGGGAAAAAAAATCATTTGGCTCCATGATTTATTTATTTGTGTGTGTGTGCCAGTGTGCTAGTGCTGGGGCTTGAATTCAGGCCCTGAGCTGTGTCCCTAAGCTTCTTTATCTCAAGGCTAGTACTCTACCACTTGAGGCACAGTTTCACTTCTGGCTTTTTGGGTAGTTAAGAGGAGAGAAGAGAACTATTTCCCTGCCTCAGTTGTCTTCAAACTACAATCCTTAGATCTCAGTCTTCTGAGTAGCTAGGATTATAAAAATGAGCCATTAGCACCCAGCAGGGATTTATTTTTATTGTACAAAAATACTGAGTGCAAAATTTATGTCTCACAATAAATCTGAATTACAATAGGAATGACTTCACAGATTATTCCCGTATAAGATGTAATGATCATTCCTGTATTAGTAGATAGCATAGTAGTTAAAATGAAACAATAAGCTGGCACCATTGGCTCATGTCTGTAATCCTAGCTGCTAAGGAGCTTGAGATCTGAAGGTCATGATTTGCAGGCAGCCTAGACAAGACAGTCTGTGAGCAAAAGCCTTGAGCAAAAGGAACCCAATACCAGAGTTCAAGCCTCAGGCCTGCCCCTCCTCCCCCCCAAAAAGAGAAAGGAAACAATAAACGGTGCTTAATTTTTATACACACACGCTTTAGCATTCAGTTACTATACCTATATTAAGTAGAACAATGAAACCTGTTGAAATTGTCTTTGGAGGGGCCAGGAGCGGAGCCTAGTGGTAGAATGCTCACCTAGCATGCACAAAGCCCTGGGTACCACATACTCAGAAAAAGCCAGAAGTGAAGCTGTGGCTCAAGTGCTAGCCTTGAACAAAAGAAGCTCAGAGACAGTGGTCAGGCCCTAAGTTCAAGCCCCAGGACTGGCAAAAAGAAAAAGTAGGAGAGAGTAGTAAAGGGTATGAATTTGGTCCAAGAATAGAATGCACATCTATAAGAATACAGGTGAAATCCTTTGTACCCTCTGTCTCCTTTGTGTAGAATAAAAGGAATCCTTTCTGTGTTTTACATGCATCAGTCATGTCTGAATGAGGGCTTTAGGAAAGATAACCATTTTCAGTGCCTGGCCTGCTTTTGATCATTACAGGATGAAGCCCCCTTCATGCATTTCGTTTTAACAAAATTATAGAGTCAGTTGGTATTTCCAATATGAATATAAAACTTAGCTTTCTCTCATGTGAACAAGCCACAGCTTTGTAGGCAGTTATAGTGCCATAAGGTCAATAATAATTTCTTTTCACATTGGACACTGTTGTAAGTTCCAGAGAGCCAGTACTTTCTTGCCTTGTAAATTCTTTAAGCCATGATAGGTTATTTTTTTCAACACCCTTCTGGTCCTTCGTTTAGAGCCACAGGCTTTTTCTCCACAAACTTTCGCAAGCCTCCAGTTATGCAGGTATGGAGAGATAAGGAGTGTCAAGAATGAGGTTGATTTCATAACTTCAAAACTTGGATAGTGATTTGGAGGTGCAGCTTGGTACAAATCCCTTTTCTAAGTCAGTTCAGCTTTGTGCACAGCCCGGAAGCTGGGGGGCCAGCTCTGACTTCTGTACCCCTCTTGCTGCCTCCACGTCGCCCACACTTGGCCAGACCAATCCGATTTTTTGACAAGTTATAAAAATGCGAGTCACAGCTGCTGTAGATGGCACTATTCAAACACTTTTGAAATGCTGCACGTCTAACGCCATTGTTTGTATGACTAAGGTTCTCTTTCATTGAGGTAAGCCAAGTATGCTTGGAGATTAAAAACAAAAAAAAAAGCAACTCAGAAGGAGCCAGTGATTATTTCTGATCAAATAATTTTAATGTGTATGTGTGCTCTCCCGATCTCCGCCCTCCCTTGCTCCTTCTCTTCCTCCCCCCCGCCCCCACCCCCTCTCTCCTGTCCATAGTGCAATACTTTTGTTGATGAGAAGTGGTAGGTTGATTTCTGTCACAGTGTTTGTGCTTAGCTCAGTAGATACTCTGTGGCCTTTACAAAGTGGAATTGAGAACGCTTAGCCCCATTGTAAGTATGAAGGCTTCACCTTTTCCAATATATATGTTTAATGTCTTTGTTTTCAGGAGAAGCAGAAAACTTTACACTTGAGCACCTCCCAGTCGCTACTTTGCTTTACCAGATGCCAGATTTTTTTTTTAAAAAAGGTGTGTCTTGATTTATGAATGTAATATGTAATTGAAACTTAAAAAGTGTTCTTGTCATGTTGCCGCTTGAGCCTTTTATATAGTATGTCTGACCATGTTCAATAAAGTGAAAGCAAAGTTACAGGTTCTTCTTAAGAAGTCAGATAACTATTTGGCTTCATGAGAAAGGGAGAAGTCAATTGAGGTCATGGAATTTCTTTATTGCCTCACATCTTTCTTATATAATCTCATAGAATACACTCCTACATTAAATGTTTATTAAAAGCAAGTTTTCTCAGGTTTTTCTATAGAAAGGCTTAAGCGTATATTATTTAGGCAATGTTTGCATTTAGTACACTTGTGCTTTTGACTTCATCTTTTAACTATCAAAAAATAGATGCTGTGGGTTTGTCACTCACATATGGGTGTCTTTTTTATTTTCCTTTTTTTTTTTTAGCATTTAGGAATATTGCTGTTAGAGTATTTGGTATTTTACAGGCTTGAGCCACCAGCACCAGGCTTGAATATTGATATTTTATAATGCCCTCAAATATAATGATTTTCCCTAAATTAATAATTTTAAAACTATTTTAGGTGCTGTTTTCAACTTAATCTTTTGACCAAGAATGAAACTATTTAAAAATTAAGATGTCAACAGGTAATTTCTTGTAAGTTCATACTTTTGTCCGTGTATGTCATTTAGCAGTAGATCAACAAAATGTACATTAACATTAGGCTACATTGTTCCTATCCAAAATCATTCCAAACATGAACTAGTTTGGTTTTGAAGACCTTTCTTTATAAAATAAAACTTTTGTACTTACCTATTGTATTGGTTTTTGCACACTGGCAAATGCTAGCTTATTCTATATCTGAAACCAGCTTCTTGAATATTAAGCAAATGAATAGTTAGGAGATAGTAATTTAGGTCAGGTGAGGCTTTTTTTTTTTTGGTGCCGATCAAACACCACATATTAAAATGCATCTGATTAAAGAATATGTTCAATAGTTCAACTTTGAAAACCATATGTGATGACTTACTTTTGTAATATTAATTGGGATTTTATTTGTTAGTCAAAATAGTCCTGAAATTTAATTAAACATTTTTACTATAAAGAAGCATGATTTGGGGTAAAAATGAAAAATTAGTTTGAGCTGGTTTACTTCTAATTTTTAACCACTTAAGTCTTTTGTACTTCTGTTTTCATTTTATGTTTTTGTACTTTCAAGGTATAATGTAATGTCAAAACAGGTTTTTCTCAATTCTAAAGCAAAAAGAAAGTTTTAAAATTTCAGAATCTGATCATGGAGATATCAGGGGCTCATAGCAATTCTATCTAAACATATATTAATACATTAGTGGTAAAAATCATTGAACATTTTTAATAAAATTAGTATTTTTAATGCTAAATAGGAATGATACCAATTTTGTCTTCATGAAAGATAATTCTAGGTTTGTTTTAAAGAGAGAAACAACCAGTAATTCACACGTCATGTGATTTTACAATAAGCAATATAATTTAAGAAAAAAGATAAAGTTCTTAGCAATTTTGTAATTGGAAATAACACACTAACTCAATGAGTTTGTTCTTTCTTGCAATGTTTTGGTAACCAGGAGTGAAAGGAAAAGTTTTTTTGGTGGTTTTGTTTTTGTTTTTTCAATGGGATGTGGCGGTGAGTCCGGAAAGAAGGAGCTGTGTCCAGAGAGAAAGGGAAATAGATGAAGGAAAATATAGAGAAGGTCAAAGATAAAGAAGAAAGCAAAGATGGAGGAAGAAGGAGAGAGAAAGGAGACCAGGGAAAAGTAGAGGTTTATTTTCTTAATATTCTTGAAAGTTTTTTTCTTTTTAATTTTTTTATTATTATAAAGGTAATGTGTAGAGAGGATTATGGAAGTTTTGGCCAACATTAAGCAAAAACGCTGGTTTTCAGTTTGGTTTTAGGTATGTCTCAACCTCAGATTCCCATGCAATTCAGAACTTAATGAGATAATAGTATCTCTTTGGTGTTTGACATTGTCATATTTGGGGGGGGGGTTGTTTGTGGGGCTTGAACTCTGGGCCTGGGCCTTGTCCCTGAGCTCTTCAGCTCAAGGCTCTACCACTTGATCCTCAGATCTCAGCCTTCTGCATAGCCACGGGCACCTGGCTCCTATGTCTTTAATAAACTTACTTTATATATATTTAAAATTAATTTTGGAAACCAGCATCTATTTCAATGATCTAAATAGCTTGCTCACATCCATTTCAGAATGTATTTGAGACCTAATGGGAAAAATAAGCATCTAAATACAAATCTTAGCAAAGTTTAGTATTGCAGATTATCTGTACTAAATGAGGAAAGTCCTACTGATACTAAGAGCCTAACCCATCACTTCGTTTTCATAGAGTATAAAGATTTCTTATTTCTGCTGTGTAGCTTCTAAATCGATTATAGAATGGATTTGTTTATTCTCTCAAAGAAATAGACATCTTTGCCTAATGAAACAAGGAATAAGATTCTTTTCGTAAGAAAAAAAGCTTCATTCTACTTTTTACAGTGGCTACGAAATCTGAGATTGGCAGTTCCCAGGTCCTGGTTTGCGTTGGAAAGTCGTTAACTTTCCTCTCTCTGTTTCCCATGCTGGGTGTGTTTTAGATCACGAAGAACCCTGTGGTCCCGAGCACAGGTCCTTTTGCCTGAATGGGGGGATTTGTTATGTGATTCCTACTGTTGCCAGCCCATTTTGTAGGTGAGTGTAATGGAGGATGGGGGCGGGGGAGAAGGTGCTTTCCTTTCCTATCCCTTGCCAGCTTCTTGAAGCGGCATCACAGTCCAACCAGTATACAACGGAGAAGCGCGACCTCTGTCCTTCAGAACCTCTTTGGATAGGGTAATGTTGTGTTTTTAAGGCAAAACCAAGTAGCATGTAAAAAAAATCTCATTCATCAAGGCCTTCATTTAAAAAAATCGACTTGGGTAGGTTTCAGCCTAGAGTATTCTTTATTTTATTTATTTATTTATTTTTGTCGATTGTGGGGCTTGAATTCTGGGCCTGGGCGCTGTCCCTGAGCTGTCCAGCTCAAGGCTACCACCCTACCCCTGGAGCCACAGCGCCACTCCCAGTTTTCTAGTGGTTTCTAGACTAATTTTTAAAATAACCTGTGTTAGGACGGGTCTAGACAGCTCATGCCTATAATCCTGGTTACTCAGGAGGCTGAGATCTGAGGATCCCAATTTGAATCCAGCCCAGGCAGGAAATTCTGTGAGACTCTTATCTCCAGTGAATCACCAGAAGACCGGAAGTGGTGCTGTAACTTAACGTGGAAGAGTACTAGCCTTGAGCAAAAAAGAGCACAGGGACAGCCTCTAGGCCCTGAGTTCAATCCTCCAAGAACAACAACAAAAAGAAGGGAGGGAGGGAAAGGGGAAGGGAAATAAGAAATTATAAGTGACTTTCCAGTGGTCCTACCACCAGGGAAAAGATGGCACTGGCCTTTAGACTTGATGATCTAAGGCACTTGAGAGGCTGAGACAGGAAGATTCTGAGTTCAAAGCCAGCCTTCTCTCAAAACCCAAGGAACCGTCCAACCAAAAGAGAATGGTCCACACTTATACCTTCCCAAGTTTGCTCGACCTTACAAGGTCTTCATTCTGAATTCTTTCAAGGGGTAATGGTGTGAGACATTTACGAAAGGAAACTAGAATGCTTATTAGAAGAGTTGCATTTCATGCTTCGGAGGCACTAACACTTTATGTTTTGACCTTGGTGGGAGCTACATGGGCAAAGACTATGTTTTCTCCATGTAACTGCCATCTTTGTTAAAAAAAAAAAAAAAATCAGTCAACTAAATGCATGTGTATGTGCCAATATATATGTTTGTCTTTTTTGCCATCACTGAACAATGTGATTGAAATCAGGTGGTATAAATCCTTAACTGTATTTGTCAGCTCATTGGGGACTAGCTTATTTATTTATTTATCAGTCCTGGGGCTTGAACTTAGGGCCTGGGCACTGTCTCTGAGCTTCTTTTGCTTCATGCATACTGGGTGAACTATTAGGCCACACTCTCAGCCCTCCTTTTTTTTTTTTTAATACATAGTAGTTATTGCCTAACATAATTTCAAATGCATTTTAACTTCATTGTACAAATTTAGGTTTGTTGTTCTGTTCTAAGTTTACAATTTTCCCATTGGGTTTTTTCCTCTTTATCTTGTTTGTCTCTGTGGGGGGGGGGTGGTCTTATCTTTTTACATCTACTTTCATTACATGATGGTAAGAATACTTGGTCCGTCAAGCTGCCTTCACTGAATAAGTTGGAAGAAAGAAGTGAATGCTGGATTTTGGAGACTCATTGGCACAAATGCATTGGTCATTCCAAAAAGTCACCTGGCACTGGTGGCTCATACCTGTTATCCTAGCTATTCAGGAGGCTGAGATCTGAGGAGATGGAGGTTGCAGCCAGATCAGACTGACAAGTCCATAAGGTTATCTCCAGTTAACCAACAAAAAGCTAGGCTGGAAGCATGGCTTAGTTGGTAGAGCACCAGCCCGAGCAAAGAGCTGAGCGGGCACAAGCTCCTGAGTTCAGAAAAAAAAAATCGCCGGTGAAAGAGAATGACACCATTGCTGCTAATCTCCTGCCAGGCTATGGCTGGATCTCTAGTTGCTCATGGCAGGGCCTCACGTGAGTGGGGTTGCCCGCTGTGCCCTGGGCCCAGGACCCCTGGCAGAAAGTGGGAGTGGAGCTGGATGAAACATGAGGGCCACAGAGTGGTAGGGAAAGGAAGGGGTGGAGTAGCCAAGGGCACCGGGAATCTGACTGCAGATATACTTTAAATTGTGTATTATTTTCTATTTAAAATTTTCTTTTTTTGGCTGGTTGTGGGGCTTAAACTCTGGGCCTGGGCACTGTCCTTGAGCTTTTTTTGCTCAAGGCTAGCACTGTATCACTTGAGCCACAATGCCACTCCCAGCTTTTTCTGTGTATGTGATACTGTGTATGTGATACATGCTTGCTAGATAAGCACTCTACCACTAAGCCACAATCTCAACCCTAAGCTAATATTTTTAAGCTAAGTACTTGGTATTAACTCTTCAGTGTTTGCTGAGATTTGTGCCTGGTTCAGAGTATTAAATGATCTAATTGCATGAAAGCAGAATGCGGGTTCTTTAATAATTGGTGCAAGGTTGTATGAAAGTCAGATCAACCTTCCTTTTTTTTTTTTTTTTTTTTACCAGTCCTGGGCTTAAGCTCAGGGCCAGAGGACTGTCCTTGGATTTTTCTCAAGGCTAGAACTCTACCACTTGAGCCTTAGCACCACTTCTGGCTTTTCCTAAGTATTTGGTACCAAGGAATCGAACCCGGGTCTTCATGCATGCTAGGCAAGCACTCTACTACGAGGCCAAACTCCCAGCCCCTAGATCAAGCTTCTTATAATTCTGTATTTCCTTACTATTTGTTATGTGGGTTTTTCCTCTTTTAGCTGTTTATTGTCTACAAGAATAGAATGTGACTCTAAAATATTCAGTCTTATCACTTTTATTTTATTTTGTCAGTCATGGAGCTTGAACTCTGGGCCTGGGCACTGTCCCTGTGTTCTTCAGCTCAAGGCTACCATCCTACCCCTTAAGCCACAGCACCACTTCTGGTTTTCTGGTGGTTAATTGGATTTAAGAGTCTCATGGTCTTTAGTGCCTGGGCTGGCTTTGAACCCCCTTCCTCAAATTTCAGCCTCCTGAGTAGCTAGGATTACAGGCATAAGCCACAACACCCAGCTTGAGATTTTCTTTATGGCTTCTTATGTGATTAATTTTGATCACTGTCCCAAATGCATTTCTAAAAGAGCAATTGATTGTTAACAGTGCCAATTGATTGTTAACAGTGCCAATTAAGGCACATAGGAAGAACTGCTCAAATAGTCTGTGTTTTTTTTCAATTTTTCTACATTTTTTAATGCTTCTGTCATTTACTAAGTATGTAAAATCTTCAGGTCTGATTGTTGATTTCCTGTTTCTCCTTAAAGTTCTGTCAGTGCTTTATGTATTTTGGAGCTGTGTAATTACACGTATTCAAGTTTAAACAGCTTATCACCTCTTACATTTAACTGACCTTTTTATTATTACACAACATTCTTTAGTGCTAAAACAATGCCCTACCTTTCTGCAGTTGATCTTTCTCATTTGCACTTACCTGTGGTCAATCACATTAAAGAGGAAATTGCAGTCATGCTTCCTGAGTTTTCAGTGGCACAGGGTTCTGAAGCATAGTAAAATCCTGCCTTCTGCTCCCACAGCCTCTGTCCCTGTGTTCTGCATTTCCCAGGCACCCCTGCTGCTCAGCCATTTGCCACCTGGCAGCCATCCCAGGGCCATCAGAGTCACTGTCGTGGTCTCCCAGGGTTCTAGTAACCATCGCCCATGCCCTTCACCTAGTAATAGCCCCCAAAGCAAAATGCATGTACAACTGCCAAAGAAAAAGCTGTTGAGGAAACTTTTTTTTTTTTTTTGCCAGTTTTGTGCATGCCAGGCAAGCACTTTACCACTAGGCCACATTCCTGGCCCTTAAGGAAACTTTTTTCTTTTTGTCAGTCCTGGGGCCTGAACTCAGGGCCGAGGCACTGTTCTTGGGCTTTCTCAAGGCTCATGCTGCACCACTTCCAGCTTTTTCTGTGTATGTGGTACTGAGGAATCGAACCCAGGGCTTTGTACATGCTAGGTAAGCACTCTACCTCTAGGCCACACTCCCAGCCCCATTAAGGAAACTTTTTAAGAGGTTAAAAACACATTTGGAAATTTGGAGAAGGCAAAAGATGATCACATTCAAATAACTTTTGGGACAATGTATTACTGTTTTATTTGATCCTTAGCTGTTATTATTTTCCTGTCATCCTAACTTATAGATTCAACTTTGTCATGGGTAGATTATGTATTGGAAGAACATAAAACAGAGGTTTTGATAGTGTTTATAGTTTCTGGCCTCTAATGGGGTCATGAAACCTAGCCCCTAATGATTAAACATATCTATTGAATTGTATATGGCCCTAAAATCTGTCAATATTAAATACAGACCTACTAGCTTCCTTTTGATTACGGCTTTTACACGCTCTCGTTCTCGTTCTCTCTCTCTCTCTCTCTCTCTCTTTTCTTCTTCTTCTTCTTCTCCTCCTCCTCTTCCTCCTCCTCCTCCTCTTCTCTTTCCTTCTCTTTCTTCCCTCTCTTTCTCTTTCTTCTCTCTCTTTCTCTCTTTGCCAGTCCTGGGGCTTGAACTCAGGGCTTGGGCACTGTCCCTGAGCTTCTTTTGTTCAAAGCTAGCTCTCTAAACACTTGAGCCACAGCTCCACCTCTGGCCTTTTCTGTGGATTTGGTGCTGAGGAATAGAACCCAGGTCTTCATGCATGCTAGACAAGCACTCTACCACTAAGCCACCTTCCCAGCCCCATGGCTTCTCTTTCTGTCGGTTCAACCTGTCTGTGTCTCTGTATTCAAAGTATCTTTCTTGTAAACAGCATATAAACAAGTATTTTTAGTTCAACCTAGTCATCTGTCTTTTAATTAGAGGATGTAGTCCATCTGTATTTAGTGTAACCACCAATAAATCTAAGCTGAAGTCTACAATCTTGCTGCTCATTTTTGTTTTGTTTTGGTGCCAGTTCTGGGACTTGATCTGAGGGCTTGGGTACTGTCCCTGAGCTTTTTTATTCAAGATTAGAGCTTCATGTCCAGCTCCCAGTACATAATTAATTGGAGTCTCACAGACTTTCCTGCCCAGCTGTCTTTGAACCTTGGTCCTCAGATCTGAGCTTCCTGAGTAGCTAGGATGACAGATATGAGTCATTAGCAACTGGCTTTGCTGCTGTTTCTTAATTATCTCACCTCTTTTTCCTATTACTTCTTCTCTCCTGCACTTTTATCAGTTATTCCATATTTTCATTCCACTCCACTTTATTAAACCTTTCTGGTCATTTTTTGTGTGACCTAGACATTAGACTATATATTTTTGATATAGTCTATCTCTCTTCTGGTGTGAGAATTTCATACAAGTTTAAATCCATTTAACACTTAGTTTCAAACTGTTACATTTAGTGATCCAAATACTTGTAATTTCTGCAAGTTAAATAGCTGGTTTAACTTGCTCATCCTGCTGTGTTATAGCTGTCGCTTGTTTTCTGCACTCCTGTTTTCCTACAGATTTCCCTTACCCTGTCTGTCCCAACCCAGTTTTTGATTGTTTGACTCCCAAGTCTCTATTCTCCTCACTTTGAGAATTAGGCCCTCAGGAGCTTTTGAAGTTTTAGTTAGAAGTGAAGCTGTGGCTTAATTGGTAGAACTCTAGCCTTGAGCAAAATATCTCAGGCTTGGAAGCATGGCTTAGTTGGTAGAACACTAGCCAGTGAACAAAAGCATGAGACACCAAGTTCAAGTCCTGGTCTCCTGCACCCCCCAAAAAATAATAACTCAGGCAGCACCCAGGTTCTGAATTCAAGCTCCATGACTGGCAATGGAAAAAGAAGTTATTTGTAATTAGTACAAAGATGTTAACTGAACTGTTTCTCTTCTTAATTAGTGTTTTGCTTCTTCCATTAAGTTGCTGACACATCAAGTCTTCTGAAAAATCTCAAACTTTTGAAATGTATTAAGATATTCAAGTGAGAAGATTCCAGGGAGAGGAAGGTCATAAAAAAAAACACCTTACAAATACCATTAGGATAATTTCATTTGTTTTACACCTATCTCATCCTTTTTACAAAGAATCTCAACCAATATGTGTTAAATAGAAACGCCAAAAATAGAGGTAATCTTGGCCATCAGATAGAAATGTGTAATACTGATATTTATGGATCCTTATTATGCAATTCCCATAATGCATTTTGTTGGAAAGTTTTTTGAGGGGTGAACAAGACTCTTACGCGTTTCCCCCGGTCACAACCATTTCACATGATGGCCCACCAAAGCTAGAAGCAGACACTGTAGTAATAAAATAAGAGAAATCTAGTCCTCTCATTAGGTAAAGAAATGATCTAGCTGGGCACAGTGGCTCACACCTATTATAATAGCTACTCAGGGGGCTGAGATCTGAGGAGCCAAAGCCAGCCTGGGCTCTAAAGTCCATCAGATTCTTATCTCCAATGAACCACTAGAAAACCAGAGGAAGTGTGCTGTGGCTCAAGGGGTAGGACTGTAGCCTTGAACTGAAGAGCTCAGGGACAGTGCCCAAGCCCAGGGGTAGGGCGGTAGCCTTGAGCTGAAGAGCTCAGGGATAATGCCTAGGCCCAGAGTTCAAGTCCCACGACCGACAGAAAAAAAAAATGATGTAAGCGGTCAGTAGCTATTGTAAGATGAAGTGAACCATCCTTTCGGTTCCCCAGGCATTGAACAGCTCACTCTTGCCAGCGTAAGAGGTTTGTTTTCCTCTGTCTCAGGTAGTGAAGCATGCAGGATTTATTAAAGGCAAAGACAGCTTATTTTCTATGAAAAGTGAGCCTCCGACTCTTGTGGTTAAAAGCAAATTGCTGTCCTAGTCACGAATTGAGCTGTCTACTCAGGGAGCAATGGCACGATTGCCTCGCCTATCAAACCATGGCAGAAAGGGCTGTCACCCCCCCCCCCAGTCAGCACATGCCAACTCGGCTTACAGAAGTTAGCATCCCAGGCAGGTGGCATTTCATTGATTTATTAAAAAAGAGAGAGAGAGAGAACGGAAACTTAGTTTTTAGACCCCAAACTCTAGGAGCTCTGTATGTCAGATCTGCCAAATAATTCATTATGATGAATGAAAGGCAGAGAAAGATGGATTCCCTGACAGCCATACTGCACTTTAGTCTGTCTTCAGCCATCTTTAGGGGTGCAGACAGATTAAATAGGGAAAATTGGGGGGGCAGGGGTGGGAACAGGATGCTTAAGTGAAAACAGTCCCAGCTCTAAGAGAGTCTGGTTCACTGTCAGATTGCTCAGGTAAGGCATTATTAGAATAACCTTCCTCTTAGCTGAGCATAGATGGTTCATATCTGTAATCCTAGCTACTCAGGAAGCCGAGACTGAGGATTGCTGTTCAAAGCCAGTCCAGGTAGAAAAATCCCTGGGAGACTCTTATCTCCAATGAACCATTCAAAAACTGGAAGTGGCTCAAAGTGGTAGAGCATTAGCCTTGAGCAAAAAGCTCAGGGACAGCACCCAGGCTCTGGATTCAAGCCATACAACCAACTAACTAAATAATTTAAAAAAAAAAAATAACCTTCCTGCATTCCTCAGGAGAGGATGGCTCAGGACAAAGGACCAGGATACAGAGCGAGTGAGGAATCCGAAATGACCCACTGTTTCTCTGCCTCCAGTGAATGGACGGGGCCAGTCAGGAGTCCATGTTTCTCTTACATAACCAAAATAGACTTGCGTTAACATGAGCCAGGCATCCTCTTTCTCCGTAGATATGGCTAGGAAGCCAGTTTGTCATCAGAATGCTGTTTAGTGGCTATGGAGGAAAAAAGTAGGTGGTTTGGGTGTATCTCTATGCCTGGCCTGAAAGATTTATTTCCACTAGAGGAATAGTCTTGGGTGGGACAGAATGTGGCTGTCTCCAGTGTTGCCTTTCTGCTTCCTGTGCTCTTATGGCCTTACTGACTTTTGCCCCTGAGCCCTGCTGTCCCTGGCTTTCCTCGGAGACCAGCAGCTTGTCAGGTTAACTTGGTTTGGCTTGGTTTGTGTTGTATGTAAGTCCTGGACCTTAAATCTAGGGCCTGGGCACTTTCCCTGAACTTTTAGCTCAAAGCTAGCTCTCTACCATTTGAACCACAGCCCCACTCTTGGCTTTTTGCTGGCTCATTGCAGATAAGAGTTTCATGGACTCTCTACCCAGGCTGGCCGTTGGCCGTCCTCAGATCTCAGCCCCCTGAGTACCTCAGCTAGCATTCCAGGCGTGAACCACCAGTGGCCAGTCTTCTTATTTAAAGAAACCGTTCAGCTTTAAATTTATAATGCAATTTGAATGAAGTAGCCTTGTCTCCTTTTGTTCTAAGCATTAAGTACCTACTTAGTATGTTAAACAAAGATTAAATAAATGTATTCCATGCAGATCCTTACATCACTTATATTTTTATAAGTGTCCTCGAAGTCTTAGAGAAAGTGCAGAGGGTCCTTTCATGCTGGGGTGGGCGTCAGAGACCACTGCTCGCCTTTTCAGATAAGAATGTTAGGCTTGGGCAGAGATGGGCAATGCTAAGAGAAAGTACCAGAGAATGGCTGCCAGTAGGCCTGAGCAGAGTCTGCACACATGGGGGAGGGCGTGTGGCTGGGAGAGAGGCTGGTTGGCAGGCTCTGACTCTTGTCACCCCAAGAGCCTGCAAGCAGAGCCTGAGGCTCTGGAGATCATCTCCCAGGAGTAGGAGACCTGGGACTGATGCAGGGTCACATATCAGGGGCAGAATGGAGATCGAGTGCTGTGAATGAGTAAATTATATGATACATGATTTTTATGTTTTTTATTTTTATTTTTCTGCTTGCCCTAGAGATTGAACTCAGGGCCTGAGCACTGGCCCAGAGGTTTATTGTTCAAGGCTAGTGCTCTTACTTGAGCCACAGCTCCACTTCCAGCTTTTTTTTGGTAATTCATTGGAGATATGAGTCTCATGGGCTTTCCTGCCTGGGCTGGCTTCAAGCCATGATCCTCAGATCTCAGCCTCCTGAATTGTTAGGATGACTGGTGTGAGTCACTGGTGCCAGGCTCTAAAATGTCATCTTTTAGACAAGATTTTAATTTCAGCTATTTTACTCTTGGCAAACAATCTCTCAAAATGGCACCAAGATAAAAAATATTTGTAAATGTGCCCTCCAGTCCCGATAAATGTCATTTATACAATCCAAATGCAAAATCAGAGTCAGAATCTACTCAACTGGAGATGACAGTGTGGAGAGTTTTGCTGACATAAGCACAGCTGATGAGATTCCTGCCCCGGTAGTTATGTCACACTTTTTGCAACTGTTAAGATGTCAGCATTTCTATTAAAGACCTACAAGAATTTACTGTAATTTATAGTCTGGAATAAAGACATGCTATTGTTTATGAACTTCAACGGAGAACAGGAGCACAATAAGAAGAAAATACAGCACAAAGTTTAGATATTCAGTCATCATAGATTTTTGCTTAGTTTTTAAAAAATGATATATACAACTACCTAAAAATATTTCTAGGAATTTCAGAAAATTGGGAATTCATGTCTAAAATATAAAATATATAGATAATAAAATATATAGATATTTTATTTATTTATTTATTTTGCCAGTCCTTAGACTTGAGATCTGGGCCCAGGCACTGTGTTATCCATGAGCTGTTTTGCTCACGGCTAGTGTTCTACCACTTGAATCACAGCATCATTTCTGGCTTTTTGGGGTTTTTTATGTTTTTTTTTTTTTTATATGATTAATTGGAGATGAAAGTCTCAGTCTTTTCTGTGTGTCCTGGGTTGAAACCACAATCCTCATATCTGAGCCTCCTATGTAGCTAGGATTACAAGAATGGCACCCTGTTCTGTCTTCATAGATTTTTATGTATGTTGTATTACTTTATAGCCAATCAAATACTCTATGTATGTAATGTTTCTCATTTTACAGAGAATTCCAGAAATCTGAAAACTAGACGTTTAGTGTGCCAAAATTTGCATGATTAAGACAGAACTTGGGGGTGGAGATGTGGTCGCCATGTACAAGGCTTGGAGGCGCATGCGAAACCATTTTATTTTTTGGCATTATGCCTTTTTCTGTTCCTTTCCATCATTCCTAAACTTAGGCCAGAGCTAGTACTGAACCCATTGCATCATCCCACCATCCTGTCTGGCAGGTAGATGATTGCAAGAGGAAGTAATTTGCTTTAAGTCTTTGTTGGAATACCCTATGCCTGGCTTGCTTCTGTTGGGTGGGAACCAGTATCCTAATGACGCCATAAAGAGGAGACATTATGGGGCCAGGAGTGTAGCCTAGTGGTAGAGTGCTCGCCTATCATGCACAAAGCCCTGGGTTCGGTTCTTTGGTACTACATATACAGAAAAAGCCAGAAGTGGTGTTGTGGCTCGAGTGAGGAATCCGAAATGACCCACTGTTTCTCTGCCTCCAGTGAATGGACGGGGCCAGTCAGGAGTCCATGTTTCTCTTACATAACCAAAATAGACTTGCGTTAACATGAGCCAGGCATCCTCTTTCTCCGTAGATATGGCTAGGAAGCCAGTCCTGGGGCTTAAACTCAAGGCCTGGGTGCTGTCTCTGACCTTTTTCGATCAAGGCTAGCACTTCTATCACATGAGCCACAGCTCCATCTCCAGCCTTTTTGGTAGTGGAGATAAGAATCTCACAGATGGGCTGGGAGTTTGGCCTAGTGGTAGAGTGCTTGCCTAGCATGCACGAAGACCCGGGTTTGATTCCTTGGTACCACATACATAGAAAAAAGCCAGAAGTGGTGCTAAGGCTCAAGTGGTAGAGCTCTAGCCTTGAGAAAGTCCAAGGCTCAGGCCCTGAGCTCAAGCCCAGGACTGGCAAAAAAAAAAAAAAAAAAAAGAATCTCACAGACTTTCCTTTCCCAGCCTGGCTTCAAACCATGATCCTCAGATCTCAGCCTCCTCAGTAGCTAGGATGACAGATATGAACCACGGGTACCTGGTTTTGGCCTCTTTTTTAAGTTTTGCTGTAAACACAGTAAAATCAAGAGAGATTGAGCAGCTGAGCAGCTGTTCTGCTGAGAATACTAGCAGAGTTTTTAATTGGAGAAATCCTTCACAGACACATGGCTAAACAGAACAGCTGTTTTACACATCCCTTCCTGCTCTTCTCTTCCCTGCCCCAAACTGTTTTCTCTCTCCCTCTGTCTCTCTATCTCTTTTTTCCTCTCTCTCACTTCCTTTCTCTCAGCTCTCCTCTCTCCCCTCTCCCCTTTCTCCTCTCTCTCATTGTGGGGCTTGCACTCTAAGTCTGGCGCTGTCCCTGAGCTCTTCAGTTCAAGGCTACTGCCCTACCACTTGAGCCACAATGCCATTTCCTGTTTTCTAAGTGGATAATTGGAGATAAAGACTCTCATGGTCTTTAGTGTCCGGGCTGGGCTGGCTTTGAACATTGATCCTCAGAACTCAGTCTCCTGCCAAAATTGTTTTCTACCACCTGTAAAGGTGTTTGAAAAAAAATCAATCTGTTTTGATGTTTAATAAAGCATTTGGCACAGTGTCAAAAGTCAAAGCATTTAAAAAAAAAGGACTTTGCTCTAATCCATATCACAGAGGCATTGAGGATGGTTTCCTTCTAACTTGAAAGGCACAAAGTCTGATTTTTTTTTTCTTTTCCTTTTTATTATTTTGCCAGTCCTAGGACTTGAACTCAGGGTCTGGGCACTGTCCTTGAACTTTCTCACAGCTAGCCGCTGTACCACTTGAGCCATAGCACTATTTCCAGCTCTTTCTGTGTATATAATACCAAGGAATTGAACCCAGGGCTTTGTGCGTGCTAGGTGAACACTACCACTAGCCCACACTCCCAGCCCACAAAGGCAGAATTCTTAGCTAAAGAGGACCCAGGACCCGCTGATCTTAACCAACATGTCTTACGAAGCACTTGAGATTCTCTGTGATTAGGAAAAGTCACAGCATCCTGACACTTTTTTTTTTTTTTTGCCAGTCCTGGGCTTGAGCTCAGGGCCTGAGCACTGTCCTTGGACTTTCTCAAGGCTAGAGCTCTACCACTTGAGCCTCAGCACCACTTCCGGCTTTTTTCTATGTATGTGGTACCGAGGACTCGAACCCGGGTCTTCATGCATGCTAGGCAAGCACTTTAACCACTAGGCCAAACTCCCGGCCCCGCATCCTGGCACTTCTAAGTGTGAGGTTAGTGAAACTCAGGAAATACGTTCTGCATAATTGCTCTGTCCCCTAGGTCCAGTAAACCCGCAGGACAGTGACATCAGCACATGACAGCGTGGAGCGGCAGGGGGCGCCGGCATCCGGCACCCTGCAGTCAGCCATTTGCTAGATGATCACTCAGACTGGACCCTCATCACAGCAACTCAGTCTTTTCATTTTTTGTTGGCTGTGAAATTTGAACTCAGGGCCTGGGTGCTGACCCTGAGCTCTTTTGGCTCAAGGCTGGCCCTCTTCCACTTGAGCCACAACTCTACTTCTGGCTTTTTTTCTGGTTCACTGGAGATAAGAGTCTCAGGAACTTTCCAGCCCAGGCTGACTTTGAACTGCCATCCTCAACCTCCTGAGTAGCTGGGGTTACAGATGTGAGCCATAGTGCCCAACTCTGAGTTTAAGCCCCATTACTGACAAATAATAGTAGCTCTAATTTTCCATATGCATTTTAATCTATTCAGTGCAACAGAGTTACAGTGACTTGTTCCAGATCACACACCAGTGAGCAGGGGAAAGGGTCCAGAAACTCATTTTGTCCGGATCATAGCCCTTCTGTTTTCTTTCCAAACTGGGTTCTCTCATGCTTTGCTTAAAAGTCTCTAAGCTCTTCCCACTCTATTGGGTCTGCATGCCCCATGTACTACACACAGCTTTGGTGTTTAGAGTCTGGCCAGAAAACCGGGGTACAAATTGGATTGCAGACCCTGGGGTTTCTCAGCATCTGTATGTATTCCAGCATGAGCCCTCAGTGGCAGGAGGCATACATGATGTACTTTATTACTACTACATGCCATTATTCTTTGCTGCTGGCAGTCCATGCCCAGAGATGAGCACCAGTGACTCATATGTCTGTCAGCCTACCTACTCAGGAGGCTGAGCTCTGAGGATCACGGTTCAAAGCCAGCCAAAGCATGAAAGTCTATGAAACTCTCATCTCCAATGAACCACCAGAAAACCGGAAGTAGTGCTGAGGCTCAATGTGATAGAGCACTAGTCTTGAACTGAAGAGCTCAGGGACAGTGCCCAGGCCCAGAGTTCTAGCCCCATGACCTAACAAAACCCCAAAAGAAAATACTTAAAAAATGATGCCAAGAAATGACTCCATGAGAGTGACTGACATAGCAACAAAGCTGCTTGTTTGTGGAAAAGGCCACCAGAACTGTGTCCTGCCCTCTCCCTGCCCTGCCCTGTTTGCTGAAGTCGGGTGACTGGAGTGTGGCAGGGTCATGAGTGAACAAGCCACCCACGCACGATGTTTACTTACTCTGCCCAGTCCATGAAATTTAGAACTGACTGAGGGAAGCTCAGTGGTCTTCTTGAATAACAGCGTAATATTCCCTGGACTTGCTCTAAATTCTGATCTGACTAGTTAAACAGCAACGAGATGGGATTGGTTTTTTTTTCCCTTGACTTTGATTAACATCCCCATGAGTGTTTAACTTTTCCTGAGAAAGCATGTCTGCTGTGCCCAGACCCTTCGTGCCTGCTGTTTGTGGAAGACCTCACCTGTCCTCGGAGCTTCCATTCCCACCGCTCCTTCTCTCTTCCATCAGCTGCTTTGTCTTTTTCTCTACACTTGAATCGCCTAAGAAATCTAAATGACTTTATAGCTTTCTTTTATTTATTCAAATTTATATTTATGTATTTTTTATATGCTGGTACTGGGGCTTGAACTCAAGATGTGGGTACTATCCTTTAGCCTTTTCACTCAAGGGTACTGCTATACCACTTGAGCCATTCTTCCATGTCAGCATTTTGCTGGTTGATAAGTTTCATGGATTTTTCTGCTGGAGCTGGCTTTCAACCTCCATCCTCAGAGCTCAGCCTCCTGAGTAGCCAGAATGACAGGTGTGAGCCATTGACACTCAGCTTAGACATACTTTTGAAAAGTGAATTTTGAGCCTGGGTTCATTAAGTGGGAACGTGCCCTTTCCACTGGTGTGGTGGGGGTGGGGTGTGCACACAGGCGCATGCGCACACGCACACACTGTGGTACTGGGGACAGAATCTTGGGCCTTGTTTGTGCTAAGGCAAACATTCCACATTGAGCTATATCTTTAGCTTTGTCACAGCGTTCTTAAAAGTAAACAGCTGAAAAATGTTAGTTGTGATTTATCTTGTTATAACTAGGAAAAGCAAATGAAAAGGCAGGGAGCAGGAGGAACAAATGTTATGATTGCAGCAGCCTCTGAAGCCACGGTGTTGACGTGTGTGGAAGAAGCCTGAAGTCCGCTGGGCAGAACGTTTGGGAAACTTAGCACGTGCTGTGGGAGGCAGTGAATGAGGGATTGGCTATCTAACAGTGGGATTGAATTAAGCAGACACTAATTTTGAGAAAAATTTGCCTTTAGATGTACAGCTATCCCTCAGACCATCAAAAATCATTTTAGAGGAATTTGAGTCACGTATGTATTATTGTATCATTGGAAACTTGGAAGAGAAGCCTGGGTTTGCTGAGGGTGCCTGTAGTCTCAGCCACTCAGGAGGCTGAGGCAGGAGAATTTCTTGAGCCCCAGAGCTTCAGTAAGACACCCCCTCCCCTCAAAGCAAAAAAAGGAAGCCAATTGTTAGGAGTCACTCCTGAGGAGGCTGAGGTCTGAGGATCACAGTTCAAAGCCAGCTCAGGCAGGAAAGACTGTGAGACTCTGATCTCCAACGAACCAACAGAAAGCCAGAAGTGGTACTGTGCTAGCCTTGAGCAAAAGAGCTCAGGGACAGCAGCACCCAAGCCCTGAGTTCAAGCCCCACAACTGACACAAATACAAGAGGAAGAAGAGAAGAAATCTTGAAGAGGACTGAATGTGTTGTGGTTTCTCTAGAGCTGAAGACATTAAAGAATTAGAAAAGGCTGTGGGATTACCATTGCGTTAAAAATACAAAAAACAAAAATTAACCAGTGCGCTTGATGGGAAGTGTAGTCCTCTGGAGACCTGGTGCCGTCAGATTAGCCAGTGGAGCGCAGGCGCACACCTTACCTGGGGTTTTCTCTTTCCAGGTGTGTGGAGAATTACACTGGTGCACGCTGTGAAGAAGTTTTCCTCCCCAGCCTCAGTGTCCAGAGCAGAAGCAACGTGCCTGCAGGTGTGGTGGCCCTGGCTGTTCTGGTGACAGTTGCCTTTGCTGCCCTCTACTTCCTCTGCAGGTAACTGTAACAAGGGGCCAACCTGGGTCTCCAACACTCTTTTCACTTGTGGAGGTTCCTCCAGGCACTGCTTTTTATTTAGCAAGGTCTGGAATTCAGTTTTGTTATTTAGTTATTTAACTAGGAAGGCATCCTAATAGTATCTCAGGACTAAGACATGGTTCAAGTGCGAAGAGCCTGTCTAGCCAGCACCAGGCCCAGGTCAAACCCCAGAACTGAGCTAGGCACCAACGGCTCACACCTGTTACCCTAGCAACCCAGGAGGCAGAGATCAGGAGATGCAAGTGGGAAGCCCAGCCAGGGCAGGAAAGCCTGTGAGATTCCTATCTCTACTTAACCAGCCAAAAACCAGGTGGGAGGCCTGGATCAACTGGTAGAGCACCAACAATGAGCAAGAAAGCTAAGCTGAAAGCCCCTAGTTCAAGCCCCAGTACACACACACACACACACACACACACACACACACACACACACATATCTTTTGACCCTCGGTAACAGTAGTGCCATCTCTGAATGAGACCTAAATGGCATCCTGCTACTGCCAAAACCATTGCTAGAACCAACAGCGTTTCTGGAATAAAGGCCGAGGGGCATTTAGGAAAAACACAGGGCATTTTGTTCTGGCTGGGAGCATGGCCTTGTGGTAGAGTGCTTGCCTGGCACACTCGAAGCCCTGGGTTCGATTCCCAGGTACCACATACACAGAAAAAGCTGGAAGTGATGCTGTGGCTCAAGTGGTAAAGCTCTAGCCTTGAGAAAGCCCAAGGACAGTGCCCAGGCCCTGAGTTCAAACCTCCAAACTGGCAGAAGCAAAAAAAAGGTAGTTTTTCTGATGTAGTCACATAAATTATAACTTACATTATATTATAATCAGATGATGGTAAACTATCAAGTGAAAAGATCCAAAATTGTTTCCTTAATATAGCTCACAAAAAGAACCCCATGTCAAATAAGGATCCAAGAAGTAGTGGACACTAACGTCTTTTAAAAGCAGAGCCAGCTGTGAGACTAGTAGTTCATGCCTGTAATCCTAACTAATCAGGAGGCTGAGATCTGAGGATTGTGATTAGAGGCCAGCCCAGGCAGGACAATCTGCGAGACTCTGTAAGACTTCAGTTAACCAGCAAAAATCTGAAAGTGGAACTGTGGCTCAAGGGTTAGAGTGCTAGCCTTGAGCAGAAGGCTCGGGGACAGTGCCCAGGTCCTGAGTTCAAGTCCTAGGACTACACAAAGACAAAAACGTTTGACCTCCCCCAAGATAAGCCATGCCACCTCTCTTGGCCCCTTCAATGAAGGGTCACCATTTGTCGGGTGGGGGGCTCAGGTGATTTCCATTCATTATGGAAAGATGAGTCTCATTGTGTTCTGTGATGTTGTCTCTCTCTCCTGTCAGGAGGGGGCGCCCTCCCCAGTCCCCGTGGAACCCCTGTGAGGCCAGCCTGGTGGAGGCGGGCACCCCTGGCACCAGCCACTGTGAGTACCACCGAGGGGCCATGCCCCACATCGGGGGACATGGTGACATGGCCTTAGCTTGGGGTCCATTTGGACAAGGTTGTCTCTTAAGAATTTCTCCATGGATTTTTATATAAGAACTATTTTTCACAGGAAGGTAATTTTTTTTTTCTCTTGGTGCCAGTCCTGGGGCTTAAACTCGGGGCCTGGTCACTGTCCCTGAGCCTTTTTGGGCTCTACCATTTGAGCCAGAGCTCCACCTACAGCTTTTTTTTTTTTAAAGTAGTTAATTGGAGGTTGACTCTCACTCAGACTTTGCTGCCTGGGCTGGCTTTGAACCATGGTTCTCAGACCTCAGCTTCTTGAGTAGCTGGGAGGACAGGTGTGAGCCACTGTGCCGGGTTTATTTTACTTTTGCCCTAGTCCTGGAGGACACTGAGAGGACTCCAGTTTTGAAGCACATTCTCGCCTAGGTGGCAGTTCCTCCCTCTCCTGGCCTCCTGTAGGTGCAGGACTTGGAGAAAATGGATTGAGCTGTGCTGCCTCTTCACAGTTGTTTGGTTGTTGCCCTTTGGTGCCTGTTCATACTGGATATTGTCTCCTTCTAAGAGGGTGAACCACAAGGACCCTAATTGTGTGGACTGCTATTCTATTAACACGTAATTGATGTGGTAGAGTTTCCTGTGAATATGGTGTCAGACGCAAATCTTATGTCCTTAAGCTATGCACTGCTGTCTTGGAAGTTTTTAACTGGAGCTGTTTTGTTGTGTGGCAGCAGTGGAAGGCCCTGACTTCCTTTGTGAGCATGCACTTCTCATTTGGTCAGGAATCTTGCTGAAAGGACTGTCCTCTCCTCCTTTCCTCCTGAAATGCTTGGTCTTCCCGTGCAGGTTCTGTCTCATCATACGGAGATTTTTGTCCTAACATTAGAATCTATTTTATGACTTTTCTTGCTTTCATCTATGCCTTATAGTCCTCACTGTACAAACCTTTCAACTCACTGCTCAGTGTTTTTTTTTTTTGGGTGGGTCCTGGGGCTTGAACTCAAAGCTACCGCCCTGCCCATGGGCCAAGCCCCACTTGCTGTTTTCTAGAGGTTAATTTGGAGACAAGAGTCTCAGGTTCTTTCGTGCCCGGGCTGGCTTTGAACCTTGGTCCTCAGATCTCAGCCTCCCGCCCAAACCCTTCTTGCCCCAGGCATCCCCGGACCCTCCCCTTCCACAGGCTGTGCTGCCTGTGACCCTCACTCGCTCCTGAGGCTCGGGACTGACTCCAGTCCGGGAAGGGAGCCACCAGGAAGCTGGAAGCGGAGCGGGCTCGGGTGGCAGGGCGCTAGCCTTGAGCGCTCAGGCTCGTGTTGTATTGTCTCCCTGTCCTGCTCAGCCGCCTGTGCTGAACCGAGGACAAAACCCTGTCTTTGCCAGCACTGAAGGACCACAGCTCAGCGCTCCGATCCGGGGACCACGGGACCCCGGGGCCGCCCCCGGGGAGGAGCGAGCCGCGGTGGCCGCTCACCAGCGCTTCCTCTGACGTGCCAGGAAACTGAGGCTTCCGACAAAACCAGCCTGCGGCTCCTTTATAACAAAACCCGGCCCGGCCTGGGGAGGAGGAGCGTCCCGGCCGCGGGAGATGGCTTCGCGGGGAGGATTCCGGCGTCCCCGGGGCGTCCTCAGGCCAAGCACGGTGGTCCGCCTTTCTGCGCTCCGATTGGGAGCCACGGACGGGGTGGGGGCGGCGAGGGCAGCGAACAGCCTTTCAGTTCCTCTGCGGTGAAGTCCGGGGTAACGGGGTCCCGCGTGGGGCACACGGGGCGGGGCGGCGCTGGCCGGGGGGCGGGGCCTGGGCGAGGCGGGCGCGCGCTCCCCCTCCCCCCGGCCCTCCCCCCTGGCGCTCACTTGGGCGCGCCCAGGTGCACCAGCGCCATGACGGTGGTGTAGCTGTGGAACAGGTCCGTGTCGGCCACGCCGCTGCACTTGCTCAGCGTGAAGTTGCCGGTGACGATGCGGTCGCAGCCGATCTCGCCGTTGCCGAAGAAGCCGAAGAGCGGCACGCCGGGGAAGAACCTGCGGAACGTGTCGGCCTCCACGTTCCCGCGGGCGCGGTAGAACTGGAAGCCGCGGCCCACGCAGGCGAACATGAGGCCCACGGTGTTGTGCTCGGGGATGTGCGCCGCCTTGAGCCGCTGCATGGCGGCCGCGGCCGCGGGCTCGTCGTTGACCTCCTCGCTCAGGAGCACCGTGGCGCTCTGCACGCGCGCCCCGCTGAAGGACAGCCCCACCACGCCCGTGGCGTCGATGCTCAGAGGGCTCCTGGAAGAGGGGAGCCGGGTGAGCGCCGGGCAGGCATCTGGGGATCGCGGCTCAAAGCCAGCCAGGGCAGGGAGCCCGCGGGCTCAACTCCAACGACCCAGCGCTGTGGCGCACAGTGGCAGAGCGCCGGCCCTGAGCTGAGGAGCCCAGGCCGAGTCCCTGGACTTTCACCAAAAAAAAAAAAAAATTGGAGCCGGGAGTTTGGCCTAGTGGTTAAAGTGCTTGCCTAGCATGCACGAAGACCCGGGTTCGATTCCTCGGTACCACAGACATAGAAAAAAGCCAGAAGTGGTGCTGAGGTTCAAGTGGTAGAGCTCTAGCCTTGAGAAAGTCCAAGGACAGTGCTCAGGCCCTGAGCTCAAGCCCAGGACTGGAAAAAAAAAAAAATTACCCTGTTACTGCATTGAGAGAATGGCAGACAAAGAGAAGCCCCCTTCCAGCTCTCCCCGACAGGCTCAGAGCCACTACCCCACACCCACAGGCCAGGCCCCCAAGAGCCCCTCGTTGGCCCATCAGCAGGGCCTGTTCTCGGCCCCAACCCAGCACTTGCTTCCCTTTCACCTGACTCTGTTTCCCCGTTAGCCATGGGTTCTGTGCACATTCAACCCGGCGCAGAGCGGGCAGGACATACTTGTGGGAGGAGAGGGACAGGAGCCGGTCCACGTGGCCGCCTGCCAGGATGATGTTGGTGTCACTGAAGGCACTGACCACACGCTGCAGGTAGCTGGCCGCACCCACCTTGTGGCAATTGTAGCCAAAGACAAGGACCACGCGGAGCTCGGGGTTATCCAGGAGCCCTGCAGAGACAGCACCCACATACCCGCTGCCATCCCGGAGCTCCACTCAGGGCTTCAGGTGGGCTACACAGGTTGTTCTACCACCTGCACCATGTCCCCAGCCCTCTGGGCTTCTGTTGTTTTTAAGGGTGTCTTGGGTTTTTGCTCAGGCTGGCCTATGTCGCCCTGCAGCTGAGATGCCAGGCGGGTCCTGCTTCATCGGGCTGGATGGCTGAGATGGCGGTGGTCAGCCTCTGTCCACTTTGAATGCATTCAAAACCTTAGCACTGGTTTACCCTGAAAGTCAATGATGGGAAAGAAATGGACAGAAAAGCAGAGGGCACACGGGCTGCCCCCGCCGGAGGCTGAGATAGGATCACAGTTCAAAGCCAGCCCATGCAGGAAGGGAAGTCCAAGACTCCTGTTTCTGATGAACCACCCAAACAGCTAAAAGTAGAACTGCGGCTGAGTGGTAGAGCACCAGCCTTGAGCACAAAAGCTGAGACAACACCGAGGCCCAGAGTTCAAGCCCCAGGACCAGAATAAAAAACAAAACCTTAGGAAATGGCTGAGGAACTTGCTTAAGTGGCGAGTAGTTTCCAGGGTCGGGACAGTGTGGGCCAAGGCACCCCCGCTCTCCCTGGCCACTCAAACCTGTGGCCTGTGTGCAGCTCTACCGTGGGCCATGCCACATGGTGGTCCTGGATCCTGTCTGTCCCTCTCAGTTACCAGAGAGCCCATGCTCTCCCACGCTGACACGGGCACGAGTGTGGCTCCAGTTGAGATCCCCACACTTGAGAAGATGAGCTGAGGGGCCAGCCTGGAGGACCCAGGGCTTCTTTGATGTTTGCCAGTGTTTCATTCCTGCTCACAGCTAACTGGGGGAGAGGAGGGAGGCAAAGCTGAGCCCATAGCTAATCCACCCCCACTCCTCCACACATGCGCAGTGGCTGCAGGGTGGGCCACACCTACAATCCCAGGCTCTGGGAGGCAGGGGACAGTCTGGGCTACACAGTAAAACAATAAAAAAAAAAAAAAAATAGGGTCAGGAATTTGGCCTAGTGGTAGAGTGCTTGCCTAGCATGCACGAAGACGTGGCTTCAATTCCTCAGTACCACATACAAAGAAAAAGCCAGAAACGGTGTTGTGGCTGAAGTGGTAGAGTGCCAGCCTTGAGGAAGCCCAAGGACAATGCCCAGGCCCTGAGTTCAAGCCCCAAGACTGGCAAAAAGAGGGAGGTGAGAGAACAGATTATCAGAGTAATCCTGGGCAGGCCACAAGAGGGACACAAGGAGGCCACGCTTCTGGGCGCTGAGGACACTAAAGTTGGAGGCATAGGGCAGTGTTCTCGGTGAAGCCACCAGGTCTCCCAAAGGGACCGATGTGGGGCGGGTGGAGCTCAGCGTCGAGGGTTCAACCCCGGAACAGGACAACAAAACCTAAGAAACAGGTGCTCTCTTCTACTCTGGGTTATGGCTGTTCTTGTGAACTGCCCACACCAGAATTCTAGCCTCCCCTGTGCTCCATCACAGGCCACCAGGGAGGATGGGAGGACTGCCAAGGGAACTCTGCATAGAAGACACCATGCCACCTTCCCAGATAGACAAAGGCAGCACACAGGCTTGGCCACATGGCCTTAAAGCAAGTCTGTCTTCTGCTCTTGCCACCCCTCACCCCATCATCTCTGTCACCTGCACCCCTCCTTAGATATCATCATCTCACTTGCTCAATCATCCCCACTCCTTATGCTCCACGTGTCACAGGCTTTCCAAGTCAGTCACTGAATCCTCTCAGAGGACCCACAGGGTCAGGGAAGTGAAGCGACCTGCCCTGGAGGGCTGGGTGGCACGGGCATCTCCACCTGTAGTAAAGAAGAGGAACTTACCCACTTCGGTGAGTTGATGCCTTTCGAGGGGCAAGTTCTTTGGATCCTTAATAAAATGAAAGGGCTGTATTTTTATTCCTTCAACTTGAGGAAATAACAGAGCAAAGCCAGACTCGCCGATCTCAATTTCCTGTGGTCGACTGCTCCCAGATCCCGTTGGAGTCACTAGGAAAGAAGTGACGGTGTCACCCACAGTTCACAAGAAACCACCTTTGGTGTGCTAGCTGCGGCCTGGAAATCTAGATACAGAGCGCTCTGCTGCTTGACTAATACACACACACACACACAGAGTTTTGATGGTACTGAATTTAAACTCCAGCTTTGAGCCTTATCTGTAGCCCAAGTAAACGCTTTTTGATCTAAGATTAGGACTCAAATTAGTATCTGACATGATGCTTATTTTCATGTATTAGCTGGCACTCCACAACCTGAACCACACGTCCAACCTCCAACCACACATTTCTGGCCATTTCACTCATAATACAATGGAAATGATGCAATGACCATTAAAAACAATGACAAAATAAATAGCCTATTTAAGTAGAATTCCACTAGAGAATTTTTTAATTTACTGCTGTTCATATAGCATGAGTGAATATTAAAAACATGAGCCAGGTGCAGTGGCTCACACTGCCTAGTTCTGGGGCAGCACCCAGGACCTGAGTTCAAACATCATAATTGACAAAAATAATCATGTTCAATGCTACACACATCTTTAAAATGGTTCTGTAGAATGAACAGGCAAAACTCAGCATTACAGACTGGAACAGAGCAGGAACAGACCACAAGAATACTGAGCCACACCTTCTCATCTGAAGAGGTAGAGCGAGGTCTCCTGCCTCGTACATGGCTAAGACAAAAGACACACCTCCCATTTGTCTTGAGATCTGAAACACGGACACGATGGACACAGCCGAATGTCATGCCCTGCAAACCGTGCTTACTGCATTTTGGACAACCGCCAATATAAATGTGCCTCTCAGCTCCAGTGAGCTGACCATAGCCAGGAGTGGACGCTGAGCAAGGAGGGGGCCAGCTGCTATTTTCCTCACCTACGATTCCTGGGGTCACGATACCAAGGACTTGGCACTGCTTTGGAAATAGCTTCTCAAGCGCAAAAGCCGTCTCCATACTCGTCCTCTTCCTTGCTGTGATACAGAAGCACAGTTGTTGCATAATGTCCGTTGAAGGGCAAATGCGACAACATAAAAACAGCACTAAGCACTACCACAACGCTCTACAAGAAAGTTGAAGTGCTGGACTGAAGACTGTGATCCGCCTGGTTTCAACATCACTGTCAGAAGCTGGCTGGGGTGTGACTGGACTGCAGCCCTGTCCCACTGGGACACCTCACTCCCTGGGGACCCCAGCAAGCCTAGAAGACACAGGACCTAAATGGGTGCCTGGAACACAAAGTGCTAAAAGACTTGATTAGCCCACATCATGTTGTTTACAAAATAAAACGAGACACCTGAGCACAGCACCTGCAGCTCACGCCTGCAATCCTGGCTACTCACAAGGATGAGAGCTGAGGAGCTCAGGTTGAAGACTTCATGGAAAGTCTATGAGACTTATATCTCCTTAAACACCAGGAAGTGGAGTGCCAGCCCTGAGCAAAAAGGCTCAGAGACAGCGCCCAAGCTCTGAGCCCGGCCCAGGACTAGTGCCCCCCCAAAAAAAAAATTTGCTTGGAGGATCAAGGCTTTCAAAGCAAGGAACCCCTCTTCCTTTAAAATCCAGATGTATGGGCTGGGAATGTGGCTCAGCGTCCATGAAACCCGGGTTCTGTTCCTCAGTACCACATATACAGGAAAAGCCAGAAATGGTGCTGTGGCTCAAGCAGTAGAGTGCTAGCTATAGAAAAAGAAGCTCGGGGATAGTGCCTAGGCCCCGAGTTCAAGCCCCAGGACTGGCCAAAAAAAAAAAAAAAAATCCACATGTGTACTAACTGTACAAAAAGGGCAGCAGGCTTGTGACATTGTCCCATGCATATAAACGATGTAGTTAGTGTAACTGGAGTCAACTCGTATCTCCCTTCCCGAGCCTCCCCAACGGTCCCCTGGTTAACGTTTAGATTCCACCCCCAAGGAACTGCATGTATATTTGCCTGTCTGAATCTGGGGGTTTCCACTTAATTGATCTTTACTTTCATTCATTTTCTCCTCTTCATGCCTAACTAGCACTCCATTGTGTATAATACCACGTATCTCCCTGCAGCTGCTGGCCAGTGCATGCGCACACAGGGATGCCCCTGCCCTCTGCCCTGGGCTCCTCCAGGACAACAGTTCCTCTGACTTCCACAGTGGCTGCACTAATTTGCACACCCACGAGCAGAAATGACAGGACAAACTCAGAAAAGCTCCTTTCTAAGAAAGGCTGGCCTGGGCCTTGACCCTCAGACCTCAGCCTCCTGAGAAGCTGGGAGCCGAGGCGGGGCACCTACCTCTCTTGTGGCCGTGGCACTCCTCCAGACCGATGAAGGTCTCCGAGTCGGCCATGTAGAGGACGGTGTGTGGTAAGATGCGCACATGCTGGAAGAAAACCCGCAGAGTTGGATCTGTGAGCTGTCCACACTTGCGCGGTCCACGTGGCCCACGTCCCATTCCCGGTATTTTCCTGCTGACTTACTGAGCACCTATTACTCTCTCAAGTTCACCTCGAGAAGTTCCTTCTGATAATGGAACTTGATCTTACTGGGACAGACACGGCGGTGAGCAGGCTCTATCCAAGTTCTCGTGGCCTAGCAAAGCTTCCAGCCTTGCCAGCTTCCGGGCCCCCCATGACCCCCCAGACACACCCACTTCAGCACATGTTCCCACTGCTCTCTTCCAGTCCACCTCCAGTCAAGAGCACTTCCTGGTCAGGCCTGGTGGCTCCCACCTGTCATCCTAGAGACTTGGGATGCCGAGATGTGGAGGGTGGGAGCTCAGAGCCCAGCAGGAAAGTCTGAGACTTCATCTCCAAAGCAACCGAACACAGGGCTGAAGGCTTGAAGTGGAAGAGCATCAGCTAAGCAAGCAGAGCAAGGAGCTCATATCCCAGGAAAAGGGAGGGGGACAAGGCAGTGACCCCTCCAGCCAGCGGCCAGAAGCTCCCAGGACACAGGGACCTCACCGCCAGGCCCTAGTCTTCCCTCGACTGAGAATCACCGCTCTGCTACTGAGGTGCACCTTGCAGACAAGTGCCAAAACAGCAGAGTTAAACGAAAAGGATGCAGCCTTTCCTTCAAATAGCTTCCCTATCAGATGGAATGAAGTCCTCGCCGGGCACAAAGCTTCACTGTTGACCAGATTGAGAACTCTGTAATGTGGGGACGTTCAGAAGTGGTGCTGTGGCTCAAGGGGCAGAGCTCTGGACTTTAGAAAGCCCAAGGACGGTGCCCAGGCCCTGAGATCAAGCCCAGGACTGGCAAAACACACCACACACACTTTTGGCTGTAAAAAGTATCCTGTCCACAAAATAATCGTGGGAAGACAAAGCAGGGGCCAGGATGGAGGAGGGGGGTGTGATGAAGCCACCAGCCCTCGGTCACCCAGAGCTGTCCCCTGCTGTCCCCTGGACACTGGGAAGGCGGGTGGAAGAAATGGTGTTCAGGACAAAACCTCCCGCCTAAACCCACAGGAACGACAGCGTGGCGGCCTGGGGGCCGCTCGACCCCGCAGGGGCTCCATGGACCCCCACTCCGGCTCACCTCCGGCTCCTCAGCCCGCCCCGCCGGCCCGGGCCCCGCCCCCGCTCACCGCCGGCTCCCCGCCCCGCGGACCCCCAGCCCCCGCTCACCGCCGGCTCCCGGCCCCCGCTCACCCCGGGCCCCCGCTCGCCCCCCGCTCACCCCTGGCCCCCGGCCCCCGTGGACCCCTGGCCCCCCGCCCCGCTCACCCCGGGCCCCCGCTCACCCCCGGCTCCCGGCCCCGCGGACCCCCAGCCCCCGCTCACCGCCGGCTCCCGGCCCCCGCTCACCCCGGGCCCCCGCTCGCCCCCCGCTCACCCCTGGCCCCCGCTCGCCCCCGGCTCCCGGCCCCCGCTCACCCCTGGCTCCCGGCCCCCGCTCACCCCTGGCCCCCGCTCGCCCCCGGCTCCTGGCCCCCGTGGACCCCCAGCCCCCGCTCACCGCCGGCTCCCGGCCCCCGCTCACCCCGGGCCCCCGCTCGCCCCCCGCTCACCCCTGGCCCCCGCTCGCCCCCGGCTCCCGGCCCCCGCTCACCCCTGGCTCCCGGCCCCCGCTCACCCCTGGCTCCCGGCCCCCGCTCACCCCTGGCTCCCGGCCCCCGCTCACCCCTGGCCCCCGCTCGCCCCCGGCTCCCGGCCCCCGCTCACCCCTGGCCCCCGCTCGCCCCCGGCTCCCGGCCCCCGCTCACCCCTGGCCCCCGCTCGCCCCCGGCTCCTGGCCCCCGTGGACCCCCAGCCCCCGCTCACCTCCAGCTCCTCGGCCGCGGCGTGCAGCAGGCAGTGGCCGCCCAGGGCCCGCGCGGCGGGGCGGCTGGCGGAGATCCAGGTGAGGCGGCGGTGGGCCCGCAGCGCGCGGCGCACGCACTCCCTCCACAGGCGGCACACGCTGGGGACGCAAACGCACGGGGTCGAGGGGGACCCGGCGCCGCCCGCTCCGCCCACCCCGCGCCCCGGAGGCCGCCCCCCGCTCCGCACCTGGCCACCCGCAGCAACGCCTTGGCGGGCAGGAAGCTGAACACACGCTCCACCACTTCCGCGAGGTTGCTCAGCACGAAGGTGCTCCGTGGGTCTGCGCAGGGGCCGTGGTCGTCCCCGCCGCCGGTGCCCACCGGCTCCATTTCTCCTCCCGCCGGAGCCCGAGCGACCGCTACGGCACCCGGGAGGGGTCAAGTGAAGCCGCGGCCGGGCCCGCACACTGCGCAGGCGCGCTACTGCTGCCGGATCGAGAGGGCGGAGCCCCTGGGGAGGGCGGGGCCTCCTGTGTGGGCGGGGCCTCCGGGGGCTGTTAGGTTTCCCAGCCAGGCCTGGAAAGCTCCGGCCAAGCCTCTGCACCTGGCCAGGTCACTTTCTAAAGCTCGTTTCCTAAGGGGACACGTTCTACAGGCCTTTAGCAGTTCCCAATACCTGTTAACTAGTAGGAGCCCTTTAAAAAAAGAAACAGAAGAACCTCCCAGCTACTCAGGAGGCTGAGATCTGAGGATGGGGGTTCAAAGTCAAGGGAGAGACCATGGATTCTTTTTTTTTTTTTTGCCAGTCCTGGGTTTGAGCCCGGGCTGAGCACTGTCCTTGGACTTTCTCAAGGCTAGAGCTCTACCACTTGGGTCTCAGCACCACTTCCGGCTTTTTTATATGTATGTGGGGTACTGAGGAATTGAACCCGGGTCTTCGTGCATGCTAGGCAAGCACTCTACCGCTAGGCTACACTCCCCGCCCTCCTCCCTGTTTTTTGTCGGTTGTGGGACTTGAACTCTGGGCTATCCCTGAGCTCTTCAGCTCAAAGCTACTGCCCTACCCCTTGAGCCACAGCACTACTTCATGAGACCATGGATTCTTATCTCCTGTTAACCACCAAAATACCAGAAGTGGAGCTGTGGTTCAAGACCAGAGCATTAACCCTGAACATAAAAGCTCAGAGGGAGGGCCTAGGCCCTGAGTTCAGGCCCCAGGACCTGACAAAATAAATTTTAAATTTAAAATTATTCTATATTCAGTATGTTTTTGTGGATCATGGAGCTTAAACTCTGGGTCCCAGCGCTGTCCCTGAGCTCTTCAGGTCAAGGCTGCCACCCTACCCCTTGAACCATGGCCCTACATCCAATTTTCTGGAGGTTAATTGGCGAGTCTCCTGTTCTTCAGTGCTCAGGCTGGCTTTGAACAGCAATCCTCAGATCTCAGCCTCCTGGACAGCTAGAATTACAGGTGTGAACCACAGCACACCGCTTTATATTCAGTATTTTATGTCAAAGAACTACCCAAGCCTCAGTCCCTCCAATACTGGATGTGACGTCATTTATACTCTGAAAATCTGACTTGTGGCCTAACAGAATGATTCTTCAGCTGCTCCTAAATCGTCCCCGCAGTATAAACTCTCCTGACATGTGGGCAGAGCTCACGCACACTGGGGGGAATGTGTGGAAAAGGCCAGTATTCTTGTATTGCACACGTAGTACTGCTATGAAAACATTTTCGAGTCTCAAAATCATACTTTGGAAAATCCACCAGCCCAAAGTAATCACATTTCCTCCTTCCCACCAGTGGCTGGCCCCAGCAGACAGCAGGGGCTGGAGGGCAGCTATCTGGTGAAGCAGGACTTGGAAGATTTCCTCACCTCCTCCGGGGACGCCATCTTCTGGCGAGGGGAGGTAGCTGCACAGCTAGACACAACGTTCAATGGCAAGATGACACTGGCATGGGAAAAATTTAAAAAATCTCCAAGCAGGGTTACCCGGATGTGATGTGCCTGCAGTGACCTGTTTCCCGTGACTCACCCACAGTGATGTGCAAGAAGACTGCAGATGGGCAAGGGGAAGTGTGACACACTTAGGAAATTGTGGAGAAATCCATAATGCAAAAAAATGGCAGGTGAATCTACACTGGAGAATTACGTGGTAAGGGGGAAAGCTGAGAAGAGCTGGCACTGTGGGTGTGGACGTAACAATTCTTGGTTTGTTCTCATTTTCTCTTGTGAAATCAATCTGCCTCCTTCTCAAGCCTTCCTGCACCTCAACCCTCCCTAAATCCTTTATTCCAGAAACATAACGAGATCTTACACACATGTGGAGTATAACATCTCTAGAGGGAAAGGTGACAAAGTTATTTTAAATGGTTCTTTATTCATAAACTTGATGCAAGTTTACAAAATTCACTGTACATTGCCAAAATAAGTCTGCAATGGAAAAATAAAAAAAAAAAAAGCATGCCAAATTGCAGCTGTCAATCTGCTAGCCATCAGGAAATTTAAGTATTTAAGAATATATTCAAGATTTAGCCTTAGGTTTAAGGAACTCTGATGCTTTAAATTTGGCCTTACCACAGTTGTTACCTGAGCTGCCAGCAATCCGAATTTTACATAAATGTAACCAAGTGAGCAAGAAGGCTGGAAAATATTTATCGTTTGCTCTCAACACCAAGATATGAAGAGAAGAAATGCACACAATAACACGGAAATGCCAAGTGTCTCAGATGTGAATCTGAAAGCAAAATGAGTAAGAAACACTTTCGAACTCTGTACAAGATTCCTGCAGAAAATTGTGCTTCTGGTTTCTTTGTAAAAGCGCTTACTAGCCACAATTTTGTTTTTAGATCAAATGGGCTTATAAAAACAAATTATTAATCAAAGGAGGTGATCCAGAGAAGATGGCAAAATAGAGCGTGCATGGATTTGTGCCAGGTTTTATAAAAGAACACCCAGGTTGAGTTCCTGCTACATCTTTGCTGTGAAAGCCAATAATGGGTAAAATCCACTTTGAGAATCAAATCAGGGATCTTTGTTGTACCTAACTCAATTTTGCTTCAAGAATTCTGTCTTCATGCCAATCAGTTTACGGGATTATTACTTTACAAATAACTGCAGTAAAATGGCAGGGAAGATGACCACCTTCTAAGTGACCTTCAAGTGACCTCTACATAGTGGCTCTTCTTCATGAACACTGAACTGAACCAAGGGGAAGCGGTGCAGCCTAGAGATGGGGACAGCACGGGGGAGTCAGAGCTGGCCAGCCCTGAGCCACCACCGCTGCTGCTGCTCCTCCTCCTCCTCCCCCCCTTGTTTGCCTTGGCTTCACCCAAGCAGCACAGCTCAAGGGTTCGACTTCCCATCTTCACGTAGCCACTAAAAAAAAACAACCCAAGTTCAGCACTTTAATAATAGGGTTTTTCTCTCACTATTTTGGCAATAAAGTAGTGTTCGACCTGAAGAAGGCTATGGCTTAGAAGAGCTACAAGTTTCTAAACCAATACTGAACATCCTTTCACGCTTTTATTGGCTCTGGTGGGCGTCGCAGGCTCTGCGGTCCGGAGCTCGGTGGAAACGAGGCGGGCGGGGGCAGCGACTTGCCTGCTCAAAGACTTCACTGTCCAAGAAAGAGAGATGATCAGGAGGGCAGTATGTGTTATTTATCAGGAAAAATACAGTAAAGGCCCAGTGCTCGGTGCCCGATGCCTATCGGAGCGGGGGAAGGCTGGCGTGGCCGTGGCCGTGGCCGCGGGGGCAGCTGCTGGTCTTTGGCAGGCGCTGGGTCACAGTGCTGGCACTCGAGGCTGTGTCAATGCTGGGAAGATCTCGAAAGCAACGTCAGTGCAGACAGGATGGCAACCCCGCTAGCCGTCCTCCTTGGGAGGTGTGTACCAGCCTGCAAGAGAGCCGGGAGGGTCACACTGCTTCCGGAATGGGACAGCTGGCCTTTCCTCAGGCCACAGGGTCCCCACCCAGTTTTGAGGGCTCCCCTTTCTGTCCAGGTCTCTACCTCCACTGTGGAGGAGGTCACAGGGAGGGGTGGATTTCAATGGTGCGGGCATTTGGAAGGAAATCTTCCCGAACTCTCTCCCGGCGGAGCCGGGGTGGGGGCAGTGGCCGGGTCCCTTCCCACAGTGACACCCGCTAGGCCAGGCCATGACCTATGTGTGCATGCACTTGACGTGTCACAACCACCACCGATGTGACAAGTGCATACATTTCAGCTGTCAATTAAAAGATGACTAATCATATGAAATAGTACCAGATTAAATAAAAATGAAAAAAAAAAAAACCTGCCAGTCGTGGGGCTTGAGCGCGGGTGGGCACTGTCCTCGAGCACGCCTGCGCAGGGCTGCTGCTCTGCCACTGAGTTATGAATGGAAGCCAGGTCTTGGTGCGTGCTGGGCAAGCACACTCTACCACTAGGCCACACTCCTGTTTACACCCCCCAAAACAACTAATTTTTTTAACCTAGAAGCACCTCTCCTGATTCTTAGTCTGCTGCTCTTTCGGCTCTGCTAAGCTTACACCCACCCTACACCCACAAATACGACTCAAGGCCTGGCACTGTCCCCTGAGCCTCTTTCTTTTGCTCAAGGATAGCACTTGAGCCACAGGGCCACATCTGGCTTTTTCTGTGGATGTGGCACTGAGTGGCACCCAGGGCTTCCTGAGTGCTAGACAAGCACTCTACCGCTGAGCCACGGTTCCAGCCCCTTTTCACACTGGTTCTTTTTGAGACCTGGGTGCCACCTGGACCATTATGCACCTATCCTGGCCCACGACCACGCCCAGCTGCTTCCACTCAGGCGCTTGGATATTTCCACCCTAGGCTATCCTGGACGCTCCATCTTTGGGTCAGAGCCTCGTGTGGAGCGGGGGTGACCGGCGCGCTCTTGTCTGCAGAGGAGCTAAGAGGTGCTAAGGAGCTGAAGGTAGTGAGACATACGTACCGTTCTTCTCGTGAATCTGCACAATGGAGTTATAGGACTGCTGTGCTCTTGCTAGATTATACTGATTCTGAAAGAGAATTACACATTTTCAAAACCCAGAGAACAGCAGATAGAAACGGGCACAGTAAGGGTATGGGGGGCTTAAAACCACTTAGGAACCGAAGATTGCTATTTTTTAAATCCTCATTTATCAAGATTACTCTCTACAATTTTGTAAGAGCAAAAACAAACTTGCACTTGATAAAATTCAGCAGGCCTCCTTCTCTAAGTCTCTAAGTCTCCCGCCCTGAGCAGGGGACTGGGGGGACGAGGCTGGAGACCTTGCTCAGCAAGGGCGGGCGGCCTTTACTTCCAGCGAAGAAAGATGACTGGAATCACAGAAGTATTTCCAAAAACGTCCTGACTTCAGGGCGTCCTTGGCCTGTGCCAGCAGTTCTTGGTCACACAGGGGGGCTGTGATCCCACGGGGGATGAGGCAGACATGAGGAGACGGGGAGGGACGTGGGGCCAGGGAACTCGGGAGGGGCGATTACACGATCATCTCTGCTGCCAGAAACCTCAACGTGTGTTTTCTTGAGTCCCAAAGTCCCAGTTTCCTGCCTTCTAGTGGAAGGTACCAGAAAGATGGACTACGTGCTCGTCACAAGAAAACAAACCAAGTGACAACGACTGCTTCCACAGAGTCAGGTCAGGACAAGGCCAGCGGCCACACGGCACCGGTGAAGTTGTGCAGAGTCCTAAGACTCGGTACCTTGTTGGCTCCAAACTGCACTCTGGCTTTGCCCTTGACGAGGGTGGCGTTGATCTGCATGATGACAGACTCCACGGAGTAGGCGCTGCTCCAGCCCTACGGAGAGAAGACGCGGCCACGGCCCAGGCTCTGAGACCCCGGCTGCCCCCAGAATCATCTACCAGAGCCCACACCAGCCCGCCCAGCCAGCGCCACCACACTGGCTTCCTTAGAGAGGCTTGTCGTGATTAAGACAAATACATCCCGCGCCAGCGCTTCTCGCTGACCCGTGGACTAGTTCACTGGGGCTGGGAACCGGGCGGGAAGTTACCTGCTTCGTGAGAAGTTCCATACACAGCGCGCCTCCGCCCAGCACGTACCTGAAAGAGACACACACACGACCTTCTCCACACGCGACCTTCTAATGGCACTGCCCTAACACAATCCATGTTCCTTATAACAATACTTTCTGACTCTCAAGATGCCCAAACTAGGAACTCATGGCCGGTGCAGTGGCCCACGCCTGTCATCCCAGCTACTCAGGAAGGCTGCGATCAAGTTCAAGTCCAAGGACCAGCTTACATATAAACAAACTAACAAAACTTAGTCCCAAACATTCCAGAATGGAGAAGCCTGTGCTTGGGGCTGTGCAGTGAGACTCTGCCAGGAAGCCCTCCAGGATTCCTCCAGTTCTCTAGGCCTGAACACTTGTTCTCAGAACCAAAGCTCATCTCTGAGGCCATCGTTTAGATAAAGATTCGCCTTTTGTACTGTCTCAAACAAGAAAAGCAAACCACTCCCCCCCCACACTTCCTGTTAGATTGCACTATGAACACTGCGTCCAC
This sequence comes from Megascapheus bottae, assembly GCF_031878675.1. Classification (NCBI taxonomy): domain Eukaryota; kingdom Metazoa; phylum Chordata; class Mammalia; order Rodentia; family Geomyidae; genus Megascapheus; species Megascapheus bottae. The sequence goes on along the minus strand of NC_143538.1, from coordinate 991,415 downwards.
AGCCAGAGCTCCAGGGAACCAGAACCGGGGAAGATGGCGGGTGTGTGGCGGAGGACTGCCAGGTTTTGAACCGGCCCCCGGGCCCGGGCATAGTAGGACTTCCAGCTCAGAAAGCGTCGCCATCCTAAGACAGCCTCTCCCTAGCCTCTTCCGCCACTCAGTTCATGACAGTAATCAAAGAAGCCACACTTTGGCCACTCCTAATAGCCAGAGCCACCGCAGATGAGGGAATGTAGGCGCCATCACTGAAGCAGACACATGGTGACAGCTTGGAGAATGTTCCGGAAGGAGGTGGCGGTACGGGCTGCACAAATGCACCTGACCTGTGCTCTAAGAGGTGACTGCATAGTAAACACACAGTGGACTGTGACAAGACAGACAGAAGATGGCAGAAATAAAACCTGGCTCAACAGCCCGATACGCAGCTCTGCGGGGTGAGGAGGCTGTGGTGGGGGTCCAGACTTTCCCCTCGGCCACCTGGCAGTGCCCTCATCTCCGCCTGGCTTCCGCCAGGCCCTGCCAACCCAAAACTAATGCGGTCAGCTCAATCCCTGCATTGCTACCCCGCCCCTGCCCGCCCCTCCCCTGGGAGCTGTTCACTGAGATGAACCCAAGATCCAGGGGCAGGTGCGCCACCCGGTGGAGGGAGGAGAGGAAGGAGAAAGCAAACCCGCCATCAGTCACTTAACCAAGAGAAACCTGAGGACGAGGGCTTGGCTGGAGACCCGACAGAGCCTCCTTTGTTTGGCCTGTTTGTTTTGTGTATGTGACTATGTCACTGGATTACCTAATTTCACTTCCCCACGTGATCAGGAGACATTACGATGGGAAAGCTCTTCCTGTCTAATCCAAAGAGCTCAGGGAGGCTTTAATGAAAATACTTTTTCTTCCTTGCCGGTGCTGGGACTTGAACTCAAGGTCTGGGCACTCTTGCTCATACTTTTCCGCTCTCATCTGCATTACCACAGGAGCCACACCTCCAGTTCTGGCTTTTTCCTGGTTCACTGGACATAAGAGTCTCACTGACTTTTCTATCCAGGCTGGCTTCAAACCTCGATCCTCAGCTCTCGGCCTCCTGAGTAGCTGGATGACAGCGTGAGCCACAGGTACCCGGCTGACATCCTTGTGTCTGAACATCTCTGTTCGGCCCCTGAGTGAACTGTGCTCTCAACTCCCCTAACAGTGCATCTGCATGGCCTGCCTAGGGCACCCTGCCCCGGGGATTACCAGGCCATGTGGGCCATGCACGGAACATTCTCGGGTGACAAAGGAGCAGCCTGTGGGTCCCGTGGACTGTGCATGGCCCCAGGCATTGAGTCAACTCCACACACCAACACCTTCGCTGCTGCCAGGACACAGGACACGCGAACTTGAGTGGAGAGGCAGGACACGGGGAGTGGCTAACCAAGAAAGAGCTAGCAGTCCCCGGCAGGCTCTGTTTTGAGCACCTGGCGCTGTCCCCGTGAACCACAGCTCCAAATCCGGTTTTACTGGTCATTTGATGGAGATAAGAGTCTCATGGAATTTTCTTCCTGGACTGGCTTTGAACCATGATCCTCAGATCTCAGCCTCCTGAGCAGCTAGGACGCAAGGTGTGAGCCACCAGAGCTAAGCCACACTCAGTTTTTAAATGGCAAACGCATACATATAAACAGGACCACTGAAAACAACTCAATGATTTGTAACTGATTCTGAATAGGGACCCCAAACCCAGCAATCGAGCCACCCCCAGCATTTAGCTGGCTCTCCTAATGACTCTGATGCACACTTTATAGCCAAAGGAAAAACCATCATTTCAACTTACCCTCCTGAGAGAACAGGTAAGACCACTCGAACAAAGGGAGGATCAAATGGAAAGTTATCCTGAAAAATATAAGTTTAATTTACTTTAGGAACATCCTTAATACTGTACGATTGAGAAGATTGTAAAATAATGTAGAAATACACACACACACACACACGTATTATCTGATCACAAACAGAAAGCCATCTTTAGGAGCAGGGAGTATGGCCTAATGGTAGAGTGGTTGCTTAGCATACATGAGGCCCTGGGTTCAAGTCCCCAGTTTACCACATAAAATTTTTTACAGCCATTTACAAAATGATATATTACAACTTAAATGTCGGCACAAGAGTGCTTTAATTATGTCAAAATTCACAGCTACTCATGCATGCAAATTTGAGGTCAGCCTAGACAAAATTAAGTAACTGAGACTCTTATCTCACAAACAAGGTGTCAGTACAGAGGATATTTAGTTATTATGCAGAATAAGCCAGAGTCAGAAAGATCAATACTAGTAGAGCTGTGGCTCAAAGAGATAGAGCACTAGCCTTGAGCATAAAAGCTCAGGCCCTGAGTTCAAGCCCAAGACTGGCATGGAAGGAGAAAGGGAAGGAAGGAGGGAAAGAAGCCAGGAACCAGTGCCTCATGCCTGTAATCCTAACCACCCAGGAGGCTGAGATCTGGGATCTGAGGTTCCAAACCAGCCTGGGCAGGAAAATCTGTGAGACTCTTACCTCCAATCAACTACTCAGAAATGGGGCTGTGGCTCAAGTGGTAGAACCCCAGCCTTGAGCAAAAAAAGCTCAGGGACAGAACTCAGGCCCTGAGTTCAAGCCCCACAACTGACAAACACACAAACACAAACACACACACACACAGACACACGTGTATTTATGTATGAAAATTCCATCCTCCTGGCAGAGGAATAAAAAGCCTATGTGATAGATTGTCTCAGATTTCTACTGCAAATCAGAAAAACTTACTGGCACAGTACCAACCCAATGACTATCATAATCTACTTTATTTTCTTAATCTGACATTATAATGAAAGGAGAAGGTTTCAATCTACTGTCATTTAGATCTTCAAATATGTGTTGAGATCTACCTTTGGTTAAGAAGTTCTTTCAGAAAGCTGGGAACATGGCCTAGTTGGTAGAGTGTTGGCCTAGCATGCATCAAGTCTTGGGTTTGATTCCTCAGCACCAAATACACAAAAAAAGCCAGAAGTAAAGCTGTGGCTCAATTAGTAGAGCACTAGCCTTAAGTAAAAGAAGCTCAGGGATAGTGCTCAAGTTCAAGCCCCAAGACTGGCAAAACAAGAAAAGAAAAAAACCTTGGGACTTAACTCATAAACACTGCATCTTGGAACTGAACTCAACTAACCAAGAGTTTAAGAAATAAAAGTCTGTCAGAAAACAGACAAAAAATGATTTTTTATTTTTTTTTTTTTTTTTGCCAGTACTGAGGAATGGAACCCAGGTCTCCTGCATGCTAGGCGAGCACTCTACCACCAGGTTACGCTCCCAGCCCACAAAGGTTTTTAAAGGTAGCGAGGACAGGTAAAATGGAGGTTTGAGGTTGCGTTCAAAGCTCAGGTGGTGCCCTCGCTCATGAACAAATCTCAGGCTCTCTGCAGGGACCTTGGTTACCCGGTCAGCTGGGCTTCTGGGAGGTTCTGCGGTGCACCGGGGGTGGAGGGAGGCTAGGGTCTGGCTTTAGCACGCTCTTTTTTAGCCTTACTTTGGTGTTCAGCTCAGATCTCTGGCCTCAACTGTGATTCTCCATCCCCTCCACCTCACAGAGAGCTGGGGTTAAGGGCCTGCACCACCTCATGGAAGCTACACTTTCTTTTTCTGTTGTGTTTTGGCAGGACTGGCCAGGGTATGAGCCGCACCCTTGCCGAGCTGCATGAGCCTGTCCTATCAAGCCAGGGTCTCGCTCTGCACTGGACTACGATCCTCCCGTTGTCACCAGGATACAGCAGGGGCGGCTTCCAGCCTCCGGGACAGGCTGGCCTCCACTGCCACGCCCCGAGGAAGCGCAGCCACGTTTTATGCTAACCCCGACAGGCACAGGCCTCGCTCAGGACAACTCTCCGCGGCCTCCTCTTCCCCTGCCCGCACTGCTCACTCCCAGCTTCCTCTGGGGATCCCTCCGCCTCGTGTGGAACAGCACTACATTCTGACATTGCTCTCCCTCCGTTCTCGTCTCTCTTCCCTTCTTCGTGCCCTAGAAAGATCAGGTCTTCTGGAGACCTGGAAGAGTGACAGGCCGCTTCCTCACAACTACACACCTTTATCCTTTGACCTTTGAGTTCTGGGTATGTGCCCTGTGCTCATCAAATAATGTTCCCAAACCCAGGGTCCTTCAGATAGCTGAGAACCATACCCCAGCCACCTTCTTCCCGTCCACGGCCACAAGCGAACCAGCTCTGCAGCCATGAGATACCATCTCTGCCCAGCCCTCCTACTCCTCCTGAGCACATACATTCCTTTATATAGAGCGTTCTTTTTTAGGAACAGACAAGGTGGTCTGCTAAGTGGCTCGATTGCCACAGAAGAGGCAGGGAGCCCATGGCTCAAGTACAGACAGGGGCCTTGGACAGGACACAGGAAATCCTAATGTGGGAGGCAGCGCTGTCACCCCTGGAGGGGGCAGGACAGCCACGGGCTGCTGTGGGGGGCACGGGGAACCCTCCAGTGAGATGATGTCTGTCTGGTCCTCACAGAATCTCAAGGTGGCTGCCAGGTGAATAGCTCGAAGCAAAATGGAGTCAGACAAAAGCCGAGCTTTCCCCTGCTCTCAGCTCGTACGAGTACAGGACAAGTGAGGAGCCAGTGTTTTTCCAGCAATTGTTGAGTTGTGCAAACCCTGCTTAGACGTCTCCCTCCAAACACACTGATGTGTGTAAGCCAGCACGTCACATCCCTTTTTCCTGTTGGCAGCTCTGGGGCAGGCGCTGCAGAGCCGAGCCATGGGTTCGGGGCTTGGTTGTGCTTCTGGCTTTTGCCCTGGCACTCTTCTTGTGACAGGCATTCCCGCCATGTCTGGCTGGGCTGAGGACTCGCAAACCTGACACCCCAGTCCTGACCTGGCCTCCCTGTCGGAGGTGGGGGGTCAATCCCACTCTTCCCAGGCCCCTGAAGCAATACTCCAACCGCCCTCCCCTCCCCCAACTGCAGCTCTGACTGGGGCAGGACAGAGCCACGAGGACACTTCTTGTAGTCTGTGGCTCGTGGGGGTTGCTGTCTACTCTGCCTGGGCGTGGCATGCTCCACCTCATAAAAACCAGTGAAGGTAGCAGAGCGAAGTGGCTCACGCCTGTCATCCCAGCTACCCACGAGGCTGAGATCAGAGGATCATGGTTCAAAGCCAGTCAGGGCACTAAAGTCTGTGAGACTCTTATCTCCAATTCACCACCAGAAAACTAGAAGTGGGACGGTGGCTCAAGGGATAGCCTTGAGCTGAAGAGCTCAGGGACAGCGCCCAGGCCCAGAGTTCAAGCCCCACGACCAACAACAACAACAACAACAACAAAAAAAAAAAAAAAAAAAAAAAAAAGAAAGAAAGAAAGAAAGGAAAGGCTGTTAGGTGGTCCTGCCTGTAACCCCAGCCACTTCGGAGCAGATGGGAGGATTGGGGTTCAAGACCAGCCTAGGTTAAAAACTTTAAAAAAGGTCAGTAAATCGGGGCCGGGAGTTTGGCCTAGTGGTTAAAGTGCTTGCCTAGCACGCATGAAGACCTGGGTTCGATTCCTCAGTACCACATACATAGAAAAAAAAGCCAGAAGTGGTGCTGAGGCTCAAGTGGTAGAGCTCTAGCCTTGAGAAAGTCCAAGGACAGTGCTCAGGCCCTGAGCTCAAGCCCAAGACTGGCAAAAAAACAGTAAATCTATCTCAAAAAGCAAACTGGAGCCGGGAGTTTGGCTTAGTGGTAGAGTGCTTGCCTAGCATGCATGAAGACCCAGGTTCAATTCCTTGGTACCACATACATAGAAAAAAGCCAGAAGTGGTGCTGAGGCTCAAGTGGTAGAGCTCTAGTCTTGAGAAAGTCCAAGGAAAGTGCTCAGGCCCTGAGCTCAAGCCCCAGACTGGCCAAAAAAAAAAAAACCTACTCCCCTTTTCTGCTGTACACAGCTACGTCCTGTTTTATGAATAGCATACATCTCCATTTTATAGGAATGTGGGATAATTTCTCTTTGGGATATAATAAATAATGCTATCCTAAATATACCTGTGTATATGTTTGCATGTATATACATAGGCTTGTCTGTGATAGATATATAATACAGACATACAGACCTAGAGAGACATCGCTGTAAAGACATATAGACCGTGTCTCCCAGCACGTCTGGGTGCCCCTCACACTGAGTTCAGAGAATTCCAGAACTACAGACTTGAGTTTGGTCTGCTTTCCCAAGCCACTGGCAAACACGTATGAACACATGGAAATCCACTCCTATTTTCTTACCTTAAAAGAGAAGCAAAGCAAAATATATTCTATGCCTTCTTTTTCCTTTAGGATCTGAAGATCGCTGTGCAGAGGACTGTCAGGGTCCACCCTAGGAGAGCAAAACAAAAGCCAATTCAAACCAGGAGAGCGAGCAAATCTTCCTGAGGGACTCAAATTGAGGAGAGCTGCCAGAGGGAGGGAGAGAGGGGTTCATTTTAATAATCTGAGGATGATTTCCATAGAAACGAAGTCTAAATGGCTAAGCACCAGGGTCCACAGGTAGCAATGTGGGAAGAAAGGACACATGATTGTGGTGGTCCAGCTGGGAAGGTGCTTACTTGTGAAGTTTCACGTGCCAGTTGTACAAGCTGTCGTTTATGAGCTCCACTGAGTACATCCCTGTGAACACACAGACACGGGGGTCGCTCATCCTGTGGTCCTACAGCTATCACTCTGATATAAATAAATACATTCAGTAGGCAACAAGAGCTATAAATTTTCCTATTAAAAAGAAGAAAAAACAGCTAGGCACTGATGGCTCACGCCTGTAATCCTAGCTACTCAGGAGGCTGAGATCTGAGCATTGCTGTTCTGAGTCAGCCCAGCAGGAAAGTCCGTGAGAGTCTCATCTCCAATGAACCACCAGAAAACTACAAGTGGCGCTGTGGCTCACGTGGTAGAGAGCTAGCCCTGAGCTGAAGAGTTCAGGGACAGCGCCCAGGTATTAGCATTGAGTGAGAAAAAAACAGGCTATGCAAATCACGTGAAATTAAGACTTTCCTTCTATATCCTTTCTATAAAAGTGGAATCCTTCCACATAAATGGGACATCTTTTTGGTTTGTTTTGTTTTGTTTTTGCTAGTCCTGGGACTTGAACTCATAGCCTGGGCACTGCCCTTAGACCCGTTTTGCTCAAGGCTAGTGCTCTGCCACTTGAGCCACAGCGCCACTTCCAGCCTTTTCTGTGTATGTGGTACCGAAGAATCGAATCCAGGGCTTTGTGCATGCTAGGCAAGCATTTTACCACTAGGCTATGCTCCAGACCCCTGGGGATAGCTTTTTTTTAATGTCATTCTACTTACTTTATGGAAATACTGTAACAAATCCTCCCAAGTACATGGGTATTAATTTTTGCTAATAAAAATAACACTGAAACAACCAGTATTTAAATATTTATGACTACATCCCACTGCAAATTCAACAAGTTAACTTCTAATGAAAGGTTTTACAGTATTGAAATCTTATTGGGTAAGAAAGAACACTCAAGTCAACTTATGGAATATCAAAAATAAGAAAAATAATCCATCCTAGGAATATGACCTAGTAGTAGAGTTGCCTAGCCTGCATGAAGTCCTGGGTTCAATTCCTGTGTACTACAAACACAGAAAAAGCCAGAAGTGGTGCTGTGGCTCAAGTGGTAGAGAAAGCCCAAGGACAGTGCTCAGGCCCCGAGTTCAAATTCCAAGACTGGCAAAAGAAAAAAAGAAAAAGAAAAAGAAAGAGTAGTCCATCCCCTACAGTAAGCATTGATTACGTTTTTTTAAAATCAACTTAGCAGTACTTTTTCCCTTATACAATGAATTATACTCATCTTATTTCACAAAACAGCATTATTCATACTTTTGCCAGGAGATAAAAATCACAGACATTAAATCTCAATCAAAGGAAATGTGTGTGTTTATACATGTGTGTGTGTGTGTATACATATGAAAGAATGTAGGATATATAGTTGCAAATTTTTTTATTTTAAAAAAAGTCAAAAAACAGGAACTGGGGCTGTGGCTCAAGGAATAGGACAGTAGCCTTGAGCTGAAGAGCGCAGGGGCAGTGCGTAGGCCCAGAGTTCAAGCCCCATGACCTACCAAAAACAAAACAAAACAAAACAGAGAACTCATCTCATTCTATCTCATGTATCTTCTGGAACATTCTAATCCCTCCACAGTAAGAAAGAACACTATCAGGAGGGCAGGACAGCAAGCCAGGAGTAGACCCCGAGCTCCTTACCTGACTTGTAGCTCTGTGATCGGTATATGTCCCTGAGTTCTTTCATGAGTCTATCTGAAGCTTGCACTGAACCACACACTGCACCCTGAAACAGAGAACCTGCCATTTATATAGTCCAGAGTCAAGAATGGAAACAGTGAAGGCATCTGAACCTGTTATCAAGATCTTGTAAAACCAGATCCCTACTCAACATTAAGACAAAACAGGCCAGGCCCTGGTGCTATCGCCTGCCATCCTGGGTGGGGGTCATGGTTCAAAGCCAGTCTGGGCAAGAAAATCTGTGCGACCCTTATTTCCAAGAACCATTAAAAAACCAGAAATGGCGCTGTGGCTCAAAGTGGCAGAGCTCTAGCCTTGAGCTCAGAGCCGGAGCTCAGGCCCTCATCCAGATATGCTGCATGAGAAGATTTCTTTTGGTTCGGTGCGGGCAGGGTAAAGCCAAGAGCAGCTTCACAGAGAAGACGCTGAATCTGAACCCCTGGAGCCCATGGTCTGAGGCGAGGTGGGGAGGAGGGGAAGGGGGTGTGCCCGGAGGTCAGACGATCCACACACAGGGCACAGAGCAGCTGGCAGCAGACCAGTGTCCCCGTTAACCACAGCACTGAGCCCACCACCACGACGGGAATGGGGAAGGAGAACTGAGGTGGCACCATATTTTGGGTTGGATTTCAGGCAGGGTCCTGCTATAGCCCAGGCTAACCTGTAACCCATGATCCTCTCAGTTCAGCCTCCCAAGCGCTGAGATTACAGTGGGGACCATCAAGCCCAGCGGAGGCTGGTACCTCCCCCTTCCCACCCTGCCCCACCCTCCATACTGGCACCTGCCATCTTGCTTGGCTTGCTTGCTCACAGCTGGTGTTCTACCACCTGAGCCAGGCCTAGAGCCTGTTAGAGGTGGAGACTTGAGGGATTTCTGGCTGGCCTGGGAACATAATCCTCCTGCTTTCTAATCTACTGAGCAGCTACAGATTTCATGAAGTGCCCAATATTACACATAAACACAAACAGCTGGGTTCCAGAGTTTTACCCACTTACATTTAAGTGGTCTTGCCTTTGAGTTTTCCTAATTTTCTCTAATATTGCTAAATTTTCTTTTTCAATCCCTTCATCCTCTGCCATTTTCCCATTTATAAGTTCTTCCTTCATCTCGTAGTGATCCAAGTCTTCCACATCCTGCAAAAACAGTGACACCATTAGTGGATCCAAGTTACTTTTCTTCGGGACTTTTTTTTTTGCACCAGGACCTCTCCTTCAGTTGTTTCTACTCTCTAGTTGTGTATCTGAACTCTCTCAAGTGAGTCCTCTGAATCTGCTAAGTTAGTTTAAACATGGCTTCATATGCTGGGAATGAGGCCCGTAACAGCTCAGCCACTTTGGGGGAACCTGACCCCCCCCCACCCCAGCAAGAGAATCACCAGCACTCAGTGACCTGAGCTAAGAGTCATTTTAATAAGAGCATAGTGACTTTTCTCCACCTTCGGGCTCAGAGAGAGCAGCCCTGAGCTTCAGTAGGGCCCACAAAACCAGAGAGTAAGCAGCTAAGCTTGCCAGGTTCTTACATGACCCAGTGGTAGAGTGCTCGCCTAGCATGCACAAAGCTCTGAGCTCCATTCCTCAGTACCACATACACAGGAAAAGCCAGAAGTGGTGCTGTGGCTCACGTGATAAAGTGCTAGCCTTGAGAAAGCCCAAGGACAGTGCCCAGGCTCTGAGTTCAAGCCCCCACAACCGGCTCATTTATTTCACTGCATGTATTTATTGAGCTTTCTTTCTTCCTTTTCAATATTACTCAAGTCCTCTGCTGTCAATCACTGGTCCTTGTTTATTTATAAATTTAGTAAGATAAATTCATAAATTTCACTGAGATTTATATTGCTGGGGTCAAGATTTTGTGGAGACTTCAGTCACATGTGTCCTTTCAGTTGGTGATTTCTTGTGCATTACAGGACGCAGGCATACCTCAGTGCCTCCTCCCTGCTAGGCAAGCATCTGTCATAGTTTGGGGGCAAGCTGTCATTTCTGTTTTGATTCTGGCGCTATTCCTCCTTCTCTCACTTTAGAATCCAGTCTCTTCTGTAACACTGACTGGCACGATCCACAAAGAGAGAATCGCAGACAGTTCTAGTCCACCATCTTGCCTGACCTTAGTAACATTAACTTTGATACTTAGGGACAAAGGCTAGAAAAGGATCTGGAAAAAGTCCCTGAGAGGACATCCTCAGCACACCCCTCAGCACTCTCCTCACACTATTGGCTGCTCTTAAGCATACATAGGTCAATGCAGAAGTTCTGACAGTCCTAATTATTTCAAGTTCTTCTACTTCAACTCAGCTATTAAATGTAATGCTAATTATTAAGAACTCTCCTGCAAAATCAAACCCACAGAAGTCAGACAAAACAATTTGCTCAAAGCATTATCATTAATTAGAGGTAGAATCAGAATTTAGAAATCACCTATCTTTCTAAATACATGATGTTATCCATTCATTCTTCCATGTCACACCAATTTACAAGGAGATCAGAAAGCTGGGCACTGGAGGCTGATATTCAAGGATCGTGATTTTAAGCCAGGCCAAACAGGAAAATCCATGAGACACTTACTCACTAATAAACTACTAAGAAAAAGCCAGAAGTAGCCCTGTGGCTCAAGGCCCAGGCCTTGCTAATACTGGCAAAAAGGCGATATCTATGAAAGGTGGTTCTTACATAAATACCTACTTCCACCATCTCTTCCTCCTCCTCCTCTTCTGAGGTCACCTCTTCCGTTGCTCCATTCTGAGACAGGAAACAAAAAATTACCACGTATGCTATGTATGCCAAAGAGTACACACAAAACCTGCTCTCAAAGCTTCAAGGACAAACTGTCAACCAATTCACAACAGCTCCACTGACAGCTTATTAAAAGTTGAACATTTCTTTTTAAATCCAGATAACATTTATCAGCTTCTTAAAAAAGAATCCATTCTGGTTTTATTGTTATTGGTTTGTTGTTGTGTGTGTGTGCCAGTCCTAGTGCTTGAACTCAGGGTCTGGACACTCTACCACTTGAACCACACAGCTCTACTTCTGGCTTTTTGGTGTTTAATTGGAAATAAGCTTCACGGCCTTTCCTGACCCAGCTGGCTTTGAATGACAATCCTTAGATCTCAGCCTCCTGAGTATCTAGGATTACCAATCTGAGCCACTGGTGCTTGGCAAGAATTCATTCTAAATAATTCAATGTAGGGCCGGGAGTGTGGCCTACTGGTAGAGTGCTTGCCTAGCATGCATGAAGACTGGGGTTTGATTCCTTGGTACCACATACACAGAAAAAGCCAGAAATGGTGCTGTGACTTAAATGGTAGAGTGGTAGCCTTGCAAAAACCCAAGGCCCTGAGTTCAAGGCCCAGGACTGGCAAAAAATAATAATAATAATAATGATTCAATGTAATAGAGGTCTAAGGAATAAACACAACTAGTTATATATTAAGAAAGGTAAAATATGTTTCAATTTTTTATATGAAAATTTTACTTATGAGTATATAATTGTTTCTAATGAATACTCCAACTGATTCCTAAAGTGTCAACCTTTTTGACTTGAAATGTATTAACCTGTATATAAATTCAATTAACTTACATTTTAAAAGCTCAGACATTTAATAAAGGAACAGAAACTCTGTAAAAGTAAATATAATGAAAATATGCTGGGTGCTGGTAGCTCATATCTCAGGAGGCTGAGATCTGAGGATCACAGGTCAAAGTCAGTCCCTACAGAGTCCGGGAAACTCTTATCTCCAATTAACCAGCAAAAAGATAGAAGTGAAGCTGTGATTCAAGTCGTAGAGCACTAGCCTTGAAAGAAAAAGCTCCCTCCTCCCCAAAAGAGTTGAAAATAATCATCACATTCAAGAGTCAATTTTCTTTTTTCTTTCTTCTTTATTTTTTGCCAATCCTGGACCTTGAACTCAGAGTCTAGGCACTGTTCCTGGGCTTTCTCAAGGCTAGAAGTCTACCACTTGAGCCACAGCATCATGTTAGGCTTTTTTTTTTTTTGTACCATGTATGTGGTACCAAGGAATTGAACCCAGGTCTTTGTGCATGGTAGGCAGGCGCTCTACCATTAGGCCACATTCCCAGCCCTCAATTTTTTGAAAACATATTATTTAATATATGTCTCTATAAAGCACAATGCACTGCTGATTTACAAATAATGTCAGTGGACTTTTCAGTGGAAAAGGCTTTCGTGTCCAGGCTTAGTAAAGTTCCAAAAGACAAGCTCTCCAGGAAAAGGCACATAAACATGTCTCTAACCACAAATGTGGCTTTGATAGGGATCTTGAATATTTCAAAGATCTAGAAACAAAATTAAGCCAACCAAGATCTCAGCAGTGCACAGGCATCTGATCTTAGGATACTATGACATGGGAGATTCTTAAGAAAGCCATGGAGCACTGCCTAGTAGTCGAGTACTTGCCTAGCATGCATAAAACTCTGGGTTCAGTTCCTTGGTACCATACAATAACAAAAAGCCAGGAAGGTGCTGTGGCTCAAGTGGCAGAGTACTAGCCTTGAGCAAAAAATGTCCAAGGACAGTGCCCAGACCCTGAGTTCAAGCCCCAGGACTGGCAAAAAAAAAAAAAAGGAAACCCATGATTTGGGATTGGTGGGCCAGGTGCACACACCGGTGCAATGTAAGGGCCTAATGGTTGTGAACTCGCAGCTCCTTATTCCTCACCCAGAACCCAGTGAGCACAGGAAGGAGGATGAGGGGATGCTCTCATTCCCCCAAGGGTTTGGTACCAACAACTCACCCTAAAGGTCCCTAGCACAAGTGGTCTGAGGCCAGCCTAGGTAAGGCTGTGAGACTCTTGTCTCCAATGAACCCCAAAAAGCCAGAAGCGGAGCTGCGGCTCAAGTGGTAGAGTACTAGCCTTGAGCAGGGACAGCTCCCAGGGCCAGAGTTCAAGCCCAGAACTGGATGGACGGACCGACGGATGGACACACACGCATGGATGGACACACGGACACACACACACACACACACACACACACACACACACACACACACACACACACACACACACACACACACACACACACACACACACACACACACACACACACACACACACACACACACACACACCAGCAAGCTAAATGGCTCACAGCTGTAATCCTAGCTACTCAGGATGCTGAGATCTGAGGACCATAGTTCAAAGCCAGCCAAGCAGGCATATCTAAGAGACTTTATCTCCAATTAGCCACCAAAAAAAGAAAATAAATTATAGTCTTAAGAGAAGTAAAAAGAAATCCCAAAATAAACCATTAATATTCCCATTCTAATGATGTTCACTATAGGAATAAAAGGATGATTCAAATGAGGTCATTCTGTCAGGTAACTCAGAATTTAGATTCTATATCCATATAAGATGGTAGGCACAGTCTATAATGAACAACCAGGTACCCAACACACACACACACACACACACGAAATGTAATTCACAGGAAAATTGACACAGTTAGAGGATATCATGCTGAACGAGACCAGCCAAGCTCAAAAAACAAAGCATTGGGGCTGGGAACATGGCCTAGTGGCAGAGTACTTGCCTAGCACACATGAAACCCTGGGTTCAATTCCTCGGTGCCACATCCACAGAAAAAGCCAGAAATGGTGCTGTGGCTCAGACGGCAGAGTGCCAGCCTTGAGCAAAAAGTGTGAAGGACAGTGCCTAGGCCCTGAGGTCAAGCCCCAGGACATACAAATCTAAGGGACTACTTAAGAAATCAAGAGTGGAGGGGAAAAAAATGTGAATAATTCTGAAATACACTTTGAAAGGGGATAAATATTACTCAATAGATTATTTCCAACTATGAAAACTGAACAATGAAATAAAATTTCCTTTTGTATTGCCAACATTAGAAAAAAAAAAGGGGGGGGGGAGATGGAGGGTGGCTGGGTGCAACAACAGTAACCCTAGCCGACCAGAAGTCTGAGGTCTGAGGCCAGCCCAGAGCCCAGGCAGGGCTGGGAGACTCTCATCTCCAGTGAACCCCAAAAAGTGGAGCTACAGCTCAAGTGGTACAGTACTAATCTTGAACAAAAATCAGGGATAGATCCCAGGCCTAGAACCAGCCACAAAAAAAAAATGAAACAACAACAAAAAAAAACCAGCAAGGTAAGTGGTGGCTAAGCCGTCACTTTAGCGATGGGCGCTGAGGCACAGCAGCTAGGCGCCACCTAACCACAGAAGCAAACAACAAAGCAGGATAAAACGTGAACCCTCTGCTGCCTGCACTGGCTATCTCAGAAGCTGGAGCCCCAAGAGCACACTAGCTCCCTTACTTTCTCTGGCTTTTGCTTGGCATATGCTCAGACAACGTGAGAAATGAGCTCTAAGCCAAGAATCCAGGAAACAATGGATTCCCCTCTGGGACCAGACAAGAGAAACCGTGGGGTGACGGCTCCGAGGCCCACCTTACCAAGATCAGTTCAGAAGGGCCAGTGGGTGCAGAAGAGAGGGACTGCAGAAAGAGATCAAATGTAATTCTTAGTTTCTCCAAACCAAGAATTACACAGGAAGACACTGTAACGGGAAGTATGATAAGAAAGGTGTTTGAGGCAGGCATATGTGTGGAGATGGTGCCAGAGCTAAATCCTCAGGGAATGGAGGGAAAGTCAATACACCAGGCCTGAAAAGGCAAACCAAGAACCCGGGGCCAGGGGAGGAGCTGGGGACATTCTTGATGCTTGGGGTACCACATTTGGGGCAGACATTCTTCAGGCAGAATAAGTAAGGGTGAGGAACTTTTACAGAAATCAGGAACACAATCAAAAGCAACACAGAGAACGGTGAGGGGGGGGCAGGGGCTCTCGCAGAAATAGAGGCAGCTCCAAAGAATGGGAAAGGTATTTTTAGTGCCCATGATAAAACAAAGCAACTCCATGGGCACACACAACCCTCGCTTGTCTACATGAAGTTGGTTAAGCATTGGAAGAAAAATCATAGTATCAGTTGAGACAATGCATCTGAAATGGTGAACACTGGAGGAGCGTTACTTTACCTGACCCGTGGGGAGTGGCTGATCTAGCATGTCAACATCCAGGTGTTTAGGAAGGTTATATAATCTGCAGAGTTCACAGAGTAACCACTTCAACTGCTGACGAAGCTACAAAACATTTCAGTAAATAAGCATTGTGTTAAAAGGAGCCTTAGATGACACTAAATAACGCTACAACTACTGCATCAATCGAGAAGAATCTGAGAACCCTTGTTCCTGCTCAACTGAGGCCTATGGGGACAATAAGTCTTTAAATGTATTTTCAAGGACTGCTAAATATAAGAAAATACTACTTAAAAGAGGCAGGTGCTGGAGCTAATGTCTGAGTGGGTAGCTACTCAGGAGGCTGAGATGTGAGGAGCATAGTTCAAAGCCAGCCTTTGAGTCTATATGACTCTTTTTTTTTTTTTTTTTGCCAGTCCTGGGCTTGAGCTCAGGGCCTGAGCACTGTCCTTGGACTTTCTCAAGGCTAGAGCTCTACCACTTGAGCCTCAGCACCACTTCCGGCTTTTTTCTATGTATGTGGTACTGAGGAATCGAACCTGGGTCCTTGTGCATGCTTAGGCAAGCACTCTACCACTAGGCCAAACTCCCGGCCCCTATATGACTCTTATGTCCAATAAACTTCCCAAAAAAGTCGGACGTGGAGCTGTGGCTCAAGTGGTTAAATCATTAGCTTGAGGAAAAGAGCTAAGGGACAGTACCCAGGCTGAGTTCAAACCCAAGACTGGTACCAAAACAAAACACCAACGTGCAATGCATGGACTATAAACCCTACAACTGACCCCTGGCAAAACCACAGCAACAGAAGGGCCAAGGGAGGGTGCCGCAGACACCGTCCAACTTCTACCCACCACCCTCTGTTCCTAGAAAGTCATCTCGGACAAGAGACCCTCGCACAGCAGAGTAAGCTAACAAAACAACCGGTGGTACTGTGGGTGTAGATTATAAAATCCCAATGACACGGTGGTGTTCATTCAAAAGAACAACAGCACGTGTGGCCCCACAGAGCCGAGCCTGGGAATATGGAGGAGCTGGGGTGCCCTGTCCATAAAACCAAAACGTTACCACCTGCCCAGAGTGACTGGTACAGACTCCAGCAAACTTCCCACCTATCCAAAACACCCACCAGAGGAACTGGCAGGAATAGCAACCTTCTTGAAGGTGTTTCCATTTCTGGATCCACAATATTTCGTAAGTGTGTTTACTATAAGCAAGTAAGCAAGGTAAACTTGTGTGCACAAGTATGCTCTTCCCTGTTTAAAATTATTTTCAATTTGCAAGTGTAACCAGGGACGTTTAAGAAGAATGATCCATATTCCAAGCCGCAAACTGCAGCTTACTTCCCTTAGCTAGGAGCCATTTTCCTGGGTGTCTCTGGGCAAGAAAAGATGATGAGGAGGGAGGAAGAAGACAGACCTAGGATTAGAACTGACAAAAAAGCAAGCAGGAATGAGGAAGGCGAAAGCGGAAGTTAGGATCACACAAAAATCCACTGGCTTGAGAGGAGGAAAAAAACCCTCGCTAGAATGGCTACCCACTCAACTATTTCATGTTGAGGACATAACACAGCTGGGCCTGGGTGATGAGGGACACAACCTGGCACAGAGACACCCCACTAGGGAGGGGCTAGAGGCCTATAGCAGAAAGCAGTATGGCAAGGCCAAATGGAGTACCTCTTCTAGAAAATTCAGCTTTACCCGCCCCCAAAACACATAGTTAGATAAATAAATGCATAAATACATAAATAAGTGTGTCTGAGAGATGGGGACAAGACCCAAGACCAAAGGGAAGGGCTTAAGAACGATTCACAAGCCAGATAGACAGGTCTTCAAAACTTACTGGTTCTGTAGTTCAGAAACAGAGCTATAAAAAAAGAAGTCGGGGTTAGGCACAGACAGGCGAGCAGCCTTGCCTGTCCTACTCACAATCACAAAAATAAGGGGCACAGGCAGAATGTCGGCTGCAATGTCACTATTTCACACAGTGAGATTCCTGTCTACAGGGGATAGACAGGTGAATGAACAGGTCTGAGACGGGGCTGATGTAGGCCTGGGTCATGGAGATGAGACAGAGAAACACAGGATGAGAAAGGAAGAAAGAGGCGGGCAAAGGTGGAACTCAAAGGTGGCTAAGGCAAGCAGGAAGAGAAGAAGCAGAGCCTGGCCCAGTGGAGCCCAAGGACAGCCGGATCCCAGAGGCCGCTTCCTGTCCTTCTACCCACCCACAGCACAGAGCCGCACATGGAAGCCAACCCGTATTTTTAAGTATTTTCTGTGTCTTCCTATAGGAAAGTACAGATAAACCAGCACACACGTACAGGGACCTGATCACCCACCACGGTCTGTGCTCTGCTTCCACCTGCACACCTTGGATCTCTACAAAGATGGGCTGCATGCTTTTCACCATGAACTTTTCTACCTAACCATTATTTGTATTCAACCAAGGCTTTACTGGTGAGCCCTTAATAAGAAATGTCCCAGCAAGGGAACACTTGACTATGACAAGGCTCCAGAGGGTGCTGGCAGGGACTAGAAAGGAACCACTGGACAGGACAACGCCAAGATCCATTGTAGTCCAACAGGAAGGCAACATCCATGAGTGACCCAGCTTATCCTAGAAGATAAGACTATGAGGCACTGTGGGAATGAAAGATGAGCTGACTTTTCCTCCATGTAAATCCACTTTTTAAAAAACTGAATTGGGGGCAGGAGTGTGGCCTAGTGGTCGAGTGCTCGCCTAGCATGCCCGAAGACCTGGGTTTGATTCTTTGGTACCACATACATAGAAAAAAGCTGGAAGTGGTGCTGTGGCTCAAGTGGTAGAGCTCTAGCCTTGAGAAAACCCAAGGACAGGGCTCAGGCCCTGAGCTCAAGCCCAGGACTAGCATAAAAAAATATTTTTTTTAATTAATTTAATTATACATCCTACTTAAATTTCATGAGACTGTCCGATGGCGCGTTCCATGCACTGGAAGGTGACCCCATCCTTTTGCTTTTACAACCTGGCATCACTGTCGCCAGAGACCCCTTTCTCAGAGGGGCAGGAGGGCAGGCTGAGGGTGCCCACGCCCTGCCTCCCCTGCTGAGATGCAATTATGGTTCCTGAGTATCCAACTTTCATCTTTTACTTTCGTGCAGCCTTAAAAACACAATCTTCCAGGGCTGAGAGTGTGGCCTACTGGTAGAGCACTCACTTAGCATGCATGAAGCCCTGGGTTTGATTCCTCAGTACCACATACACAGAAAAAGCCAGAAGTAGTGCTGTGGTTCAAGTGGTAGAGTGCTAGCCTTGAGCAAAAAGTATCCAAGGACAGTGTCCAGGCCCTGAGCTCAAGCCCCAGGACTGGTAAAAAAAAATAAATAAATAAATAAATGACTATCGGGATAGGAATATGGCTCAATGTTAGTGCTTGCCTAGCATGCTAGTCCTGGGACTTGAACTCAGGGCTGGGGCCCTGTGTATTATACTTCAGCTTTTTGACAGCAGATTGGAGATCTTTTTTGGCCCAGGCTGGCTTCCAGTCGTGATCCTCAGGGCTCAGCTTCCTGAGTTGCTAGGGTTACTGGTGTGAGCAGCAGTGCCCGGTGCCTGTTTATCACTCTGCTTGCTCTTCTTTAAAGAGCTGGGATGGCGCAGTGATAGACTCGTCTGAAGTGTTCATAATGGAGCCACTTCCAGAACCACTAAAAAAGTGATTTTTTTTTTCCAATGGTTCCTGGAGTTTCACAATCACACTACCTTCAAATCAAATGATTTTTTTCTTGGTAGGGACTTTATGACTTGATGGGAAATAACATAATGCTAACATTAAAAAAAACTATTAAGCTATATAAAACATAACCAGAACTATTCAAACATACATAAGGATATGTATTTCATTAGCAAAGGGGGGGGAAAGGCAGACAATAGCCAACAAAGGTCAAATAAGGCAGAAAAATCATGGGAGATTTCAACTTTCTGTTTTGTCTCATTTTACTAGCTTTTTCACAGTTTATTCACAAAGAAATATTTTTCCATGTCCATAAAGTGGGAAGACACATACCTTTTCACAGTAACCTCTTCTTACACTAGTTTTACATTCTCCAATTTTATTTACCCAAGGCCCAAATATGTTAAATGGAAAACTTCAATCCTCAGATCTCAGCCACCTCTGTAGCTGGGGTTATAGGTGTCAGCCACAGGCACCCAGCTTAAATAGCTGTTGTTACAACATATTGCTATAATTTCTTTCTCTCTTTTGTGAGAAATTGAGCTCAGGGCCCTGCACTTACTGGATAAATACTATATACCACTTGGGCCACACTTTTTCTATTTTCTATTTTATTACTAGTTGTGGTTAATCTCTTACTGAACCTAATTTATAAACTAAACTACCCCCTGCATCACCTGATGCTGCACCACTGCCTCGCTCACACTGCCTCCCACCCCCGCTCACAGGCTCTGCAGAAATGCTTGCCTGGCTTAATGGTCAGAATGCAGGGGAAAAGAAAGCCCTAATTCCCTAATCTATATTAAGGTTATACGTGTGTCTGTGTGTAATGTGTGAATCTATGAAAGAGAAAGAGAGAGAGGAGAGACACCAGGTTGTAGGCAGAATTTCAAGAACTTTAAAACAAACAAATGACTAGTTTTCAACCCTTCTAAGTTTATACTACCTCTTAACACTTAATTTCTATATAAAACAAGAAAGGGGGAAAAATAGCTTGGCTTATTTTCTTACCGAATTGTTGTTCTTGTTATCTTCTAGATGTTCCAAAACTGATGTTAGATTTGGGTCATCAGAGTCCACAAACCATATCGGGGAAGAAGATGGGTAAGATTCCTGTTACAGAGACAGAAACATTAAAACACACTGTCACACACACACACACACCAATCTGGATGCACAGTTAAACCATGCCACTAAGTAGCAAGGTAAGTATGGAACTCAGTTAAGATGTATCAGTGGATATAAAAGTAACAAAATAAAACTCATGGAGGGAGAAACCAAATTCCCTTATAGACTTTCAAAAATAAACCTGCTGGGGCCGGGAGTTTGGCCTAGTGGTTAAAGTGCTTGCCTAGCATGCATGAAGACCCGGGTTCAATTCCTTGGTACCACATACATAGAAAAAAAAAGCCAGAAGTGGTGCTAAGGCTCAAGTGGTAGAGCTCTAGCCTTGAGAAAGTCCAAGGACAGTGCTCAGGCCCTGAGCTCAAGCCCAGGACTGGCAAAAATAAATAAATAAATAAAGCTGCTGCCAGGCTCTGGCAGGATTATAGGGCTTCGCCTATAATCCTAATCAGGAGGCTGAGATTAGAGGACCTGGGTTTGAGGTCCATTTGGACAGGAAAGTCTGTGAGACTCTTATCTCCAATTAAGCACCACCAGCAAAAAGCCAGAAGTAGAGCTGCACTCAGGTGGTAGAGCATTGGCTTAAACAAAAAAAACTCACTGACTGTGGCAATGGCCCTGAGTTCAAGCCTCAGAACCAGCACCAAATTTATTTATTTACTTATTTTTAAGCTACTCTGAGATAAGTGTTTTCCTCCACTAGAAACATGTCATGAACCAGGTAGCATACCTATAATTAACACTGAGGCAGATCATGAGTACAAGCTAGCTTGGAACAGCACAGGAAGACCTTGTCTCACATAGGCAAAGTATATATACATTCTACTTAATTAATATTCCTAAGAACTTCCTATGCCTCCTGTAATTTATATATTTTTTTGCCTTTGCTTTGTGCTCTGAGTCACCCGTAGGCTAGGCTGCCGTGAGCTCCCTCTGCTCCCAGGGGCTGGGGTGACAGCTGTGCACCGCTACACTTGGCGATCAGAGTGTAACAGCTAAAGAGAAGAGACTGAGGAAGTGTCTGCCACTTCAACGCATCAAGTGCCAGAAGAATAACAGACAGATGCCGGGCTGGCCTCGGTCCACATGCAGCCTTTCATCTCCTGCTTTCAGTGGCTCCCTGATGAAGGCAGCAGCCTGGGCCTCGAGACACATTACCTCCGCCTATGGAAAGGAACCGAAAAAAGGCCTCTGGCCCATCAGAGCTCACTGGAAGTCCACAGATGAGGCCAGCACCCTGCCAACAACCGTGTGACAAGCCCAGAGGCAGCCTCTCCCTGCCCAACCTTGAAATGGCTACAGCCTCCCCCACCACTCCACCACAGGTGAATCTGTGATTCCTGACCACAGAAACCCATTTCTTGAAGGTGTGAGATTTATCTGTTACAGACAGAAAGCGAGTGTGTGTATGCTGGTCCTGGGACTTGAACTCAGGGCCAGGATACTGTCTGAACTTTGCCTTGAGCAAAAATAACCATAGCACCATTTCTGGCTTCTTGCTAGTTAACTGGAGATAAGAGTCTCACAGACTCTTTCTGCTTGGGCTGGCTTTGAACCATGGTCCTCAGATCTCAGCCTCCTGAGTAGCTAGGGTGACAGATGCATTGCAAGTATATATGAAAACAGAAGCAAGACTCTCAGTGAAAGCTGCTGCTCAGCAGGGGATGGCAGGAGATAAAGACTCTAAAGGGAGAAAGCTGGCAGGAAGGGCCTGGGCTCACAAGGAAGGGAAAAGCATGAGTACAGTTCACACAGATTATCTGCAAACTATGAATCTAGAACAATGCCAGCTATTGACGTGGAGAGGGGTGAGGCTGTGTGAAATTTCTGGGAAACGTGTGGAAGTGCTGCACAACTGATTCAGCTATAAAGAAGAATGTCTATGTTCAAGCACCAAAAGTTATTTTTTGTTAATGCTGCTACTTAAATGTATCTTCTTAACACTGCACTGAAAAACACAGGAAGCTTAACAGAACTGCTCCCACAGAAAACTGGACCAAAAAAAACCACGTGTGTGACAAGACACAGGGTTCACCTTGACCTCACTCTTGGAATATCGTTCTTATCTGGGAAGAGAGTAACAACTGTTCCATGTTGGGGTTTTGACAGGTATTTTCACAAGAAGGAATCAGGAGTGCCGGGAGTTTGGCCTAGTGGTAGAGTGCTTGCCTAGCATGCACAAAGACCAGGGTTCAATTCTTCAGGTCCACATACATAGAAAAGCCAGAAGTGGTGCTGGGACTCACGTGGTAGAGCTCTAGCATTCAGAAAACCCAAGGAAAATGCTCAAGCCTTGAGGTTCAAGCCTCAAGACTGGCAAAAAAAAAAAAAAAAAAAAGGAATTTTAGAACCCTTGTGTCTGTATGAGCATGAGGCTACCCAAAGGTACCCCACGAGACTGCTCATGAACACATTTGGATGTATACAGTGAAATTTATCAACATTTACAAGAACACAGTGACCAGTATTTCCCAAATGACCAATGCATGATGTTTACTATGATTCTAAACAAGAACCAAAGATCTCAACTTCAAGGAAGATCATTTTGTAGAAAAGCAAAACATTACAATTTACATTTTATGTAATATGTAATTTACAGTTACATAACATGGCTCTTCAATTATTTCTTTTTCCAGATTTGGGTCACTTTTTTTTTTTTTTACACTAAAACAGCATGTCACACAACATACTGAATGCAGGAAGTGAAAGACAGAGCAGACACCAAATAAATCCAGAAAATATGTATCACTGTGCATACAGAAACATTTATAGTGGCAATGTAATGGATTTATAATGTGTTAAGTATTCGTTTAAACAGCCACCAGAAAGAAAAGCATCTACTCTCAACACTTTCTTGGTGTTCCTAGGACCTGAACCATGCCTTAGTCCTCCTCACTTCTATTTTTTGGATAAGGTCTTGGTTTTTGCCCAAGGCAGGCCTTGGGGCCCAGTCCTCCTACTTCTGCCTCCCTTGAAATGGGAGTCATAGGAGCCACAGCTCTCACCCAGTCTGTTGAGATACTGACTCACTGACATTTGTTTTACCCTGGAGTTGGCCTTAGACGGCAATCTCCCCACTTCCCACCAGGTAACTGGGGTTCCAGGCCGGAGCTCCCATGCCCAGCCCTTTTAAATACCATTTTAAGCATGTAAAGGAGTAAACCCCAGAAACATCAGGACCTGCTGACTTTCCCACTTCTTGCCTGGTACCCCAAACTTCTCCCTGGGAAGAACTATTCAGTCACCATTTATATTAACCTATATGGCTCCCCTGGGCGCCTGTGCTACTCTTCTCCCTTCACAGAAAACCTGAACAAAAGTCGGGCACCAATGGCACACGCCTGTAATCCTAGCTACTCAGGAGGCTGAGATCTGAGGATCATGATAGGAACTGTCTTCCAGAATGACCTTTAGAAGATATAGCAGACCGCTGTCACAAAGGTCTCAGGACAAGACAGCCCCATAATTACCCTTCAGCAATGCTTTCCCTTAGCAGAGATTACTTAAACTTAAGAAGCCTAACTTCCGCCGGCTGGCCCAGGTATTTCTCTATCATGCTTATTCAAAACCACCATCCCGCTGGGCACTGGGGGGCTCGTGCTTATAATCCTAGCTATGCAGACTGAGATCTGAGGACTGTGGATCAGGTAGAAAAGCCCATGCGACTCCTATCTGCAATTAACCACCAAAAAGCTAGAAGTAGAGCCTTGGGGGGAGGGGGGGAGAAAAGAAAAAAAAAACGCTCAGGGACAGTGCCCAGGCCTTGAGTTCAAGCTCCAGGACCTGTGCGTGCGCGCGCATGCACACATGCACACGGGCACGCACACACACACACCATGCATACAGGGAAAGTGAAGTCTCCTCTCTCAAAGGGCATAAAGGTAGGGTGAGGGCAGGGCAGGACTGGACTGGAGGAGTCTCACTCTTCACTGGTCAGACAGCTCAAGACACTAATCCCTTCTGGCCCGAAGCTAAGTCAGGAGCCCCAGGGCCGAGCTCCGTGAGGAGGGGGATGAGCACACCCCGGGCTCTTCAGGGAGACCAACTCACCATTTCCCCACACCCATACGACCAGAAAAACAAAACTGAAGACTTCAACAGCATGGCCTTATATCCCCTAAAAAAAAATGTTAGGAAGCATTTCCCGAATCAGATGTTGTGTCACCATAATGAAGCCACTTGTGGCTTGGTATCCTATTTTTATTACAATTTGCAGAATACAGTATTACTGCCAAAGAGCTTTCCTACGCAGACTCACACGGGGAACACAGTATTATCTATGCTATTTTTATTACATTTCCAGGTATTATTTTATATAGAGAGGCCCTAGTAAGTGATTCTCTTAAGATCCTAACTACCAAATGACTAAATAAATCTCTCCCTCTGGGAGTCTTTTTTTGTGCTGGTCCTGGGGCTTGAACTCAGAGCCTGGGCTGCCCCAAGCTTTTCTTGCTTAAGGCTGACCCTCTACCACTGAAGCTACAGCTCCACTTCTGGCTTTTTGGTGATTAATCAGAAATAAGTCTTATGGATTTTCTTGCCTGGGTTGACTTTAAACCAAAACCCTCTCAGATCTCAGCCTTTTGAGCCACCAGGGCCCAGCATAGATTTTTGCCTTAAGAGCTTCCTGTCGCAGGAAACAAAATCAGCTAAACAAAAATGTTCCATCAAAAGTCATTCCAGGGGCCGGGAACTTGGCTTAGTGATAGAGAGCTTGCCTAGCATGTATGAAGATCCGGGTTCAATACCTCGGTACCACATACACAGAAAGAGCCAGAAGTGGTGCTGTGGCACAAGTGATAGAACATTTCAAGCCCCACGACTGATGAAACAACCACAACAAAAGTCACTCCTGAAGAAAAAGTGATTTTCATTATGTAAATAATATAAAGAATAAAGTTTTTATTTACCAATTAATTTACTTTCTCAGAGAGATTTTTTTTTTTCTTTTCTTTATGGGTCATGGGGCTTGAACTCGGCCTGGGCACTGTCCTTGAGCTCTTCAGCTCAAGGCTGAAGAGCTATCTTGAGTCAAGCCCCACTTTCTGTTTTCTAGAGGTTATTTGGAGGTAAGAGTCTCAGGTCCTCTGTGTGCTGGCTGGCTTTGAACCTTGATCCTCAGATCTCAGTCTCCTGAGTAGCTAGGATTATAGGAGTGAGCCACCGTGCTGGAATGAGACAGATTTCTTTATTCCAGTTCCCCACCAAGAGTTTTCAGCTACCACCAAGCCCATAAAAGGAGTAAGGGGGGTTGACAGGTTCTGGCAAGTATTTCCAAAGGACTAAAGAAAGCAGCTGTAAAAATAAGCTGCACATGTCATTAAAACAAGCTGTGTGTGTGTGTGTGTGTGTGTGTGTGTGTGTGTGTAGTGGGGTGTGTGCCACACACATATACACACACACACAACTGTTAGCGCTGACTGGCAATTAGGTGTGTTTACCGAAAATGGAAAAACAATACTTAAGTGTGTATCACAAAACACCAAAGGCTCCTTGAAGTTGAAAAAGAGCATTTCATACTCTAGTTCAAGACAAAGTTACAAAGCACAATAAAAACAGCTCAATTCCCTGGGCTTGGAAAGTAAAGCGCCTATGTATGTTCTGTTCTTCACTCCTGCCCCCACGAAGTCAGATCCCAGGCTTGCTCTCAAACCTCAGTGAACGTGACTGTATTATTTCCGGGCTAGCCATGGCCCTTTCGCCACTTTTGGCAGCTTATTTTCAAGGCAGTTCAGACTTCTATTCATATATAGCTAGATGGTGGCTGCCCTGGCAGAGGTGGGGTCAAGGGCCATTTCGATTTTACAACATCATTTGAGAGCCATACACAATTATTAGTATGGACAGACAGGCCAGCTGATGGAAAGCACAGGAGAAACCTGTAAAAAAATAGGCTGGAGACCCTAACTGTCCCATACCCCCATTTCAGACATACAGTCACAGGTTAAAAAAAAAAAAAAGCATAGAATATAATTGGACAGTATTTTTCCTGTCGCTATTCCCCACCTCCCCCCAAAAAACAGAAATTCTGGCCAGGTACCAGTGGCTCATGCCTATAATGCCAGTTGCTCAAGAGGCTGAGATCTGAAGGCCCTGGTTTGAAGCCAGCCCCTACAGGAAAGTTCAGAAGACTCTTGAAGCTTCAGTGAACCACAAAAAGCCAGAAGTAGAGTCTAAGGCTCAAGTGGTAGAGCCTTAAACTGAAGAGCTCAGGGACAGTGCCAAAGCCCAGAGTTCAAGCCCCAGTACTGACAAAAAGAAAGAAGAAAATGTAACAAAGGCATAAATAGTTAAGAACTGAGAAAGGACAGGGAGCTTTGCACAAACAGATTGGGGTGACAGGGAGGGAGGGAAGAGGAGCCTCCACATAGAAGAAACGCCTGGTTTAGAAAGCTGAGATAAGTGTCTTCAGAGGATTATTCAAATGCCATCCTTTCAAATGTTACAAGAAAGGAAATGGTGCTTAGCAAGTATAGCCAGGCAAGATTTAGCAAGGAAAAGAGATAAACATCTAGGTAGCTGAGAAGTTACAGAAGATTTCAAACTCATTAATTCTTTTAATAAGCCACAAGCTTTTTTTAGGGGGGAAAAATATCAGTAGAAGGGGAAGAAAACACCACACACACACACACACACACACACACCATAGAAGGTCCTGGTATTTGAAGTCCAACCCTATTTTTTTTTCCTTGCTCTTTTCCTTTCAAGCAACATAAACAAGCTGTGGAAGATTTCATCAAAACAACCATCCATGTTTAAAGAGTCGTTATCTGAGACACATGGTACCCAGAAAGAGTGATAAAACAAGATTGGAAACAGTGTTTGTCTCCTCGGTTCAACTGTTGAATGTGTGATGTCTTTCCATAATAAAGCACCTCCTCGAATTGAGCACCTATCACAATTACCTTATGTCTGTCACCGTTCACCAGCAGCTCGGTTTTAACAGCTTCTTCAGACCGTACCCATCCATTATTTCCTACCGAATCTAACTCAACCTTCTTCATTTCTCCTCTGGTGCCTCACACCTCATCTCAGCTACACAGGAGGCTGAGATCCGAGGGTCATAGTTCTACTCCACCTAGTCAAGTCCATGAGACTCCCCCCCCCCCCGCCCCCCCCCCCCCGTCTTGGGACTTGAACTCTGGGCCTGGCCTTGTCCCTGAGCTCTTCAGCTCAAGGCGTGGTGCCAACTCGGATCTCAGCCTCCTGAGTAGCTAGGATTACAGGTGCGAGGCACCGGTGCCCAGCCATGACATTCGCATCCCCGATGAGGCACCAAAAAAAAAGAAAGAAAGAAGCGGAAGTGGACCTTGGCTCTTCAAGTGGGGTTAGAACACTTGAGAAAAAACCCACTGGGGAACAGCATCCAGACCCTGCCTTCGAGCCCCAGCCCCGCTCCCCCCGCCACAAAAAAACCCCCAAGCCCCTGCTGGGAGAACGGAGGCCACGCAGCACTGCGCACGGCCGCTTCTGGTCCCGGACACAGTTTCCCCAGGGACCCGAGCGACTCTGCGGCCCTTTCGGGCCTCCTCCGCGCCCGCCCCGCGCCCGCCCCGCGCCGGGCTCCGAGCTCACCCCTTCCTCCTCGGCCTCCCGCCCGCGCCTCCCCAGCCTGAGCCGCGGAGGAGCCCCGCGGGTCCCGCGGCCCCCAGGCCTACCCGACCCGCCTCCACGCCGGCTTTCACCACCGTCCGGTGAGGACGCGGGCGACAGCTCCGAGTGAAGCTGAGGCGGCGGGGCCCGCGCGGAGGAGGGGGCGCCCCGCCCCCACAAGGCACGACGGAATTAAACTTAAAGAGAACAAACCAGACCAGCCCAGGGGTGAACACTTCTGTAGGAAATTTAAAAAGAAAAAAAAAAAAAACGAAATTAAAAAAAATCCCTTCAGGGGCCTCGGGACGCCGCGGGCCCCGAGGCGCGGCCGCGGGCTGCCAAGGCAACCGGCGCGGACGGGGGCCGCCAGGGACCAAAAGGCCCCCGAGGCGCCCGCCCCCGCGGCCCGCCCCCCGGCCCCGCGCCGGCCAATCGCGGCGCGGGGGCGTGGCCGGCCGCCCGCCCGCCCCGCCCCGCCCGGGGAGGTGGGGGTGGGGCGGCGCCCCGGGCTGGGGGACTCGGGGCGCCCTCCCCCCCCTCCCCTCGGCCCCCCTCACCGTGATGTTGCAGTGCAGGGTGAGCGGCGGCGGCGGCGGGTGCGGGCTGCCGGGCGGCGCCGGCGTCGGCGGCACCAGGAACTGGCAGTGCAGCTCGTCCAGCTTCCAGCTGACGATGCGGAATCGCTCGTGGCTCTTGTCGAAGATGGACGCCAGGAACTTCAGCTCGGCCTTGAGCCCTGACACCGACATCTTCCCCTCATCTCCGGGAGGAGGGGTGCGGGGAGAAGCGTCTGACCTGAAGTCGCCGTCACGGCGGCCGCAACCGCGACCGCCCCCGCGGGGCCCGGCCCGGGGCCGCGTTCTCACGGCTCCGCCTTTCCCGCTACGACGACGACCCGCGTCGGAGCGCGGCTGGGGAAAATGGCGAGGGGCGCGCGGCCTCCGCGAGCCGCGGCCGCCTTTGTAACCGACTCCACCGGCAGGAGGCGGCGGCCCCGCGGCTTAAAAGGGCGACCGCGACGCCGCCCCCGTCCTCGCCCTCGCCCGGGAAAGGGCTGGCCCCGTCCCCGCCCCTCCGCGCGCGCGCCCGCGGAGCGCCCGCCGCGGCGCGTGCCCGCCGCCCGCGGGTGCGCGCGCACCCCGCCCGGCCGCCCCCCGCCTCGCCGGTGACCTCCCCGCGGCGGGCCCGAGCCAGGCCTCGGGGGCGGGGGAGGGGAGGGCCGAGCACGTGTGGAGCGGCGCGAGGCCCCGCCCCGCGCGAGGCCCCGCCCCCGAGACGAAGCCCCGCCCCGCCCCGCGTGCGCGCGCCTCCGCCCGAGGCCAAACACGTGCGCGGCCTCTGGCGCCGGCCACGTCGGCGCCGCGGCGGGGACGCGCGCGCGCCTGCGCGCACCCGGGGGGGGGGGCGACTCCTCCCGGCGGCCACCCACTCACCTGACCCGGGTCCCGGGCTGGGCGGACCCCGCGGGAGAGGTCCGAGGATGACCGCCCCGCCCCCTCCCCGCCCTGACTCCGCCCCCGCCCCCTCCCCGTCCTGTCCCCCCTACCCGCCCTCCCCTCCCCCTCACCTGTCCTGTCCCCCCTTATCTATCCCCCTTTCCCCTCCCCTCCCCTGTCCCCAACCCTCCCCTCCCCCTCACCTGTCCCCCCTCATCTATCCCCCTTTCCCCTCCCCCTCACCTGTCCCCACCCTCCTCTATCTCCCACCTGTCCTGTCCCCCCTCATATATCCCCCTCTCACCTTCCCCCTCACCTGTCCTCCCCCTTCCCTCCCCTCCCTGTTCCCCCCAGTCCTCCCATCACCAAAGCCACCAGGCCCTTCTCTCACCCACCCCACTTGTCCAGTTTCTCAGGCCCAGACCCTGTCTGTCTTAAGTTTAATTTCTCTCTCTCTCTTTTTTTTTTTTTTTCCAGTCCTGGGCTTGAACTCAGGGCCTGAGCACTGTCCTTGGACTTTCTCAAGGCTAGAGCTCTACCACTTGAGCCTCAGCACCACTTCCGGCTTTTTTCTATGTATGTGGTACCAAGGAATCGAACCCGGGTCTTCGTGCATGCTAGGCAAGCACTTTAACCACTAGGCCAAACTCCCGGCCCTCTCCTGGCTTTTGAAAGCTGTAACCCCCACATCTAGTCGACGCCCAGTGATAATCCAGTGATTGTTCACTCATCTGGACTGCCCAGAATCTCGCACGTGAAATCCATGGGGCCACAGTTAGCGTGTGTAGTCATGTGTTCTAGAGACTGGGTGGGCTTTCTGGGCATGCAAACACCCAGAGGCACTAGGCTTCTATGTAGGCCCAGTGCCTGATTAACCGCTCTGCTCTTAACCTCTCAAAATTCGTGACTTTTCAATTCGTATTTTTCCTTTTACACTGCTCCTGAGGAAGAAAGAGTACCTGGGCCTGGTATCTTAAGAGTGATTGGTCTTTAAGGAATTTTTAGTCTACTGATCTCAGAACAAGTCCACAGTTTTTATTTTTCGTTTACTTCTGACTCTGTACCATGTAAGCTATAGTGCTTCTTTTTTGGGGTAGCTAATAAAATCTGCATATGGAATTTTAGGAGAAGCCAGGTAGTGATGACATCCTCTTGTCATCCTAGCTACTCAAGAGGCTGAGACCTACGGGTCACAGATCGAAGCTAGCCAGGGCAGGAAAGCTATGGCACTCTCATCTCCAATTAATCACCCGAAAGAAAAAGAGAAAACCAGAAGTAGATCTGTGGTTCAAGTTGGTAGAGCTCTAGCCCTGCGGGGGGGGGGGGGGGGGGGGGGGAGGGGGGAAGCAGAGGCAGCGCCCAGACCCTGAGCTCAAGCCAAAGAGCCAACCCCACACACACAAAATAAGTAGATAAGAGGCAGGCAGCAACTTCAGACACTGAGACTGGGAAAGGGGCTTGGGGCTATAAGACAGGACTAACATATTGCATTGCTATCGTTGAAGAGAGCCAGAAGTGGAGTCGTGGCTCAAGTGGTTGAGTGCTAGTCTAGAGTAAAAAAGCTCGGCGAAAGTGCCCTGGTCCTAAGTTTCAAGCACAGTGACCTACTAAAAAAAAAAAAAAGAAGAAGAAGACAGGGGCTAGGAGGGGTTTGGCCTAGTGGTAGAGTGCTTGCCTAGCATGCACAAACACCCAGGTTCAATTCCTCAGTGTCACTCACATAGAAAAGCCAGAAGTGGAGCTGTGGCTCAAGTGGTAGCATTCTAGCCTTGAGAAAGCCCGAGGACTGGCACCAAAAAAAAAAAAGACTAACTAGACTAAGAAATGAAATGCCCTAGACAAGTTATTTCACCTATTCGGTTATATTCACATTACTGTAAGACAATTGCTACCTAAATCATTCATTTTACATGTAGTATCTCAAATACAGGTACAGATACTAATTTCAAAATTATTTATGGACTATGGTCTCGCTCGAAGCCCTCAGAGAGCTAAAAGAGTATACTCCCTGGATTCACAAAGCTTGCGGGGCACTGGGGACTCACGCCTGTCATCCTAGCTACTCAGGAGATTGAGATCTGAGGATGGCAGTTCAAAGCCAGCCTAGGCAGGAAAGTCCATGAGACTCTTATCTCCAAATGGTGCTGTGGCGCTCATGGTAGAGCATTAGCCTCGATCATAAATGCTCAGGCACAAAGCCCACGCCATGAGTTCAAACCCCACAAGTGGCAAAATAAATAAATAAATAAATAAATAAGCAATTAAACTTCTGAATGGACCTTTGAGGACATTTCCAGAAACAATTCTATCAGGAGGGCACAGACCAAACAAATGGATTCACAATAGAATGCCAACAACCAGAAACAGCTAGCCACGGTGGACCAAGCTTTCTGAAACCTTAGCTAAGAGAAATTCCTCCTCTTCCCATTGTTTTTTTTTTTTTTTTTTTTGCAAGTCCTGGGCTTGAGCTCAGGGCCTGAGCACTGTCCTTGGACTTTCTCAAGGCTAGAGCTCTACCACTTGAGCCTCAGCACCACTTCTGGCTTTTTTCTATGTATGTGGTACCGAGGAATTGAACCCGGGTCTTCATGCATGCTAGGCAAGCACTTTTAACCACTAGGCCAAACTCCCGGCCCCTCCTCCTCCCATTGTTGTGCCAGTGACACAAAAGTAAGGAATACAGGAAATAAGGAATTACAAGGCAGGTTGGGGGGGGGGTGCCTGAGTGACGTAAGCAGGAGCCCAGATGCTGCCAGTCTGCCTTGGCAGGCTGAGAGGCAAATTGGGTCACCAGCAGACATATGTGCAGAGGCACAGGGACCATGAGAGCTTACAAGAGCCTGCCCTGCCTCCCTCCCTCAGGCTTTGTCAGACAGAGAAAGTTCTGGAGCCTGGACAGACATGCCAGAATGACAGTTGCATTTGATGAGAGTGATTGCTTTTAAGATTAATTGACTGTGTTTGTGTGTGTGTGTGTAGACTGGAGAGTTAACACACTCTACCACTGAGTCACAGCTCTGCTTCTGGCTTTTTTTGGTGCTTCACTGGAGATGAGAGTCTCACAGACTTTTTTTTTTTTTTTTTTTTTTTTGCCAGTCCTGGGCTTGAGTTCAGGGCCTGAGCTCTGTCCTTGGACTTTCTCAAGGCTAGAGCTCTACCACTTGAGCCTCAGCACCACTTCTGGCTTTTTTCTATGTATGTGGTACCGAGGAATCGAACCCGGGTCTTCATGCATGCTAGGCAAGCACTTTAACCACTAGGCCAAACTCCCGGCCCCCTCACAGGCTTTCTTGCCTGGGCT
Source organism: Megascapheus bottae (assembly GCF_031878675.1). Lineage (NCBI taxonomy): Eukaryota > Metazoa > Chordata > Mammalia > Rodentia > Geomyidae > Megascapheus > Megascapheus bottae. The sequence continues at coordinate 958,971 of NC_143538.1, read as the reverse complement.
GGCTTCAAACTGTGATCCTCAGATCTCAACCTCCCGAGTAGCTAGGATAACAGGCGTGAGCCACCAGTGCCTGGCTAATTTTTTACTTTTATTTTGTCTTTTAGTATAATTTCTTCCCAGAAAGAAGCAATTAAAAACAAACAGGCAGATAATCCTGGAATTGATGCTTGCATATCTGCAATCTCCAGGGCTATCAATCACACTTGGAATCATCTCTTTATTTGGAGAAAAGTTTATTTGAAAGACAGTCTTTGATAACCACCAGCTAGCAGACAGATGCAGCTGGCCCAAACATCTGGGCAACTTGAGTGTTTTCCAATGATCCCCTTCTTAAATCCAAGAAAACAGGTTTTATCTACTAATTACTGCCTGCAAAGGGGAATGGGCATTTAAAAGGTGCCTGTACTTATGCCTGCCTATAATACCAGCTACTCACCCAGGGGGCAGCCCTCAGTGGTTCAAAGACAAATCTGAAAATAGGAAAGCAAAGGGGAGAAAACAAGATGAGGGGAGGGGGTGGGGGGAAGGAAATGGGGACAAAAACATGAGAAGGGGTATCAACGTGTAAGAAGTAATGCACCTTCTATCCGGCAAATATAACTGTAACTCCTCTATTAATTACAATAAAAAAGAAAAGAAACACATACACAGACAATTCTGAGAGACTCTTGCCAGGCTCTAGTGCCTCACACCTGTAATCCTAGCTAGTCAGGAGGCTGAAATCAGAGGATCACCATTGGAGGCCAGCCCAGGCAGAAAAGTCTTCTGACTCAACCTCTCAAAAAACAAGAAGTGGTGCTGGCTCCAGTGGTAGAGCACTAGCCTTGAGCAAAAACAGCTCGAGTCCTGAGTTCAAGCCTCACAACCTACAAAAGAGAGAGAGATTCATTAACCAGCAAAAAGCTAGAAGTGGGGCTGTAACCCAAATGGTAGAACACCAGCCTACCCAATAAAAATTGAAGAACGAACACAGGGCCCTGAGTTCAAGTTCAAGTACTGGCATTAAGAAAAAGAGGGAGGAATGGAGAAGAAGGGAAAACACTCAAGTTGCCAAAGGGTGCAGAAATGTTCAGGCCAGCGCCATCTGTCTGCTATCTGGTGGTTATCAAGGTTGGATCTGTCCCCGGAGACTGGGACAGAAGTCCAATCCTGTAGTATTCAGGCCTGAGCAAAGCACTCCTGACATGCGGGACGTACCTGTACATCAGAGGCAGGAGAAGAATGTCACCATCTTTTTTGTGTTGTTTGGTCAGCTGTAGGTCTTGAACTCTGGGCCTGGGCACTGTCCCCGAACTCTTCAGGCTCAAGGCTAGCGCTCTATCACGTTGAGCCTCAGCACCATTTCCAGTTTTCTGGTGGTTTATTGGAGATCCGAGTCTCATGAACTTTGGTGCCCGGGCAGGCTTTGAACTGAAATCCTCAGATTCTCAGCCTCCTGAGAGGCGTAAGCCACCAGCACCGGGCTGTCTTTAAGATTTTTTATAGTAAATGCTCTAAGAAAGAAAGAACAAGTTAAGGGCTGATCTCAGGAACTGACTAGGAGAATTTCCAGATAAGAACTAAAAAGGGGATCCCCACCCCCACCCCACTGGTGGCTCACACCAGCTATTCAGGAAGCTGAGATCCGAGGGTCAAAGTATGAAGCCAACTGAGATGGGAAAAAAATCCATGAAACAATTATCCCCTAGCATGAAAAAGCCAGAAGTGGAGCTGTGGCCCAAGTGAATGTCAGCCTTGAACTAAAATGCTCAAGGACAGTCCCTAAGTTCACGACCCAGGACTGGCAAAAAAACAAAAACAAAAACAGGTATTCTGCTCTGCGTGTAAATCTCCACCTCCTCATTAGAGTTCTTCCTCTCCACTGAAAGGCTCACAGTGGCAGGCCTCAGGTGAGGACAGCAAGAGGCAAGCCACAGTGAGAATGCAGCCTGCAATCTTAGCTTCTCAGGGGGCTGAGATCAAAGGTCACAATTTGAGGTTACCTTGGGGTAGGGGTGGGAGGGAGAGTCTGAAGTGAAGCTGTGGCTCAAAGTGTTAGCTTTGAACAAAAACAGCTCAGGAACACAGCCCAGGCCTTGAGTTCAAGCCTCGTGAGTGGTACAAAAAAAAAAAGGAAAAGAAAAATAACAGGAGGAGACCAGGCTCAGGGACCGAGGGACTGCAGGGACAGCAGGTGGTGTTTCTGAGAGCATCTGAACACCACACCAGGAACTGATTGTCCCCCAAACACCACACAACACCCAGATGAAATTCATGCCCGTAATCCTGGCTACTAAGAAGCCTGAGATGAGAGGATTGAGTTTAAAATCTGAATCCAATTAACCAGAAAAAAAAAATAATAATAATAAGTAGGGTTGGGGGCGTGGCCTAGTGGTAGAGTGCTGGCCTAGCATGCCCGAAGCCCTGGGTTTGATTCCTCGGTACCACATACTACACAGAAAAGGCTGCTGTGGTTCAAGTGGTAGAGCGCTAGCCTTTAGAAAGCTCAAGAACCCTGAGTTCAAGCCCCAAGCCAAAATAAAGAACAAGTGGAGGCCTGGCTCAAATGGTAAAGCACCAGCCTTGAAGTGGAAAAAGCCAAACAAGAGTACCAGATCCTGAATTCCAGTCCCAGTGCCTGCACAAAATGAAACAAAACAAAAGGCCTCCATCTTTTGCTTGCCCCTGGTATGCGGGCCTTTCCTTCATCTCAAATTTCTTCCCTGTCCCATCTCTTGGCCCTTTATTCCTCGGAACTTGTGGGCATCTATGCCAGGGAAGGCCTATTTCTGTGAGTTCTAGCATCCTTAGAATCTTCAAATTCTTCTAACTCATTGTATTTGTGTGTGTATCTGTGTACTGGGACTTGAACTCAGGGCCTCATGCGCTCACTTGACTTTTTCACTCAAGGCTGGCGCTCTACCACTTGAGCTTCAGCTCTACTTCCCATTTCTTGCTTTTTCACCAGAGATCTGAGTCTCACGGATTTGTCTGCCTAGGCTGGCTTCAAACCACCAGGATTCGCAGATCTCAGCCTCTTGAGTAGCTGGGATGACAGGATTACAGGCCTGAACTACCAGCCTGAGTCTTTGTTTTCAGTGATGACTCAGTGGCCTTCTCCAGTTCTGTAGGGGAAAAGCCATACCTTCCCACCAGCCTCTGGTCACCTTTCCCAGGCTCTCCCTGCCTCAACCCTGTTAGCTTCATGACAAGGTAAACATTCTGTCTGAGAGAATCAAAAGTTTAAGGTGTGTCCATTTTTTTCCAAACCCCTAAATTTCTCCCCCCACCCCTAGATCTTTGCCTTGGGGGGGACAGTGCTGGCTTTGGGGGTGAAGCAGGGAAAAGAGAAACCACCCCTATGTAACTGGGGTTAGGAATTATCTCAACCCCCATCCCACCCCTGTTCAAGCACAGCTGGCCCCGGGATGGGTCAGGGCCTGTTTGAATGTGGGTGTGCCAGGCATTCTGGGAATCCATGTTGAGCTCAGACACCCCACTAAAACAGGAAGCGCTGAATCACAAGGTGGTGACAAGCTTTCCCTCCTCTTCCTTTCTGCTCCCTCTGCAGCTCTCCTGAGAGGTGTGTACCCCCTCCCGCTATGGGGGTGACAGCTAGTCCACAGAACCCACCCAGTATTTCCCCCTAGCGGTCAGCTTGGGGTATTACAGGACTGTCCAGGCCACTACAGTGATGTCCAGAAAAATATAAGAAACATTTGCTTGCATCACATTGTTACCCATTATTTGTAGGGAGCCAGCAGGGCTCCCCTCTTCCACTGGCAGACTTCCCTGGCCAGGCGGGCTTTGAACTGTGATCCTTAGATCTCAGCCTCGTGAGCAGCTAGGATGGCAGGCGTCAGCCACTGCCACCAGGTTGAGCTGTGACGCAAGTGGTAGAGCGCCAGCCTTGAGCAAGAATAGCTCAAGAACAATGCCCAGGCCCTGAGTTCAAGTCTTAGGGCTGGCCACACAACACACACAACACATACACACACATACACACGACACACACATACAGACACAAAGACATGACACTCACAGAGACATGAGACACACACAGACACACACACACATACAGACACAAGACACAGACACACCACACATACACAACACACACATACAGACACACAGACACGACACTCACAGAGACATGAGACACACACAGACACGACACATACAGACACAAGACACACACAGAGACACACCACACACATACAGACACACACAAAGACACACCACACATACACACATATACACACGACACACACATACAGACAAAAGACACACACAGACACACCACACAGACACACACATACACACGACACACACAGACACGACACGCATACCACATACACACACACAGAGACATAAGACACAGACACACACACAGACACACACACAAACACACCACACATACACACCACACATACAGACAACACACACATACAGACACAAGACACACACAGACACACACACAGACACGACATACACACTACACACACAAACACACACACCACATACCACACATACACACATACAGACACGACACACACGTACAGACACACACATACAGATGGCACACACACACACACCACACATACACACCACACACACACCACACACACAGTAAGAATCCATCCTTTATATACTAGATGTCACCAGGGACACCGGGCCCTTCCATACCTGGACCAAGGCCAGTCTGGGTCCAGGGACAGGCATCTTCCACCGGGACGGTGGTTCCGCAGGACAGGGCAGGGAGGACGGGCCGGGAGGGCCGTCTGGACGCGGTGAGTCCCCCGCCCGGCTGCCCGGCTGCCCGGCTGCCCTGCGGGCTCCAGCCCCGCCCACGGTGGAGCGCTTCCCAGAGGCTCGCAGGACCCGAGGCCAGGCGCGGAGACGTAGTTCCTCACCGCGTCCTGCAGGGGGCAGCAGAGCAGCGCGGACGCGGAGCGCGCCTCGCCGGTGCTTCCCAGGGACGGTGCGGACGGGGGCGGGGAAAAGGAGAGGGGTGGGCGGGGAGTGGGCGGGGCGGAGCCTAAGTGGGCGGTGTTTCAGTGGGGTCGGAGAGGCGGGGCCGGAGCTGGAGGGGCGGGGCCTAGGCGGGGCCTAGGTGGGCGATGTCTCAGCGGACTCGGAGGGGCGGGGCCGGGGCGGGGTGGAGCCTAGGTGGGCGGTGTTTCAGTGGACTCGGAGGGGCGGGGCCGGGGCGGGGCGGAGTGTAAGTGGGCCGTGTTTCAGCGGACTCGGTGGGGCGGGGCCTAGGCGGGGCCTAGGTGGGCGATGTCTCAGCGGACTCGGAGGGACGGGGCCGGGCAGGGGCGGAGCCAAGATGGGCGGTATTTCAGCGGATCGGAGGGGCGGGGCCGGTGAGGGGCGGGGCCTAGGTGGGAGGTGTTTTAGCGGTGTCGGAGGGGCGGGGCCGGGGCTGGAGGGGCGGGGCCGGGCCGGGGCGGAGTTTCAGAGGACTCGGAGGGGCGGGGCCTGGGTGGGCGGGGTTTCGGCGGGGCGGGCCCTGCAGCTGCTCTCGGGGCCCGCGGCTGGTAACAGCCATGGCTGGTTCCTGAGTTCAGGGACAGCACTTTGCCGCTTGAGTCGCAACTCTACTACCAGATTTTTGTCTGTTTTGTTTTCTTTGGGTCTTGAGCTCGGCCTGAGCACACACTTGAGCCCCAGCACCACTTCTGGCTTTTTCTGTGTCTGTGGTACTGAGGAATGGAACCCGGGTCTTCGTGCATGCTAGGCGAGCACTATCTCGAGGCCACATTCCCGGCCCCTCTTCTTATTTCTTTTAAGGCCATTTTCTTTCCTGGAGCACCATTGTCTTTGAAGATGCTTTGGCAATGACTAAACCTTCAGACCCCTCAGCACCTGCTTCAGCTCCTTGAGTGTGAGCAGAGTGTGCACCTGCCTGTGGCTGGATTTGCCTGACCCTGACCCTGACCGTGACCCTGAGCCTGGGGCTGGTGGCTTGCACCGGTCATCCCTCCCTACTCAGGAGGCTGAGATCTGAGGAGCATGGTTTGAAGCAAAGCCAGCCCAGGCCCAATGAACCACCAGGAAACCAGAAGTGGTGCTGTGGCTTAAGTGGTAGAGCACTAGACTTGAGCACAAAAGCTCAGGGACAGCACCCATGCCTTAGTTCATGCCCCAGGATTGGCAAAAATAAATAAATAAATAGATAAACAAATAAATCATACATTAAATAAAAGAAGACTGATTCCATCTCCTAACTCAAGAATTAAAGATGTCAGGCAGAAAGCAGAGACCTTAGGAAACCTTTGTGCCTTTCTTGTCTGCTTTGACCACATTTATTCCTGTCATTTTGTTCCAAATACTCACACCCTTGATCTCTTGGAGTAAGTATATTGGTTTAGTGAATTGCAAAGAGATAAGTCTCCTGGAAGCATGACTTTTTTTCCATTTCCAAGGTCACCCCTTTGCTCCACTTAACCCCAAATTAGCATGCCATTTGTTCCCTTGTTTCTGAGCCCTCTTCAGTTAATTACCTCAGAACATGCAGCCATTGCAAAAAAGGGCTTCAACTTTTTTCACTTCCATTTTTAGTTGAGCCTCTGTTATCCAAAAGATGGATCTGACAGAAGAATCAATAATAGACAATTATTTTTATAGTTGAATTCTGCTAGCGTATCAAGTCTATATCGGCCACTTATTACTACAAATGATTTTGGGAGAAGGAGGATGATTTCCCATCCTAACACAAAATCTCAGTCCAAAATTGAAACACTGTCTTTGGGCTTTCTCAAGGCTAGAACTCTTCCCACTTGAGCCACAGTAGCACCTCTGGCTTTTCTATGTATGTGGTACCAAGGACTCGAAACCAGGGCTTTGTGCATGCTAGCAAGCACTCTAGCACTAGGTCAAACTCCCAGCTCCAAGATTTTTTAAATTACAATAAAAAGTTAATTGGGGGCCAGGAGTACGACCCCCTGATTAGAGTGCTTGCCTAGCACACATGAAGCCTGGGTTCAATTCCTTGGTACTACATACACAGAAAAATCCAGAAGTGCCCTTGTGGATCAAGTGGCAGAGTGTTAGCCTTGAGGCTCAGAGAGGCCAAGTTGTTGGCTCGAGGTGGCTGGAAGTACATGGTCTTGTTTCAGAACATGACTCTTCCTCTGTCCACACCTTGTATGGCAGAATGTTTCACATAATTTAAGTATATTTCTGCTATTAGGCTGGGCACACTTGTGAATAATTCAGCTCTCATAAATTTATCTCAAAGAAAAGGCAACAAAATGGAACAAAGGCGATCTAATGGGTGGCATTCATGAATAAATGATAGGGTCCCCTGGTTTTTAAATAAAAATTATTTACTTCCCTTGTGGCTTCATTTTTTTTTGCCTGTCATTAAGAGGGGCTCAGCCACACATGCAATTAAAAAAAATATTTATCCTGCTTTCCTGCTAGCTATGCTAGAGAGTGGTACATGGGTTTGGGGGATCCTGGTTGGTTTGGGAGTGCCCAGAAGTTCAGAGCTGCAGAAACATTTTGGCATTGGTTCTGTGGCAGAGTCCTGTGAGCTTTGACCTTGAACTTTGTGGTCCAGGGTGTTCTGATAAAAGTGCTCAGAGAATGAGTATTGTCACACCCGTCACCCCAGCTTCCCAGAAGGCTGAGATCTGAGGATTGTGGTTCATATAGCCCGGGCAGAAAAGTCCCTGAGACCACACACACACACACCACACACCAGAAGTGGCACTGTGGTTCAAGTGGTAGAGTGCCAGCCTTGAACACAAAAGCTCAGGGATAGTACCCAGGCCCAGAGTTCAAGCCCCAGGACCTGTAATCAATCAATCAAACAAACAAACAATAAAAATCAGAGGGTCCTACGTGAAATATCAGATTATTATTATTTGGCCAATCCTGGTGCTTGAACTCAGGGCCTGAGCACTGTCCTTTGAGCTTTCTCAAGACTAGAGCTCTACCACTTGAGCCACAGCACCACTTCCGGCTTTTTCTGTGCTGGTGTTGCTGAGGATTCAAACCCAGGGCTTCGTGCATGCTGGACAAGCACTCTACCATTAGGCCATATTCTTTGAGCCACAGCCCCGCTTCTGGTTTTCTGGTTTATTGGAGGCTCATTGGACAGAAGAGTCTCCCAGACTGTCCTGCCTGGGCTGGCTTTGAACTGCAATCCTCAGATCTCAGCCTCCTGAGTAGCTAGGATTCCAGGCCAGAACCTCAGATGCTCAGCTAGGAAAGCATTTTAATGACGGTGAATGCTGAAACGATTGTCAACAAAATAAAGCCTCTCCCTTTCAAACCTTGAGAACAGAGTCCACAGGAGTTTCTATTAAGCCTGCTCTTCCTGCCCACCAATTTAGCTCAATTGAATCTCTAGCAAATTGAATCTCAGGCAGCATGAAAAAAAAAAATATCCTTAGAGTCCTAAAGACTCCAGTGAAATGACAGCCAGGCTGGAAGAGCCTTATAGGGGTCACCTGCTGGTCAGTATCCCCCCCCCCAAGCTGCATCTCCCCGGGAGCCAAGGGGTTCATATTTCCTTTGGCACAAATGTCAGGCAGTAATGAACGTGTGTCAGTGTCCAGGTTTGTCATCACAGCTCATCTGACACAGGGAGAAGAGGGAGAGATCCTCCCTGAGATTCTCCATTCTTCTTTTCCTATCAAATCTTCTCCCACACCCCCATCTCAAGGCACCAGTGGCTCACGCCAATCATCCTAGCTACTCTGCAGGCTGAAATCTGAAGATTAACGTTCAAAGCCAGTCTGGGCAGAAAAATCCCTGTGAGACTCTTATCTCCAATAAACCACTTACAAACCAGAAGTGGCACTGTGGTTGAAAATGACAGAGCGCTAGCCTTGAGCAAAACAAACTCAGGACAGCGCCCAGGCTTTAAGTTCAAGCCACAGGACTGACAAAACACACACACAACAACAATAATCTTCAGTCCAGGAAGGAACCCAAGCCAGCAAGCAACTGTGTCTCACAGGCATCCCCCCTACCAACACCCTCACTTGTTAATGGGGTAACCTCAAGCCATCTCTTAATCATTGCCTTCTGTTTCCATCTGTGAGGTGTGGCTTAACTAAAACAAGGCTGACAAATTCTATACGAAAGTCCCGTTGTGAGGACTAAATCAGATTTGTAGATTTGTCACCGAAATGGTAGGCACACAGGGTATGTCCATTTTGGTTGGAACTCTTTTGGCTGAAAAACTGGTTTGTAGCCAAACTGTGGATTAGCCACTAATGTCTGACTATTAGCCAGAGATTGATCAGGGCTCTGGCCTTGTCTCTTTGTGTTTCCAACCTCTCTTTTATACAGTATTCTTCCTCTTTCTTTTCCTTTTTTTTTTTTTGTCACTTGTGGGACTTGAACTCTTGGCTTCTGTCCCTGAGCTCTTCAGCTCAAGGTTAGCACTCTACCATTTGAGCCACAGTGCTACCTCCAGCTTTTTCTACACAGAAATGGAACCCAGGGTGAGCATTCTATCACTGAGCCACATTCTCAGCCCAGGAAGTTCTTTTCAACACATCCCGAAACTGATATGCAGCTGGAGCTATGGCTCAGGTAGTAGTGTGCCACGCTGGTGAGCAAAATCGTCGGACACTGAGTTCATATCAAACATATCCATATCAAACAAAGAAAAAGAAGAAAAAGGGGCTGAGAGTTTGGCCTAGTGGTAGAGTGCTTTCCTACCATGCACCAAGACCCAGGTTCGATTCCTCAGTACTACATACATAGAAAAAAGCTGGAAATGGTGCTGAGGCTCAAGTCGTAGAGTTCTAGCCTTGAGAAAGTCCAAGGACAGTGCTCAGGCTCTGAGCTCAAGCCCAGGACTGGCAAAAAGAAAAAAGAAAAAGAAGAAGAAAAAAAACAGAAAGAAAAGAAGCTGGGTACTGGTGGCTCATGCCTGTAATCCTAGCTATTTAGGATGCTGAAATTTCTGAAGGTCCTGGTTCAAAACCAGCCTGGGTGGGAACATGAGACTCTTATCTCCAATACCTCACCAGAAAACCACCAGCAGCATTGTGGCTCAAGTAGTGGAGTGCCAGTTTCAGAAACAACTTGAAACAACTAAGAGACAGCACCCAGGCCAGAGTTCAAACCCCAGACTCAGCATCAAGGGAAAAAAAAGGGTATGGAGGGGGCAGGAGTTTGACCTACTGGTAGAATACTAGCCTAGCATGCCTGAAGCTCTGAGTTCGATTCCTCACTACCACCTACTCAGAAAAAGCGGGAAGTGTCGCTGTGTGTCAAATGGTAGAGTGTTAACCTTGAGTAAACAGTGTCTAAGAACAGTGCCCAGGCTCTGAATTTAAGCCCCAGGACTGGGGGGAAAAAAACATTTTTTTCCCCTTCTGTTCCCAGAGAACTGCTTGCTTCTTCCAGTAACCCTCCTGAGACCCTGGGCAAAGCTGCCAGGGCTTTGGCTTTTACAGCTGGTTTTGGCCAGGGAGCCTGAGAATCAAAAATTCAGTTCCATCTTTAATCACTTTATTCTTCCAATAAAGAAGATTAAATTTATTTTTAAATAGCTCTCTCTCTCTCTCTCTCTCTCTCTCTCTCTCTCTCTCTCTCTCTCTCTCTTTCTTTCTCATGGAAATGAAGAGGAAACTAAGATTGGAAAGAGCAGAGCAAAGATTTTTTTCTTTTTTTTTTTTTCTTTTTTTTGGCCAGTCCTGGAGCTTAAGCTCAGAGCCTGAGCACTGTCCTTGGGCTTTCTCAAGGCTAGAGCTCTACCACTTGAGCCTCAGCACCACTTCTGGCTTTTTTCTATGTATGTGGTACTGAGGAATCGAACCTGGGTCTTCATGCATGCTAGGTAAGCACTCTACCACTAGGCCAAACTCCTGGTCTAGAGCCTTTTTCTGGTTCTCTCTCTCTCTTTTTTTTTTTGGTCGTGGGGCTTGAACTTGGTCTCTGAGCTCTTCAGCTCAAGGCTACTGCCCAACCATTGAGCCAAGCTGGACTTCCCAATTTCTAGAGGTCAACTGGAGATGAGTCTCAGATCCTTTTGTGCCCAGGCTGGCTTTGAACTTTGATCCTCAGATCTCAGCCTCCTGAGTAGCTAGGATTACAGGCGGGAGCCTCTGCACTCAGCTTTCTGGTTCTTTTTTTCCTCCCTCCCTAATATTGGAGCTAGGCCATAGGTAGTCATACTGCAGAACCTGAAGACCCTTCACCTGGCACAGAGAGTCCTGCAGTGCCAGGATGCAGAGCCCCATACAGGGACAGTGTCTAATGGGGCCAGAAAAGGCAGAATCCTTGGGCTCCACACTTCAGAAAACTTGCTTTCTCCAAAGCTCAGCACCAAGTGTGGGAGGAGAGGGCCAGCCTGGGCCAGCCCTTGCCAGCCAAGCTGGGCTGTCTTCCCATGCCAGGGAGCCTAAGCAGGCCCAGAAAGGGCAACACAAAGAATATACCACAAGCCTGGCAGTGGTGGCTCACGCCTGTCATCCCAGCTACTCAGGAGGCTGAGAGCTGAGAATCATGGTTCGAAGTCAGCCTGAGCAGGAAAAGCCATGAGACTCTTACCCAATGAACCATCGAAGTGGAGCTGTGGCTCAGGTAATAGAGCAGAAGCCTTGAGCAAAAGAAGCTTAGGGACAGCGCCCAGGCCCTGAGTTCAAGCCCCAGGACTGGCAAAAATAAAAAACACAAAAACAAAACCCTCAGAACAACTCTACACTGGATGTCTGGCTCAGGTGGTAGAGCAAACAAGCACAAAACCCTCAATTTCAACCCTGATACCAGCTCAAGCTAATTCCACTCTCAAAACTTCTACCAGGAATCCATAGAAATGTATCTCTCCGCTGGGTACCTGGAATTCTCAGGGCAGATGAACTTTCTAGAAATATTCCTCTTGGGGCTTTTATTGGAAGCTCTTTCAAGTTCCGAAGCAGGATCTTTTTCTGAATGTCATCACACCATCTGTCCTCTTTGAGCTTCTCAAAATTCACTCCCCAGGGTACCCGGGAAGCTGTGAGCAGATGGGTGGGGAGGCCTGCTGTGAAATCCCATTACTACATGCCACTAATTGACTTCACAGTTAGCAAAGTAATTAGGAAAGGGCTGTCCCATCCAGAAAGACTCTGAACACACCATCACAGCCCACAGCTTGTCACGGGCGACGCACTCTGTGACACATTCCTTTCCCCAAGGAACGGTGACTGGAGCGCGTGCGTGTGTGCGTGCGTGCGTGCGTGCGTGCGTGCGTGCGTGCGTGTGTGTGTGTGTGTGTGTGTGTGTGCCAGTCCTGCCTGGGACTCAAACTCAGGGCCTGGGAGCTGTCCCTGAGCTCTTTCACTCAAGGCTAGGGCTCTACCACTTTAAGCCACAGCTCCACTTTGGGTTTTCTGGAGGTTCACCCTGTCCTGGTGGGCTTTGAACCACAATTCTCAGATCTCACAGTGGTTAGGATAACAGGCATGAGCCTTTTCTCTCGGCTAACCAAGAGAAAAGTTTTGCCATGTGAATCTGTGATTTTACTGGCTCCCTTCTGCCACTCTCTGACGTGGGGGTGCGATGGGAGGGACAGTGGAGGGAGGGAGGCAAAAGAAGGCGAGAGCCACCCATCCACAAAGATGGACGGGAAAGAAGGATGTCCCCATGGCAGCTTGTAGAAGACACTGGAGACCCACAGAATGAAGGCCTGCCTGACTGCCAGGACAAACGGATCCTGAGGCTAGGTGCTGGTGGCTCAGACCTGTCATCCCAGCTACTCAGGAGGTTCAAAGCCAGCCCAAGCATGCAACATCCGTGAGACTCTTATCTCTAATTATCCAGCAAGAGGCTGGAAGTAGAGGTGTGGCTCAAGTGGCAGTGCGCCATCCTTGAGAGAAAAAGCAAAAGCTTGAGGTTCTGAGTTCAAGCCCCAGTACCAGCGCATGCGTACCTTGAAGGGTCTTTGATCCTACAGTGGGGCTTTCTCCCCAAGTTTCAGAGACCTTGACAATGCCTGGTCTCTCTGGCCTACATCCTCTTCTCTCTTCTCCTCTTTCTCCTCCTCCTCCTCTTCCTCCTCTTCCTCCTCCACTTCCTCCTCCTCCTCCTTCTTCTATGGGTCTTGGGGCTTGAACTCAGCCTGGACGCTGTCCCTGAGCTCTTTAGCTCAAGGCTACTGCCCTACCCTTGAACTAAGCCCCACTTCCTGTTTTCTAGAGATTAATTGGAGATAAGAGTCTCAGGTCCTTTTGTGCCCAGGCTGGCTTTGAACCTTGATCCTCAGATCTCAGCCTCCAGAGTAGCTAAGATTGCAGGACCCACTGGCTCTCTTCTCTTTGTCTGACCTATCTTCTATAATCCTCTCTGGGTGTCTGACTCTTATCTGTTGCTTCTGTGCGTGTGTGTTTTTTTTTGGGGGGGGGGGGATTGTTTTCCCGCCCCTACCCCAGCTCCTCTAATCTTGATTCTCCTGACTCTATTTTCCCCTCCCATTCCATTTCTAATAGCCCCTAGAAACTAGAATGTTAATCACTCAGATTGGCTCCAAGAACAAACTACCAAACCCGTTGTAAGGTAACCAGAACCCGGTCCACTGTGCTTTTTTTTTTTCAAGCACTATCTACCCAACTCACTCCTGGGCAGTCAGAATTATGAGCATATTACCAGCCAAGGCCAGATGCCAGGCCTAGAGCTGGGCCCTGCCTTTCATGGCCAGCCGGGGTCATCTCTCTCCTGGCCCAGCTGTTCCAGCCACCCAGGTCTGGCTTCTGGAAAGTCAGATTGAATTAGCTGCTAAAGCCATCTGGCCATGCCTCCACCTAATGTGTGTTGGCAGATCATAGCTCAATACCAACCCCACCCTGTGGCCTTCGGACCAGAAATCCAATTTGCCCAAGCTTAATTGAGCCCTGGACTCCCGGGGGCTTTGGCCCTCAGGTCCTGCTGCTCTGTTCCAAGCAGATTTCCCGGTGATTAATAAAAGACAGGGAAAATGGCTGGAGCCAACTTAATTTCAATTACCCTCATTTTCTCTCCCAGAGTAGCTCGGACAGTACCCTCTTTGCTGAGTGTAGCTTTGTGTCTTGCTGTTCTGGACCCTGATCCGCGTTAGGTATTTGTTTGAATTCATCTGCTGACTGCACTACACAGAGCCAAAATGGTCTACCTCTCTCTCCAAACCTGTTGAAACCCCAGATTTAGTCCTATTTTATGGATCTGATCAGAAGAAAACTTACATGTTTTGTTTTGTTTTAAAGGCATCTGTGGGTCCTGAGGTTTGAACTCAGAGCCTGGGTTCTGGTCCTGAGCCTCTTTGTGCCCAAGGCTAGCACTCTCCCATTTGACAGCCACTCTGCAGCTTTTCTGAGTAGTTTAATGGTGATAAGAGTCTCTTAGACTTTCCTGCCTCCTGAGTAGCTGGGATGACAGGTGTGAGCCACTGGGGCCCAACCTTATTTAATTCATTTTTAAAGAAAAAAAAAAATGTCAGCCACATTCCCAACTCTGAAGAATTAGTTTGTCCCATTCAAAAAAAAAAAAAAAGCCAGGTGTCAGTGGCTCACACTTGTCATTCTAGCTACTCAGGTGGCTGAGATCTGAGGATCCTGGTTCAAAGCCAGCCTGGGTAGGAAAGTTTGTGAGGTTTTTTTTTTTTTTTTTTTGCCAGTCCTGGGGCTTGAACTCAGGGCCTGAGCACTGTCCTTGGACTTTCTCAAGGCTAGAGCTCTACCACTTGAGCCTCAGCACCACTTCCAGCTTTTTTCTATGCATGTGGTACCAAGGAATCGAACCCGGGTCTTCATGCATGCTAGGCAAGCACTTTAACCACTAGGCTAAACTCCCAGCCCCAGTTTGTGAGATTTTTATCTCCAATGAACCACCAGAAAATGGGAAGTGGAGCTGAGGCTCAAAGTGATACAGCACTAGCCTTGAGCAGAAAAGCTCAGAGACAGCACCCAGGCCCAGAGTTCAAACCCCACAACTGACAAGAAAAAAAAAAAAGCAGCAAGGACAAGGACAGCAAGGACCTGCCAGCCAGGCCATCTCAGGGTTTCTAGACAAGATGGGGCTTAAGTCCTGGAGGGGGTTGGGGGTGAGCAGAGTGAGTTGGGGAGGGGCGGGGGGTGGGGGTCTGGGAGTGTTACACTGATAGATGTCCCTCCACCTTCAGGGAAACAGTCATGGGAAGAGACTTAAGGTTCCTAACCTCAGCAGATGGTTTGAACTATCCAGGAATAGAAAGAACCACAGAACTCTCCAGGTAGACCAGCAGGAGCCATGGCTTCAGGACTACAAAGAGTCACAGGAAGGGTACTGTTCACAAAAGGCCTTAAAGGTCAGGATGAAGAGGGCGGATTGGCTCCAGCTGACTTTAAAGGGCGCCTAGGAAAGCATCACACACAGATGGGCTTTGGCTGTGGCCCTGTATCCTGGGGAGAAGGGACCAGAGGAGGCAGGAACAAGTTCATTCCAGGCAGGAAACTGAGGCTGAAGCTAGGGCAGCCCCTGGGAAAAATCGGGGGAAGTAGAGGTTGAAGAAGTTTAAGGCAAGGTCCCAGGTTAGGAAAAGGAAGCAGATGGGCAGAGAGAACAGGAGCCATTGCTAGCCAGGCAGCTGTGGGGTATGTCCACCATCTGTTGGGGATCCCCTCAAAGAGGGGATGGCTAGATTACAGGGGCTCAAAGTTCCTGGACCACTTAGTGGCTCACGCCTGTAATCCTAGCTACTCAGGGGGCTGAGATGTGTGGATGGTGGTTCAAAGCCAGCCTGGACAGAAATAGCTGTGAGATGCTTAGCTCCAGTTAACCACCAAAAATGTGGAAGTGGAGGTATGGTTTAAGAGGTAATGTGCAAAGCCAGGTGCGGTGGCTCATGACTGTAATCCTAGCTACACAGGAGGCTGAGACCTGAGGATGGTGGTTCAAAGCCAGCCCAAGGAACTAAAAAGACTCTTATCTCCAATTAACCAATAGAAAACTGGAAATGGGGCTGTAGCTCAAGGGGTAGGGTGGTGGCCTTGAGCGAAAACCTAAAGGACAATGCCCAGGCCCTGAGTTCAAGCTCCAGACCTAGTACACACACACACACACACACACACACACACACACTTTAAAAGTCATTTAAAACTATGGGTTGGCAAGTATCAAGTGTTGGGTGGGTTCTGGGGTACAGGTAAGCATCCTGTCATGTGACCTCTCTGAGAATTTTGGGAGTGAGAGATGGAACCCCAATGTTTGCATCCATCTTTCCTGTCTCCAGTTATGGGTAGGAAAGCATTGTGGTCTCCTGGAAAGAGCGGGGGCTTGAACTCAGGGCGCTATCCCTGAGCCTGTTCACTCAAGGCTGGTGCTTTAACACGTCGCTTCTGCTTCGTAGTGATTCACTAGAGATGAGAGTCTCATGGACTTTCCTTCCCTAGATGGCTTTGAACCTCAATCCTCCAATCTCAGCCTCCTGAATGGCTGGGACGACCGAGGTGAGCCACCCACTGGTATCAGGCTTGAGGTTTCTAGGCTGGCCTGACTTCATACTGCAAACTGGAGAAAGGGACAGATTAAAGCAACAGAGCCATGGATTCTCAATTCCAAGAGGCCAGAGCCCCAAATCAAGTCGTGGGGAACCCAGAGATCTCATCTTGGGGTGCTTGCCTGTCTCCTGGCTTTGGTGGGGTGCTGCTGGGGGTCTTTGACTGCGCTGTGGGGGTTTAACTCCAGTCTCTGCCACCTCATGCCGTTCTCCCCGAGCGTCTGTCCTGACTCTTCTCGGAGTCTTCATTTCCCCATTCCTATAAAGACCCTCGCCCTGCATCAGATCTCCTGTCCTTTGGCTTTCCACTTGGTGGCCTCTGACTGAAATCTTCCTATCTCAGCCTCTGGGAGAGTTGGAATAACAGAAGTAAGCTGCCATACTCAGCCCTATCACTGTTATATCCAGAAAAGAAGGCAGGCAGGTAGGCGAAGGGAAGGGAAGGGAAGGGAAGGGAAGATGAACCAAGGTTTGGAAAGTTGAGTAATGCCCCCACTCCAACTACTTTAGAGACCACACTGGGATTTGAACCCAAACCCAGCAAACCCAAAGTGCTTTTTGTTTTGCCAATCCTGGGGCTTGAATTCAGGGCCTGGGCACTGTCCCTGAGCTTCTTTTGCTCAGGGCTAGCACGCTACCATTTGAGCCACAGAGCCATTTCCAGCATTTTCTGTGTGTGTGGTACTGAGGCATCGAGCCCAGGGCTTCCTGCATGCTAGGCAAGCAGTCTACCACTAGGCCACACTCCTGGCCTAAGCCCAAAGTCCTGTTCTTTCCCTTATTACTTTGATAATGCCACTGCCTTCCGCAACCACTGAGAGAGAAACTAAAGTGTGCCAGGTTTCACCATCTCTAGTGGCAGAGTGAAGATGGGAGCTGAGCTGCCACCTGCAGATGTGGCATGGGAGTTGCTGTCCAGGTCTTCAGGGCTTAGGCAACAGGGCTGCACTCCTCAAGTCTGGTTCTGGGTCGGCCCTGTCCCTGGGACCCAGTCCAGGAGGCTGTCACTGGTTCCCTCTGGCCACATCCAGGCCAATTCTGTGACCCTGCTGCCGTGATCTGAAACTAAAGCTCATCTTGGTGAGTTCAGCTTCCTGGAAGAGGTAGGAATTAGCAAGCAAAAGAAGATGATGAGGAGAAGCAGAGAGAGAGAGGGAGAGAGAGAGAGAGAGAGAGAAAGAGAGAGAGAGAGAGGGAGAGGGAGAGGGAGAGGGAGAGGGAGAGAGAGAGATCCAGACCTGTACCCCGGGGTTCCCTCTGCCTTCCTCCGAAGAGATGAGGATCAGAGACCCCAAAGTCGGGGGAGATGTGACGTGTGTGTGTGTGTGTGTGTGTGTGTGTGTGTGTGTGTGCGCAGGTGCCTGTGCCAGCCCCAGAACTTGGGCAGCATTCTCCCTGAGCTTTTCCGTTCAAGGCTGGAGCTCTACTATTTAAGCCACGTCTCCATTTCCAGCTTTTTGCTAATTAATTGGAGTTAAGAGTCTCAGAGCCAAGGGCCGGTGGCTCACATCTATCTAACTGAGAAGGCTGAGATCTGAGGCTCACAGTTCAAAGCCATCTGGGGCAGGAAAGTCTGTAAGAGAGTCTCTCTCTCTCTCTCTCTCTCTCTCTCTCTCCCTCCCTCCCTCCCCCCCCCCTCCCTCCCTCCCTCCCTCCCTCCCTCCCTCCCTCCCTCCCTCCCTCCCTCTCTCTCTCTCTCTCTCTCTCTCTCTCTCTCTCTCTCTCTCTGCTGTCCCTAAGCTCTTCAGTTCCAGGCTAGCACTCTACTACTTTGAGCCACAGCTCCATTTCCAGTTTTCTGGTGGTTCATTGGACATAAAAGTCTCATAGACTTTCCTGCCCAGGCTGGCTTTGAACCGTGATCCTCAGACATCAGGTTCCTGAATAGCTAGGATTAGCTAGGATTACAGGTGTGAGCTGCCAACACCCAGCTCTTTCTTTCCCTCCCTCTCTCTCCTTCTTTCCCTCTGCCGCCCCCCTCCCTTTCTCTTTCCTCTTTCTTTCCTTCTTTCTATTTATTCTATTTTATTTTTTTGTGCCAATCCTGGGGCTTAAACTCAGAGCTTGGCCACTGTTCTTGGGCTTTCTCAAGGCTAGAGCTCTACGACTTGAGCCACAGCATCACTTCCGGCTTTTTCTGTGTATGTGGTACTGAGGAATCGAACCCAGGTCTTTGTGCATGCTAGGCAAGTACTCTATCACTAAGCCACACTCCCAGCCGAAGCAACGAGTCTTGCAGGCTTTAATGGCTGGGCTGGCTTTGGACTACAGTCCTCAAATCTCAGCCTCCCGAGCAGCTCAAATGACTGGCATCTGACTGCTTTTTGCCCCCATTTTCTTTCTTTTTTTATTTTTCCTCCTCTCCCCCCCTCCTCTCCCTCCTCCTCCTCCTCCTCCTCCTCTCCCTCCTCCTCCTCCTCTCCCTCCTCCTCCTCCTCCTCCTCTTCTTCCTCCTCCTCCTCCTCCTCCTCTTCTTCCTCCTCCTCCTCCTTCTCCTCTTCTTCATCTTTTTTATTCCTCTTCTTCTTCCTCTTCTTGTGGGGCTTGAACTCAAGGCCTGGGCACTATCCCTGAGCTCTTCAGCTCAAGGCTGGCGCTCTACCACTTTGAGCCATAGAGCTACTTCCAGTTTCTCTGGTGGTTCGTTGGAGATGAGATTCTCACGGACTTTCCTGCCTGAGCTGGCTCAGCCTCCCGAGCAGCTGGGAAGACAGGCGTGAGCCACCGGCACCTATCTCAATATTCTTCATGGAAAGTCTTGATGAATCTCACCTAAATATATTCTTAGAATTTTATTGCTCTTGTGAATCAAATCTTTTCAATTTTTCTGTCACATTTTTCTGCCATGCGTGTGTTGAAAAGATGTTAACCATTTTTTAAGTTGCCCTTCCGTCCAGCAGCCTCAAGAGCTATCTGTCTAGTGCTAATAATTTTTATCTGTTTGGTTATTTATCACCGAGATTTCCTGTACAGCAATCCTGTTGTCTGTAAATGCAGGGAATCCTTTGCAACTGCTAAAATGTATTCCCTTCTATTACAAGTTGAATCATACAAATTGCTGATGCTGTGCAATTTGTGACCTAAAAAAAAAAAAAAGCAATTTCTAGGATATCCAGTATAACGCTGACTAGAAATAGCAATAGCAGATATCTTGTGCTGGGTGTCCACAGCTTACACCTGTCAGCTACTCAGAGGCTGAGATCTGAGGACCCAGGTTCAAAGCCAACCTGGACAGAAATATATGTGAGACTCTTATCTCTCATGAACCACCAAAAAGCCAAAAGTAGCTCTGTGGATCAAGTGGTAGAGCACCAACCTTGAGCAAAATGAGCTAAACGACAGCACCCAGTCCCTGAGTTCAAGCTCCAGGACTGGACACACACATAAAAAAGATTTTGTTGTTTTTGTTTAATTTTTCCCATTAAGCTCGACCACTTCTACAGGTGGATTAGCTTAAAGCAACCGGTGTGTTCCTAGTTTACATTGGATGAGTACTTCATTCTTTAAGGTAGTTTATTACGTTGATAAAATATCTGATGTCAGCTCATCCTCACCTTCATGAAATAAAAAAATCTGTTTTGCATGACACATTCATTTCTGCATGTGCCCTGTTGTATTTAACTTGGTATTACTTTATAAAGTGTTTTAGAATATATTCATAATACATGATAATAGATAACCTTTATTAGGTTTTTTAATGCCAAGATCCCTTAAAGTGCTTTCCATGCATTATGCCATGGGCTTATTGGAAAGATTATTTTCCCCATTTAAACATGAAGAAGTAAGCCAGGCACCAGTGGCTCACACCTGTCGTCCTAGCTACTCAGAAGGCTGAGATCTGAGAACTGCAGTTCAAAGCCAGTCCAGGCAGGAAAGTCCATGAGACTCTGATCTCTGATTAAACACTAGAACCCGGAGTGGTGGTGGTGCTATGGCTGAAAATTGTAGAGTGGTAGCCTTGAGAGGAAAAAACTCAGGCATGGTGCCCATGACCTGAGGTCAAGCCCCAGGACCAAAAACAAAAGAAAGGCTAGTGCTCTACCACTTGAGCCAGAGCTCCACTTCTGGCTTTATACATATATATATATATATACATCTATATGTGTATAGATGTATATATACATATATATCTATATCTATATCTATATCTCTTACAGACTTTCCTGCCCATGCTGGCTTCAAACCTCCATCCTCAGATCTCAGCCTCCTGAGTAGCTAGGATTACAGACCAGTTTTACAGGTTTTTTTTTTTGTTTTTCTTCCTAAAACATCATAAGTCAGGTTACAGAAAAAAGTCCTGCTTCCATAGCAGGACCGGGTGGGCGTGGCTCCAGGTGGTCCATCCTGTGGTGGGCGTGGCTCCCAGGGCTCATCGGAGGTGGGCGTGGCTCCTGGAGGCCCAGCGCGGGAGAGGCTCGGAGCCGCCCTGCCCTGTATGGGCGTGGCCCCGGAGGCCGGCTCCGCAATGGGCGTGGCTCTGTGCATAGCCGCCCTGTGTGGGCGTGGCTCCATGAATCCCTGCCCTGTGTGGGCGTGGCTCCCGAGGCCGTCCGCCGGGGTGGGCGTGGCTCACAGAGGCCGGGCTGCCCGGCGCTCGGTCGTCCGCGGGGTCCTAGTGTCCGCCATCCGCGCAGGACCGGGACCAGCGCGCGTTCTCCGGGCCGGGCCGGGCGGGGTGTCCGGGGCGTCGGGGCGTCGGACGACTCCCACCACCCAGCTCACGGTGGGCTGTCACCCCGGTCCCCACCTGCCATGAGGAGCTCGCACCCTCTGATCGTCTTCTCCCTGGTCGCCCTTTGCGGGCGCGGTGAGTTCTTTCTGGAGGATCCGGGATGGATGGATGGCGGGGCTGGGCGGCCCCGGAGGGTGGGGGACCGCGGGCGCCCCCATCCCGGGAGGAGGCGCCTGGGCTCGTCCCGGCCCGGAGGGGACGTGGTGAGGGCCTGGCCTGGTGAGTGGGTGCGGGCTTGGGGGGATCACTTCTTCCCCGGGGTGGGGGGCCAGGGTCTCAGGGTTGAACCCCAAGTCCTGGTTCCAGCGGGGCTGAGACGCTTCCTTTCTGCATCGCCAGAGGCGGCTGCCTCCTCTGGGAGCAAATCTGACTTAGAGAGAGGTCACTCCCAAAGGCCACTACCGAGAAACTTCCCCCGAAGGCCGGCCCCGTGCCAGCTCTTTTCAGGAAGGATTTTGTGGCCCTCCACGTCCGGCTCTCCCCCAAATCTGGCCAGGGTGGGCTGATGGAACCTGGTTACTCCCCCATTGCTGCCCCATTGCTGACACCTGGGGAAAACCCCATCATCCCTGGTCCAGGCAACAGCTCAGACCCCCGAGCCAGTGCCTTCTCTGCTTCCTGCCATTTGTGGCTCTGCCTGGGACCCTAGCTAACGGGTACACAGATCTGGAAGATCATGATTAGAAGCCAGGGAGACTCTTAATCCCCCAGTCACCATCATCTAAGCCAGAAGTGGAAGTGTGATCCCAGTGGTAGAGTGCTAGCCTTGAGTCAAAATTAAAAAAAAAAAATCTCAAGATAGCACCCAGGCCCCGAGTGAAAACCCCAAGATCACACACACACACACACACACACACACACACACACACACGCAAACAAAACCCTCCAGATGTCCCATCTTGAGATCCGAGGACTCCAGCACTAACTCGTCTCCTGGGCCCCAGTTAGCCTAGAGGACCACAATAAATACCTGCATCTTCCTAGGACAGAGCTGGAGTTCAGAAAAGTGGGGCTGGAATGCGGGCCATACAGGAAGCCTTTAGGAAGTGCAGTCTTTGTTGTTGCTGTTATTTGTTTGTTTTTGTCAGTCCTGGGCTTGGGCTCAGAACCTAGGCTTCTGTCCCTAAACTGCTCTATGCTCAAGGCTAGAGCTCTACCACTTGAGCCTCAGCACCACTTCCGGCTTTTTCTATGTATGTGGTACCGAGGAATCGAACCCGGGTCTTCGTGCATGCTAGGCAAGCACTCTACCACTAGGCCAAACTCCCGGCCCCTGCCCATGGAGTTCTTTTTGAGAGTGACGATGGCAGCTCACTGTGTGTGCATCCTAGCTTTGAACCTCCTACTGGATGCCCCTAGTCCATTCCTTTGCCCCTCTCTGGGCCTCAGTTTCCCTAAGCTTTCTTATAACACGCTCTGCATGGCCTATCCTCTGTGGCCAGCCCCTTGGTATGTATGGCACAATTCTTAGATGTGATCCAGTTAGGCAGTGGACATTCTCTAGCTCATATCCTGGGCCCCAGCCTAGGTCATGGCCCAAGCTCTCCTGAGTGTGGTGTGAATCACCAGAGACCAGCTTCACAGCTGGCCCCTTAATAAACACACCTCTCGCATGCCCTTTCTCAGATAAGAATCCACAGCATGCGCGCGTGCACGCGCACACACACACACACACACACACACACACACACACACACACCATTATTCCAGCTATGGTTGTCTCTCAGATTATCTTCTTTCTTCCCTGGAGCCCTTTTGGAGCCCTTTTTGACAAGGAAAACCTCTGTAGACTGTCCTGGAAGGGTTGGGGGGAGAGGAAGGGGTCTTCCCATCAGAACCACTGGCTCAATGCTGACCCCTGGTGGTGGCTGGATCTGGCTCACTATGCAGGCCAGTGAAGGCCTTGTCCCTGTGGTTGGGCCTGGGTAGATGTCACAGGCCTAGGCCCCAGATTGAACACGCCTAAACACGGGCTGTTCTGGTCCCCCTCTTCACTTTTGGACAACCCAGACCTTAGCCAATCTAGTTATTCTTACCTTTCTGGCCTCCACCAAGTTATGGCCTCCACCTGGGCAGTCTCCTTATATGAGGGATGTTAATGAGGTTGCAGGGAGCTTGGTGGTGTGGCTTGAGTGGTAGCGTGCCTGGTTCCCAAACACAAGGCCCTGGCTTCAAAATTCCAGTACCACCAAAAAGGAAAACTAGTCACAGAACTGAGAGGAGGACGTCCTCGGGTTCCTCCTGTGAGCTCAGTTTGCCCACCTGAGAAGTGAAAGGCAACATGAGGTTCTGGGGAACCCCTAACTCATAGTCCAGGGGGGAGGTCCCCAAGGTGGTGGAGGCCCCGCCCCGGGTGAACTGAATGCCTTCCAGGAAGCATGGGCAGAAAGTGAAGGAAGTGAGTTTGTCAGGTGGGGCTAGAGCTGGGTCATGACCCCCCCCCCCCAGCGCAGCCTGGGATCGGGGAACCCCATGGGATGAATCTCTGGGGGCAGCAGAGATGTGGGATCCAGCCTTCATAAGCTCACATCTGGGCCCCAGGTTCTTCAGTTTTCCTTTGTGCCATTCATGGGGCTTGAAACCGGGGCCTAGGTGCTGTCCCTGAGCTTCTTTCACTCAAAAGCTAGTGCACTACCACTTGAGCCACTTCTGGTTTTTTTGGTGGTTCATGGGAGAGAAGAATCTCAGGGACTTGCCTGCCCAGGCTGGCTTTGAAACCATGATCCTCAGATCTCAGCTTCCTGAGTAGCTGGGGTGACAGGCGTGAGCCCCCCACGCCCACATAGAATGAAGGAACAGAAGGAGCGCTGGGAAAAGAACCAAGGTGTAGCCCAGTCTGTAGGCCACTCTGCTGGCCTCTGGGAGACCAGATCCCAAGATAACAGGAGCAGGGCTGGAAATCTGGGGCAGGAATCCACAGGCTCCTCCCCCTCCTCCTCTCTCCCCTTCCCCCAGCTCAGGGCCAGTCGGGAGGGGAAGGGGGAGGGGGAGGGCAGCAGGTGCAGGAAAGGGTTTCCGCTAGGCACTAAGTAATGCCTGTGCTCCAGATAGGCAGCCAGTTGGAAAGTGCCTGGCATTGCCAGTTGGGGTTGCTCCCCAGGGGCTCTGAGGCCAGCCCCGGCCGCCTCCCCAGCTCTCTCAGCATCCTGAGTGTGTCTTTGACCTGCCTCCTTTACACACACACACACACACACACACACACACACACACACACACCAGTCACTCAACTTTACCTTCCCTTCCAGGCATGAAGATGAGATACAAACTCACCTACTACTTGTCAAAAGATCTGGGGTATTAAAGTGGACAGTTTCAGGGGAGTTGTGAGGGTTGGGGGGGACACTAATGGGCTAGTTCAGGCTCCCTAAGAGAGGCTGCACTGTTGTTGGTTTTTCCTCTTAAATAATTCATTTAGGAGCAGTCCTGGGACTTGAACTCAGGGCCTGGGCCACTGTCTTTTAGCTTTATCACCAAAGGCTGGTGCTCTACCACTTGAGCCACAGCTCCATTTCCACCTTTTTGCTAGTTCATTAGCAATCAGTCTATCAGATATTTCTGCCTGTGCTGGCTTTAAATCATGACAGTCAGATCTTAGCCTCCTGAGTAGCTGGGATTACAGGTGTGAGATACCAGCTCTGGACTGGACTGTATTTAGTCACCCTAAATTCCCAGCATCTAGATACTTGTATCAATTCCCGGGATACCTGTGCTCCCCAGTTTTCACAGCTGCCTCCCTATTTTCTGCGATAATTGGACAAGCCCCTCCCCCGCTCTCCCCTCCCCCAAGCAGCTCTGACTCTGATTTCCCAGGGGCCTGCCGCATGGCTAACGCAGAGGAGAAGCTGATGGATGATCTTCTGAACAAAACCCGCTACAACAATCTGATCCGCCCGGCCACCAGCTCTTCCCAGCTCATCTCCATCAAGCTGCAGCTTTTCCTGGCACAGCTCATCAGTGTGGTAAGTGCAGAGGTGCCAGGTAGCTAGGTCTCTGGCTGGGGGGGGGGATCCACCCATTTCCAGCCCCCACTTCCAGTTTTTGAGTGGTTCCTTGGAGATAAGAGCCTCATGGGGATTTTTTTTGTTTTGGTCCAGGCTGGCTTTGAACCATGATCCTCAGATCTCAGCCTCCTGAGTAGCTAGGAAGACAGGTGGGAGCCATCAGTGCCCAGCGAGGCTGGCATCTTCTGAATACCCTGTCCCTCTTTTAGTAGCCAAGTCTGTGGCTCACGCCTGTCATCCTAGCTACTCAGGGGGCTGAGATCTGAGGATCATGGTTCAAAGCCAGCCCAAGCAAGAAAGTCTATGAGGCTCTTATCTCCATGAACCACCAGCAAACGGGAAGTGGAGCTGTGGCTCAAAGTGGTAGAGTAACACTCTAGCCTTGAACCGAAGAGATCAGGAGCAGAGTCAGGAAGGAAGGAAGGAAGGAAGGAAGGAAGGAAGGAAGGAAGGAAGGAAGGAAGGAAAAGTCTATCAATGGCTGGTATCCATGAGGAGAAACCCTAGCCTCAGCTGGGGTGGGTGCCCTCCTTCCAGTGGCAGGTGGCAGGTGGTAAGGATGCCTGGCCAGGCCAGGCCCCCAGCTCTGTGAGAACATTCTAGAGCAGCCATGGGCATAAAGCTTAATCGGGTAAGCTCGGCTGTTTCTGTGGGCTGTTGGCCTGGGAAGGGTGGACAGGCAGGCAGCTCTGGTCATGCTTCTAGGCTCAGGCTCTCCATGCCAGACCTGGTTCTTGGGCCCCCAGGGGTTGGGGGGTTGGAGAGGGATGGAGCCTTTGAGAAGGAGGGGAGGACACAGCCTGCAGGCTTGTTCCTGCACATATTGCTGGGAGATGTGAGAGTCTGTAAAAGCTGGTATGAAAATGAACTGCTTGGTTTTAAAGGGGGGTAGAGTTCTTTTCAGCTGAAAGGATGTATTTGTTTTTAGTTTTCTGTGCCAGTCCTGGGGTTTGAACTCAGGACCTGGCCACTGTCCTTGAGCTTTCTCAAAGCTTAGTGCTCTACCACTTGAGCCACGGCACCACTTCTGGATTTGTGCTGGATAATTTGAGGGAAGATTCTTAAGGATTTTCCTGCCCAGGCTGGCTTTGAACCAAGATCCTCATATCTCAGCCTCTTGAGTAACTCGGATGACAGATGTGAGCCATCAGCATCCAGTCTTTTCTTTTATCCTTCCTTCCTTCCTTTCTTCCTTCCCTCCCTCTATCCCTCCCTCTATCCCTCCCTCTATCCATCCCTCTATCCATCCCTCCTTCCCTTTCATACTCTCTCCCTTCCAGTCCTGGGGCTTGAACTCGAGCCTGGGTGCTAGCGCTCTACCACTTTGAGCCACAGTGCCACTTGTGGGTTCCTGGTGGTTCATTGGAGATCAGAGTCTCAGGAACTTTCTTGCTAGGGCTGGCTTTGAACCGTGATCTTCAGATCTCAGCCTCCTGAGTGCCTGGAATGACAGCCAGCAAATCCTCAGTGCCCTGTCCTTTCCGTCTCGATGACCCGATGACCCTGTCTCTCCCCAGAATGAGCGAGATCAAGTCATGACCACCAATATCTGGCTGAAGCAGGTAAGGCCCCACAGGGCAGCGTTCGCCTCCTGCAGGGCTGCCTTGGACTGGCATAGGGCTGACCAGTTACTGGGCTTTGCAGCAATGGACAGACTACCGCCTGGCCTGGGACAGCGCCCACTACGAAGGCGTGAAAATCCTTCGGATCCCTTCCAAACGCATCTGGCTCCCTGACATTGTGCTTTACAACAAGTGAGTGGAGGGTGGGCATGGTCTGTGCAAACACAGCCCCAGAGCAGCGCAACATGGAACCCCCAGATCACAGCTCATTCTGTTTCCACGCTTTTTTTTGCGGGGAGAGGCAGTGGGGTTTCCAGTCCTGGGGCTTGAACTCAGGGCCTAGGTGCTGTCCCTGAGCTCTTTTACTCAAGCAGAGCGCTCTACCACTCAAGTACAGCTCCATGTCAGGGGGTTTGTGGAGGGGCTGGGAGGTAGCTCACTAGCAAAGCGTTTGCCTAGCAAGTGCAACATCCTGGGTTCGATCCCCAGTACCAAAAAAGACAATAATAATACTAATACAGCTGGGCCAGGAATTTGGCCTAGTTGTTCAGTGCTTGCCTAGCATGCATGAAGACCCGGGTTCGATTCCTCAGTACCACATACATAGAAAAAGCCAGAAATGGTGCTGTGGCCCAAGTGGTAGAGCTCTAGCCTTGAGAAAGCCCAAGGACAGAGCTCAGGCTCTGAGCTCAATCCCAGGATGGGCAAAAAAAAAGAAAAAAGAAAGAAAAAGAGTCTCACGGACTTTCATGCCCCAGCTGGCTTTGAACTGCCATCCTCAGAAGATCTCAGCCTCCTGAGTAGCTAGGATGACAGGCGTGAGCCATGGCCTCCTAGCTTCTTTTAGAATCCTGGTTGTCACTGCTGGGTGCTAGGGGTACGGATTCATCTCAGGCATACAGCTCAGGTGGGCCAGGGGTGTTCTTATTCCAGGGGCAGAGGTAGGAGGATCCTGTGAGCTTGGCCATTCAGCAGTACAGGGAGAGCCCATCTCAACAACAACAGGAATCAGCCAGCCAGGGATAACGACTGTCATCCCAGCTGCTCAGGAGATTGAACGCTGAGGATCATAGTTCAAAGTCAGCCCCAGCAGACATGTCCAAGAGACTCTTATCTCCAATGAGCCAGTAAAAAGTCCGAGGTGTGGCTCATGGTGGTAGGAAATCATTTGTGAGTAGAAAAAGCTAAGTGAGAGAGGGAGACCTTGAGTTCATCGTCCCCAGTCCTGGTATACACACACACACACACACACACACACACACACACACACACACACACACACACACACACAAAAGCAAAGGGTGACAGTGTCCAAAGAAGAATTGTACTTCTTACCTGACTTATGAAATGGTAACCCTTAATAAGAACAATAAAGTGTGTGTGTGTGTGTGTGTGTGTGTGTGTGTGTGTGTGTGAATATGGTTGGGTGCTTTTAGCTCACACCTGTAATTGTAGCTACTGAGATCTGAGGATTGTGGTTTGAAGCCAGGCTAGGCAGGAAAGTCCTCACAGACTTTTTTTTTTTGCCATTCCTTGGGCTTGAGCTCAGGGCCTGGGCACTGTCCTTGGGCTTTCTCAAGGCTAGAGCTCTACCACTTGAGCCACAGCACCACTTCCAGCTTTTTCTGTGTATGTAATACCAAGGAATCAAACCCAGGGTTTTGTGCATGCTAAGTAAGCATTCTATCATTAGGCTACACTCCTGGTCCCTCACAAACTTTTATCTCCAATAAACCACCGGGGAAAAAAGCAGAAGTGGTTTTGTGGCTCAAAGTGGTAGAGCGCTCCCCCTACCAAGAGGCTCAGGGATGTCAAGGGCGGGGGCTCACGCCTGTCATCCTACCTACTCAGGAGGCTGAGATCTGAGGATGGTGGTTCAAAGCTAGCCCCGGTACTAAAGTTCGTGAGACTCATCTCCAGTTAACCACCTGAAAACTGAAAGTGGCACTGTGGCTTAAGGGTAGGGAGGTAGCCTTGAGCTGAAGAGCTCAGAATAGCACCCAGGCCCAGAGATCAAGCCCCACAACCAAAAACAAAACAAAACAAACAAACAAAAAAAGAAGCAGCAGCTCAGGGACAGCATCCAGGCCCAGAATTTAAGACCCAAGGCCAGGAAGAAAATAAAAAAAGAGGAATATTTAGATGAGAGGACTGATAAGCTGGTAAGAGTTCAAATCTCATCTGTACTGCTTTCGAGTGTTCTGAAGTTGTAGAAAGCAGCTTGCCTTCTCTGAGGCTGGGTTTTCCCCTTTGTGAAATGGGACAATCCGGGCACTGGTGGCTCACACCTGTCATCCTAGCTACTCAGAAGACTGAGATCTGAGGATGTCAGTTCAAAGCCAGCACGGACAGGAAAGTCCATGAGACTCTTACCTCCCACAAACCACCAGAACACAGGAAGTGTTGCTGTGGCCCCGGAGAGTGAGCCAAAGATCTCAGACACAGCAGCACCCAGGCCCTGAGTTCAAGCCCTCCCCGCCCCCCAAAACACAAAACAACCCCAACTATTCCCAAGGAAAACTCCCTCCCTGTCTGGGGGGGGGGTGCTTTCCAGTGACGGGCGTGGTCACAGGGGGCTCATTAGCATACAATTAGCATACCCAGGCCTAGGCTGGGCTGTGTGCATGTGTGTGTGTCTCCTCTCTGATCTGTCCTCCCTGCACACACGCACACACCCCTCCCCAGCGCCGACGGCACATACGAGGTATCCGTCTACACCAACGCCGTGGTCTACTCGAACGGCAGCATCGAATGGCTGCCTCTGGCCATCTACAAGAGCGCCTGCAAGATTGAGGTGAAGCACTTCCCCTTTGACCAGCAGAACTGCTCGCTCAAGTTCCGCTCGTGGACCTACGATCACACGGAGATCGACATGGTTCTCATGTCCCCGACGGCCCGAATGGATGACTTCACCCCCAGCGGCGAGTGGGACATCGTGGCTCTGCCAGGACGCAGGACCGTGAACCCCCAAGACCCCAGCTACGTGGACATCACCTACGACTTCATCATCAAGCGCAAACCCCTCTTCTACATCATCAACCTCATCATCCCCTGCGTCCTCATCACCTCTCTGGCCATCTTGGTGTTCTACCTGCCCTCTGACTGCGGCGAGAAGATGACCCTGTGTATCTCCGTGCTGCTGGCCCTGACCTTCTTCCTCCTGCTCATTTCCAAGATCGTGCCCCCCACCTCCCTCGACGTCCCCCTCATCGGCAAGTACCTCCTGTTTACCATGGTTCTGGTCACCTTCTCCATTGTCACCACCGTGTGTGTGCTCAACGTCCACCATCGCTCGCCCAGCACGCACACCATGGCCGCCTGGGTCCAGCGCTGTTTCCTGCACAAACTGCCCACCTTCCTCTTCATGAAGCGCCCTGGCCTGCAGGACCACCCAGCCGGGTCCCCCCAGCCCAGCCGCTTACCCCTGAGCCAGCCTGAAGCCCCCAGCAGCTCCCCCAACCTCTACGGGAACGCCATGTACTTTGTGAACCCCACCCTGGCCACCCCTACTTCTCCCATGGCCGCTCATCGGATGGGGATCCCCAAAGACTTTCGGTCCCGGTCTTCAGGGAGGTTCCGGCAGGACGTGCAGGAGGCCTTAGAGGGGGTCAATTTCATCGCCCAGCATATGAAAAGCAATGACCAGGACCAGAGTGTAAGTCTGTAGTCCAGGCCTATCCCATCCATGTCTCTAGATTTAGAGATTTAGGGTGTATACCCTCATGGAGAACTAAAATGAGTTGGGTTTTCTTTGGGGGTGTCAGTAAGGTGGGATTTGAACTCAGGGCCTGGATGCTGTGTCTTCTTAAGTTTTTTTTGCACTCAAGCCTGGTGCTCTACCGTTTGAGCCACACCTCCATTTCCAGCTTTTTTTTTTTCAGGGGGGGTTCACTGCAGATAAGAATCTCACCAGGTTTTTTTTTTTTTTTTTTTTTTTTTCCTGCCCAGGCTGGCTTCGAACCAGGATTCTCAGCTCTCAGCTCTCTGAGTATCAGCTGGGATGCTAGTGGTGAACCAGCATTGCCCACCCCCACAACCCTCCGCTTCAAATGATGCCTCTGAACAAATAACACACCTAATAGTAATGGAACACAGTGCAGAATGAGATAATAATAACAGGGATTTTCTGCACTTATTTCTAAAGTGGACACAGCAAATTTCATACGAATATGAGTGTTTTTCTTTCAACCCAGATCAGATTTTTCTATGCATGTGCCAGTCCTGGAGCTTGAACTCAGGGCCTGGGCACCGTCCCTGAGTGTCTCTCTATACTGAAAGCTAGCACTCTCAACCACTTGAGCCACAGTACTATTTTTGGTGTTTTTTTCTTTCTTTTTTTTTTTTATTGATGGGTCGTTTTGGATTTGGAGATAAGGTCTTACATCCTCAGACCTCGGCCACACCCAGCTAGATGCCTCCTTTTCTTACCTTTCCAATCTCCCTTCCACAGCCTGTGTTCTCTGGGGAAGGAAAAGGCATGCCATTAGTTAGCATGCCTGGGTGAACACACACTGGGCAAGCTCTAAACTCACTGGGCGCTGAGAAAATCCAGACCAGCTGACAAATGGAGGATAGGGCGTGAGTTCTCTTCTGCTTCCAGCTACTCAAGAAGGTGGCCTTGCTGGAGGGCGCCGGTGGCTCACACCTGTCATCCCGGATACTCAGGAGTCTGAGATCTGAGGATCACAGTTTGAAGCCACCCAGGCAGGAAAGTTTGTAAGACTTTTATCTCCAATGAACCGGGAAAAGAAAAATCTAGTAGTGGGGGCGTGGCTCAAGTGGTACAGCACCAGCCAATGGGTTGAAAAAGCCAAGGAAGAGTGTAAAGCCATAAAGCCCCAGTACTAGCACACACAGATGCATGCACGCACACGCACACGCACAGACACACACCATTTGAAATTAGGAAATTAGCATCCAAGAAGGCCAGGGAGAGCGGGGCATGCTGCTATGTCTCGGGGCGAGGAGCTGTGATTGTGGGGGGGCTGGTTTGTCCCCTGAGCACCCTGGAGGCGTGACCCCACACTACACACAGGCCAAAATGGGTCAGTGATGTCAGTGTGTGAGTTTTACTCTTTCCATCTCCAGACTCTGCTGAGCCCTGCTGAGCCCGGGCATGGGGGAGGGAGATCCCGTGGGTGGCCCCTGTCTTTATCCCCAGTGCCAAGGGGATGGGGGTGTAGAGTGGCACCTCTGCAGATGATGAGAGAGAGGAAGAGAGACAGACAGAGTGAGAAGCTTAGGAGAAAGCCAAATGTAACTTATTAGAGGCAGTAGATACTGCTGGAAAGGAAACAGGAAATTAAGCAGGGGTTCTGTAAGCTTCCACTAAAAGAAACGGATCCCCCCCAAATCTTTCCTTATGTGCAGCCAGTTCAGGGAGAGGATTAGGCGTAAAGAAATAATAAATCAGAAGAGACTTTGTGAACCGTAGGTGTACCCCGTTTCATTTCTCACCAGATTGGGGAGAGGAGGTAGTCTATTAATGACAGTTCAGGGCCTCGAGCTTTTGCTTGGCTTTTTCTGCTCAGCATGGCACTCTACCACTCACACACAGTTTTCTGCTGGTTCGTTGGAGATAAAGAGTCTCTGGGACCTACCTGCCTGGCTGGCTTTGAACTGGAATCCTCAGTTCTCAGCCTCTCAAGTGGCTGGGATGACAGGCGTGAGCCACTGCGCCTGGCTCAGCCTGGTTTTTGAGTGGCTGGGAAGGGGACAGGGGAGGCATCTCAGGCCAATCCCGGGGGGATGAGAGACACCTGCACTAGTGACCCCCCATAACTCTTCTGTGTAGTCTAAGTTCCTGAGGGCTCTGGCATGTCTGAGGGTGGCTGGGGAGTTGAAGGCTTCCCTAGAAGTGTGACACTCAGGGGTGGCCCGGAGTCCAGGGGTGGCCTGTCGTGTCCCCTTCTCTGACTGTGGATGCCTGTAACCAGCCCCTCTGTCTACCCACAGGTCATCGAGGACTGGAAGTTCGTAGCTATGGTGGTGGATCGCCTCTTCCTGTGGGTTTTCGTGTTTGTGTGCGTCCTAGGCACGGTGGGGCTCTTCCTGCCCCCTCTCTTCCAGACCTACACCCCTTCCAAGGTCCCCTAGGCCCTCCCAGCAGCCCCAGGGGGCGCCCCGTGTCATGGGGAGTGGACAGGTGGCTGCCACGCCCGGCGATGCCCTACAAACGTCCCACCAAGCAGCCTTGCGCACAAGAGAAGCAGAGAAAGCCACGTCCTGAACTGCCAGCAGGAGCAAGAGGGACTCCGGTTTCCTACTCGGGGCCCAGGCCCTTGGGGTCAGCCTGCATCCCCACCTGTCTCCCACCATGCACTGAGCCCCCCTGGCCCTCTGTCTGTCCCTCATACACTTCTAGTTCTTGCCAGCTCAGAATCCTTGCCACCTCCACTCATGTCCCCTGCTGTCCCAAGTTCTTCCCTGGGTCCAACAAGGGTCACTTCCCGTGATCCTCAGCGCCCAGGCCACCTCCTGCAGCAAGTCCTCCTTGATTACCCATTCTAAAGCAATCCCCTGCGACTCTGTTCCTCACCACCTTCTTCCAGCCGTGTCTCAGCCCCCGTCACCCACTAGTGTGTGTGTACCCCGAGGACAGGGCCCTGCTCCTTCCTCTTCTCTCCAGGGACTGAACACAGCCCAGGCAGGTGCAGAATAAATATGTCTCAAACGAGTGACTCCTGCTCCTCCTTCTCTCCTTCAGGACTCCACAGCTCACAGGCTGCCAGGCCTGGGACCTGAACCCCAAGGCCTAGGTGCTGTCCCTGGGCTTTCATCCCCTCAAGGCTGGCGCTCCCTCACTTGTGTCAGAGCTCCACTTCCTGCTTTTTGGTGGGTCACTGGGGATGAGCTTCAGGGCACAGTTCTACCCAGACTGGCTTTGAACCCTGACCCGCCCACAGATCCCAGCTCCAGGGCAGAGGGGCTTGCAAGTGGGCGTCACCAGAGGTCAACAGTTGTCAACCCTCGCGGGCACTCTTTGACCTGACTCCCGTGAACGCTCCCAACCTACAAGGATGTAAAAACAAGAAAACGGCAACTGCTAAAGGAAGCGATACAGGCGGCGTCCTTCCACCCGGGGACCCCCCCACCCCGACCCCCTGCGAGATGGAGCCGGTGTGTCCACTCCCCCGGGGGCCCGAGGAAGGGGGGCTGGGGGGTCCTCCACAGGGCGCTGGTCACCTGCCCCAGGGACAGGGCCCAGAGCCCCGACTCCCAGAAGAGCCCCGCCAGATGGTCCCCCCTTCTTATGCCGGCCCCGCCCATCCTGCCTATCCCACATTCGCCCCGCCCCTCAGATGCCCCGCCCACCCCATCTTCTTGCTCCGCCTTCTCTCACCTTGCCCCATCCCTCGCTGGGGGACGAGAATCGTCAAGCCCATCCACTTGCCCCGCCTATCCCCCCTGATCGCCCCGCCCCCGATCGCCCCGCCCCTCCCCGCGGACCGCCCCGACCCTCCGCTCGCCCCGCCCGCCCACCCACTTGCCCCGCCCCGCCCCGCGGACCGCCCCGCCCCGCGGACCGCCCCGCTCACCCACTTGCCCCGCCCTCCCCGCGGACCGCCCCGCCCACCCACTTGCCCCGCCCTCCCCGCGGATCGCCCCGCCCCTCCGCTGCCCGCTGCGCTGCGCTCCTAGCGGTCCGCGTACTCCCGGCTTTAGCGCGTGGAGGAGACTCCGTCCGCTGCGGACCCGAGAGGAGCCCAGACGCCCGCCGCTCCCGCTCCCTGGACCGACGACCATGGGCGCCCGCTCGGCGTCGATGCGGCCGCTGCCGCTGCCGCTGCTGCTGCTGGTGCTATTGCCAGGTACGGGCGCGGCGTGCGGGGACCGGGACCTGGGAGCGAGGAGTCCGGGAACCCGGGGTGGGGGACCGGGGACCAGCGGTGCGGGGGCCGGGGACCGAGGGGCGAGGAGACACCGGGCCCAGGGGAGACGACTGCCCAGGGCGCCGAGAGGACCCGGGATAGGAGGGAGAAGTCGGGGGGGGGGGGCCGGGGGGAGGGAGGGCAGCGGGGCGGGGCCCGGGTGCGAAGGGGACGCGCGGGGGCCGGGGCGGGGCCGGGGCGGGGTCGGGGCCTCGGGCCGGGGTCGGGGTTCGCCTGGTCCTGGCGGGATCGGCCTTGGGATGAGGGCGCGGCCGAGCCCGGATTCCGGCCGTGGGCTGAGGCGCTGGGCTCCGGAGTCGCCGCCGCCCCGCGCCCGACTCCCCGGCGGGGCTCCCGGGCGGCGCGGGTGCAGCGCCTGGTGAGGACGAGGGGCCGAGGAGGAGCAGGGCGAGGCCGCCGGGAGAAGCCGTCGTCTCGGGGCCTGACGTGGGGCGCCGGCTTCCCGCGCCCCGGCCTCCAGCCCCGGCCTCGCGCGCCGCGGCCCCCCCGCCCCAGCCACCCTCCCCGGCCTCCCGCGCCCCGGCTCCTCGCCCCGACCATCCTGGTCCCCCACCCCAGCCACCCCGGCCCCGCGGGAGCCCGGGACGGCGGCCTGGGTCCCCACGGGCACGGACGGCGCCTCCCGGGCTGAGGCCACGCCCGAGGCTGGGACTGAGGACGGCGGTTCACGTCCAGCCCGGCAGGGAAGTTCTGAGAGGACGTGGGCCTGGGAGCACACACACGACACACACGACACACACGACACACACACACCACACACATGACACACTCCATACACACACCACACATGACACACACCACAAACACACGACACACACGACACACACACACCACACACATGACACACACCACACACACGACACACACACACCACACACATGACACACACCACACACACGACACACACTCCACACACTCCACACACTCCACACACACTCCACACACTCCACACACACTCCACACACTCCACACACTCCACACACACTCCACACACTCCACACACTCCACACACTCCACACACTCCACACACTCCACACACACTCCACACACACTCCACACACTCCACACACTCCACACACACTCCACACACTCCACACACACTCCACACACTCCACACACTCCACACACTCCACACACACTCCACACACTCCACACACACTCCACACACACTCCACACACACTCCACACACTCCACACACTCCACACACTCCACACACACTCCACACACTCCACACACACTCCACACACTCCACACACTCCACACACACTCCACACACTCCACACACTCCACACACACTCCACACACTCCACACACTCCACACACACTCCACACACACTCCACACACACTCCACACACTCCACACACACTCCACACACTCCACACACTCCACACACTCCACACACACTCCACACACTCCACACACACTCCACACACACTCCACACACACTCCACACACTCCACACACTCCACACACTCCACACACACTCCACACACTCCACACACACTCCACACACTCCACACACTCCACACACACTCCACACACTCCACACACTCCACACACACTCCACACACTCCACACACTCCACACACACTCCACACACACTCCACACACACTCCACACACTCCACACACACTCCACACACTCCACACACTCCACACACTCCACACACACTCCACACACTCCACACACTCCACACACACTCCACACACACTCCACACACTCCACACACTCCACACACACTCCACACACTCCACACACACTCCACACACTCCACACACTCCACACACTCCACACACACTCCACACACTCCACACACACTCCACACACACTCCACACACACTCCACACACTCCACACACACTCCACACACTCCACACACACTCCACACACTCCACACACTCCACACACTCCACACACACTCCACACACTCCACACACACTCCACACACTCCACACACTCCACACACACTCCACACACACTCCACACACACTCCACACACTCCACACACACTCCACACACTCCACACACTCCACACACACTCCACACACTCCACACACTCCACACACTCCACACACACTCCACACACTCCACACACTCCACACACACTCCACACACACTCCACACACTCCACACACTCCACACACACTCCACACACTCCACACACTCCACACACTCCACACACACTCCTCACACACTCCACACACACTCCACACACACTCCACACACACTCCACACACTCCACACACTCCACACACTCCACACACTCCACACACACTCCACACACTCCACACACACTCCACACACTCCACACACTCCACACACTCCACACACTCCACACACACTCCACACACTCCACACACACTCCACACACACTCCACACACCCACACACTCCACACACACTCCACACACTCCACACACTCCACACACTCCACACACACTCCACACACTCCACACACTCCACACACTCCACACACACTCCACACACACTCCACACACTCCACACACTCCACACACACTCCACACACACTCCACACCCACTCCACACACTCCACACACACTCCACACACTCCACACACTCCACACACACTCCACACACTCCACACACTCCACACACTCCACACACTCCACACACTCCACACACTCCACACACACTCCACACACCACTCCACACACACTCCACACACTCCACACACACTCCACACACTCCACACACTCCACACACACTCCACACACTCCACACACTCCACACACTCCACACACTCCACACACTCCACACACTCCACACACTCCACACACTCCACACACACTCCACACACACTCCACACACTCCACACACACTCCACACACTCCACACACACTCCACACACACTCCACACACTCCACACACTCCACACACTCCACACACACTCCACACACTCCACACACACTCCACACACACTCCACACACACTCCACACACTCCACACACACTCCACACACTCCACACACACTCCACACACTCCACACACACTCCACACACTCCACACACTCCACACACTCCACACACTCCACACACTCCACACACACTCCACACACTCCACACACTCCACACACTCCACACACTCCACACACACTCCACACACACTCCACACACTCCACACACACTCCACACACTCCACACACTCCACACACACTCCACACACTCCACACACTCCACACACACTCCACACACTCCACACACTCCACAACACTCCACACACTCCACACACTCCACACACACTCCACACACACTCCACACACTCCACACACACTCCACACACTCCACACACACTCCACACACACTCCACACACTCCACACACACTCCACACACTCCACACACACTCCACACACACTCCACACACACTCCACACACACTCCACACACACTCCACACACTCCACACACACTCCACACACTCCACACACACTCCACACACACTCCACACACTCCACACACACTCCACACACTCCACACACTCCACACACACTCCACACACTCCACACACACTCCACACACACTCCACACACTCCACACACTCCACACACACTCCACACACTCCACACACTCCACACACACTCCACACACTCCACACACTCCACACACTCCACACACTCCACACACACTCCACACACTCCACACACTCCACACACTCCACACACACTCCACACACTCCACACACACTCCACACACACTCCACACACTCCACACACTCCACACACTCCACACACTCCACACACTCCACACACACTCCACACACTCCACACACACTCCACACACTCCACACACTCCACACACACTCCACACACACTCCACACACACTCCACACACTCCACACACACTCCACACACTCCACACACTCCACACACACTCCACACACACTCCTCACACACTCCACACACTCCACACACTCCACACACTCCACACACACTCCACAACACTCCACACACACTCCACACACTCCACACACTCCACACACACTCCACACACTCCACACACACTCCACACACACTCCACACACTCCACACACTCCACACACACTCCACACACTCCACACACTCCACACACACTCCACACACTCCACACACTCCACACACTCCACACACTCCACACACACTCCACACACTCCACACACTCCACACACTCCACACACACTCCACACACTCCACACACTCCACACACACTCCACACACTCCACACACTCCACACACTCCACACACTCCACACACACTCCACACACACTCCACCACACTCCACACACTCCACACACTCCACACACTCCACACACACTCCACACACACTCCACACACACCCACCACTCCACACACACTCCACACACTCCACACACACCACACACACTCCACACACACTCCACACACACTCCACACACTCCACACACTCCACACACTCCACACACACTCCACACACTCCACACACACTCCACACACTCCACACACTCCACACACACTCCACACACTCCACACACACTCCACACACACCCACACACTCCACACACTCCACACACACTCCACACACTCCCACACACTCCACACACACTCCACACACTCCACACACTCCACACACACTCCACACACACTCCACACACACTCCACACACACTCCACACACTCCACACACACCCACACACTCCACACACTCCACACACTCCACACACACTCCACACACTCCACACACACTCCACACACTCCACACACACTCCACACACTCCACACACACTCCACACACTCCACACACTCCACACACACTCCACACACTCCACACACACTCCACACACTCCACACACTCCACACACACCCACACACACCCACACACTCCACACACTCCACACACACTCCACACACTCCACACACACTCCACACACTCCACACACCACACACACTCCACACACTCCACACACTCCACCACACCACCACACCCACTCCACACACTCCACACACTCCACACACTCCACACACTCCACACACTCCCACACACTCCACACACTCCACACACACTCCACACACACCACCCACACTCCCACACACTCCACACACTCCACACACTCCACACACACTCCACACACTCCACACACTCCACACACACTCCACACACTCCACACACACTCCACACACACCCACACACACCACACACTCCCACACACTCCCACACCCCCACACTCCACACACACCACCACACACCCACACACCCCACACACTCCACACACACTCCCCACCCACACACACTCCACCACACTCCACCACCACACCCACACCCCCACACACCACCACCCACACCACCCACACACCCACCACCCACACCACCCACACCCACCCACACTCCCACACCACACCACACACACCCCACACTCCACACACACCACACACCCCACACACTCCACACACTCCACACACACTCCACACACCCCACACCCACACACCACCACACACTCCACACACACTCCACACACCCACCACACCACCACACTCACCCACACACTCCACACACCCACACACTCCACACACTCCACCACTCCACACACACTCCACACACTCCACACACACCACACACACCCACACCCACCACACCTCCACACACACCCACACACTCCCACACACTCCACACACTCCACACACTCACACACTCCACACACCACACACTCCACACACACCACACACACCCACACACACCCACACCACCACCCACACACACTCCACACACTCCACACACCCACACACCACACCACACACCCACACCACACCACCCACCACACACTCCACACACACTCCACACACTCCACACACTCCACACACACTCCACACACTCCACACACTCCACACACTCCACACACACTCCACACACACCACACACTCCACACACACTCCACACACTCCACACACTCCACACACCACACACACTCCACACACTCCACACACTCCACACACCTCCACACACTCCCACACACTCCACACACACCACACACTCCACACACTCCACACACTCCACACACTCCACACACTCCACACACTCCACACACACCCACACACTCCACACACACCACACACTCCACACACTCCACCACACCACACACTCCACACACACCACACACTCACACACTCCACACACTCCACACACACTCCACACACTCCCACACACTCCACACACACCACACACTCCCACACACTCCACACACTCCACACACTCCACACACTCCCACCCACACTCCACACACTCCACACACCTCCACACACTCCACACCACACCACCACCCACACACCACACACACCCACACACTCCACACACTCCACACACTCCACACACTCCACACACACTCCACACACTCCACACACTCCCACACACTCCACACACACCCACACCCACACCCACACACTCCACACACTCCACACACTCCACACACACCACACACTCCCCACACTCCACACACACTCCACACCACTCCACACACTCCCACACCACTCCACACACACCCCACACTCCCACACACTCCACACACCACCACACACTCCACACACTCCACACACTCCACACACACTCCCACACACTCCACACCACTCCACACACTCCACACACTCCACACACACCCACACTCCACACACACTCCACACACTCCACACACACTCCACCACACTCCCACACACTCCACACACACTCCACACACTCCACACACTCCACACACCCCACACACTCCACACACTCCACACACACTCCACACCCCACACCCACACACTCCACCACACACCCACACACTCCACACACACTCCACACACTCCACACACACCCACACACTCCACACACACTCCACACACACTCCACACACCCACACACCCCACACACTCCACACACCCACACACACTCCACACACACCCACACACTCCACACACCCCCACACCCACCACACCCCACACCCCACACCCCCACCCCCCCACACCCCACCACACCCACCCACCACACACACCCCCACACCACACCACACCCCCACACCCACCCCCACCCACACACCCCACACACCCACCACCCCACACACCCACCCACCACCCACCCACACCACCACCACACCACCCACCCACACCCACACCCACTCCACACACCCACACCCACCACCCACACTCCACACCCACCCCACCCACACCCCCCACACCCACCACCCACCCCACCCACCACCCCACACCACACCCCACACACCCACACCACCCACACCCCACACCACACTCCACACACACCCACACACACCCCACACACACACCACACCACACCCCACACACTCCACACACACTCCACACACACCCACCACACCCACACCACCCACCACCCACACCCCCACACCCCCACACACACCACACACACCCCACACACTCCACACCACTCCACACACCTCCACACCCACTCCCACACCCCACACACCCACACACACCCCACACCCCCACCACTCCACACACACCCACACACTCCACACACACCCACACACTCCACACACACCCACACACCCCACCCACACCCACCACACCACCCACACCACACCCACACACCCCCACACCCCCACACACCCACCCACACACCCCCACACACCCCCACACCACCCCACCCACACCCCCACACACACCCACACCCCCACACCCACCCCACACCCACACACCCCACACACCCCCACACCACCACACACCCACACACCCCACCACACCACCACACACCACCCACACACCCCACCCACACCCACACACCCCACACACCCACACACTCCACACACCCCCACACACCTCCACACACACCTCCACACACACCACCCACTCCACACACCTCCACACACTCCACACACACCCCACACACCACACCACACCCCACCCACACCTCCACACCACACCCCACACACTCCCACACACTCCCACACACACTCCACACACCCCCACCACCCCCCACCCACTCCACACACACCCACACACCCCACACCACACACACCCACACACACTCCACACACCCCCACACCCACACCACTCCACACACACCCACCACACACCCACACACACCCACACCACTCCCACACACTCCACACACACCCACACACTCCACACACTCCACACACCCCACACACACTCCACACACACTCCACACACACTCCACACACACCCACACACCACACTCCCACACACTCCCCACACCCACACACACCCACCCACACACCCACACACTCACCCACACCCCACCCCCCCCCCACCCCCCCCACCCCCCCCCACCCCCCCCACCCCCCCACCCCCCCACCCCCCCACCCCCCCCCACCACCCCACACCCCCACACACACCCACACCCACACCCCCCCCACCCCCCCCACCTCCCACCACCCCACCCACCACCCCCCACACCCCACACCCCCCACCCCCCCCCACACCCACACCACCCCCACACCACCCACCACACCCTCCACACACCCCCCACACCCCCCCCACCCCCCCCCACCCCCCCACCACACCCCCACCACCCCCCCCCCACCACCCCCACCCCCCCCCACCCCCCCACCCCCCCCCACCCCCCCCCACCCCCCCCACCCCCCCCACCCACCCCACCCCACCCACCCCCCCCACCCCCCCCACACCCCCACCCCCCCCACCCCCCACCCCCACCCCACCCACCCCCCCCCACCACCCACCCACACCCACCCACCCACACCACCCCACCCCACACCACCCACACACCCCCACACCCCCACACCCCCCCACACACCCCCACCACCCACACCCCCCCCCACCCCCCCACCCACCACACCCACACCCACCCACACCACCACACACTCCACACACACTCCACACACACTCCCCACCACCCACACCACCACCCCACTCCCCACACACACCCACACACTCCACACACCCACACCACACACACCCACACACCCCACACCCACCCCACACCCACCCACCCCACCCCCACCCCCCCCCACACTCCCACACACTCCACACACACCACACACACTCCACACACTCCACACACCACACAACACCACTCCACACCCACCACCCCCACACACTCCCCACCACCACACCCCCCACCCACCCCACCCCCACACACACCCACCCCCACCACCCCCCACCCACACCACACACACACACACTCCACACACACCACACACACTCCACACACTCCACCCACACCACACACCACACACACTCCACACACCACACACTCCACACACTCCACACACACACACCACACACCACACACACTCCACACACACTCCACACACACTCCACACACTCCACCACACTCCACACCTCCACACACACTCCACACACACTCCACACACACTCCACACACTCCACACACTCCACCACACCACACCCACCCCACCCACCACACTCCACACACACTCCACACACACACCACACACTCCACACACTCCCACCACTCCCACACACTCCACACACTCCCACACACTCCACACACACTCCACACACTCCACACACACTCCACACACT
Organism: Megascapheus bottae; assembly: GCF_031878675.1. NCBI lineage: Eukaryota > Metazoa > Chordata > Mammalia > Rodentia > Geomyidae > Megascapheus > Megascapheus bottae. The sequence continues at coordinate 914,846 of NC_143538.1, read as the reverse complement.
CCACACACTCCACACACACTCCACACACTCCACACACTCCACACACACTCCACACACACTCCACACACACCCACCCACACACACTCCACACACCTCCACACACTCCCACACACTCCACACCACCCACACTCCCCACACACTCCACACACACTCCACACACACTCCACACACTCCACACACTCCACACACACTCCACACACTCCACACACTCCACACACTCCACACACTCCACACACTCACACACACTCCACACACTCCACACACTCCACACACTCCACACACACTCCACACACACTCCACACACTCCACACACTCCACACACACTCCACACACACTCCACACACTCCACACACTCCACACACTCCACACACACTCACACACACTCCACACACTCCACACACTCCACACACTCACACACACTCCACACACTCCACACACTCCCACACACTCCACACACACTCCACACACACTCCACACACTCCACACACTCCACACACACTCCACACACTCCACACACTCCACACACCACTCCACACACTCCACACACTCCCACACACTCCACACACTCCACACCACTCCACACACTCCACACACTCACTCACTCCCACACACACTCCACTCACACTCCACACACTCCTCCACACACTCCACACACACTCCACACACACTCCAAACACTCGACACACTCCACACCACACTCCACACACACTCCACACACACTCCACACACACTCCACACAA